>NW_027069629.1:645400-1014911 GCF_002906115.3 Quercus suber | reverse complement strand
GAGTTTGATTATAGCAAGTTACTTTAACATGGATCAAACATTATTTTTATTATGTATTAATCATATTACATTTGTGATAATCAAAGTATACAAGATGATCTTTTAAATGAGAAAAACAATGCTTAATTAAGGCATTGATCAAGTAATTTTGTGTGAGAGCATATGTTAAATATGGACATTTAAAAAAAGTAGACGAGCGGAATGAAAGCTATAGACATTATGCATAATAAATAGTAAAAAAATAATTTTCGTATTTATTGTGCATGTAAGAATGTGAACATATGTACCAAGAGGTTGCCTAACCCGGTGGCCGGCTAATCGTAGCGGTCGGCTAATGAGGTAATTGCCACCTTCAAGATTGACCTGTGCACCCCCAAGATTCTTAATTCCCTCCATCAATAACCCTTCACTTGAACCTTGGACTGCATCTGATATAGCTCTAAGCAGTGCTTCTGTACTGTCCTTTCTTCCTGTTGGATCTGCACCATATGATGTCACGTGATACACACGTGCCTGCTTCACCATACATCATAGCATATGATCATTTCTCAAAATCACTATCAATTAGCAATATTAGCCATGACTATGAAATATTACTTAACCAAGAATAATATATTGTTCTGTTATTATCAAATGTAAGTAAATATATATTTAGGATTAAAGATTGTGAATAAACTATATGTGTGAAGCAAGAAGAACCAAAATTAGCTAAAAGGTTAAGAGAAACATAGAGTGTTTGTACCTGTGGTTGCTGAGTATAGCTAGGAGAAGGAGCTGTTGATGGCTGGGTAAAGGAGTCCTTGAAGGCTTGCATTTTGCGTATTTGGTCGTGATAATGACTGCCAGAAAACTGACCCACTAGAGAATGGTCTCCATAAACATGATTTGCAATGAAACTAAGGGCTAACCCCATAACCATGGACCATATTAGATCTTTTCTGGCCATTTTTGCTTCTTCCATCTCTCTCCCTGCGTTGAAGTCTTAAAGACACGTTGTTGAGAAAAAAAAACTGTCCCACTTATGTGAGGTGAGAGAGAGAGAAAGAAGGGAGAGCGGGGACATGGCTATAAGATTTGATAAGGAAACAGTGACTGGTGAGAACTTTATTTATATATTTTTTTTTTGCTGAATATGAGAACTTTATTTATATATTAGATCGTGTGTGGTGTGGCATCCACATTCGGTTCTTTTTAAGTATGTTTGTTTGTACTTTTTCTAGAAAGTGAGAAAGATGTAAAAATCTAGTTTAGGAACGCAATATATTTTACACTAGCTTCGTCACATACGCTTGCATGTGTGATAAGTTTTTTTTTTTTTTTTTTTTTTGAGTCTATTGTAATTTTTCAATTTGAATTTATCTATTGTTTGTAAGATTACACAGAAATGAATTTTGAAAAAACTAAAATTTAAAATTTGAAATGAAGTAAACCGCTGGTTTAATGTGTGCTAGTTTTTAGGAAAAAATATATATATATTAAACGTGCATAAGATATATTTAAATAGAAAGTATGCTAATTTTTAGAAAAAAAAAAGTTTCTCTAGTAGTTTTTTTGTTTTTGAATTTTTTTGAATTACAATTTTTACCCTATTTTTTATTTTTTAAGAATAAGGATTGTCTAATTAAATTATGGGTATTTTTGACATTTTCTAAATCATAACTAACTTTTTGAATTCTCTCAATATATAGAGATATATATAGAGATAACTAATAACACATTTATTGTGATTAATGCATAATAAAAGCAATGTCAATAGTGCACTTAGATTAAAGAGATACTGTTTGTATAGACATGGAAAATTATACACAATAAAAATGTTGTTCCACCTTCCACATTGTATATCTCCCAAATAATCAATTTTTACTTGGTTAATTGGGAAGTGATTTCCTATAACAACTTGACGTGTGTGGAACGGAGGGACTACACACGCCCGAAAGAATTAAATAATCGAAAATGTCTGAATTTTAAATACTATGTTTCTCACCCAAAAATAACCCTGGTAGGTGATGATCTGGTGGTTGGTTCCTCACTCCTTAGTGGAAATATCTTATGAATGAAGGATTCTTGGAGTGGGCAGTAAAAGTGGTTTGCTATGATATCGTAGAGACACATTGAATGAAAGGATGAGATTGGCACCAAGGGGCAAGGATTGTCCATTCTGATCCATGCCAAAAATTTATTTATTTCTTTATTTATGTTAATTGTTTATTTTCTAATGTATCATTGTAAATAAAAAAATAGAAGAAGAACATTAATGGGACGGCAACAACAAAGGACAAATTAAGGTGTAAATGTAACTCACTGTCATTGGTATTGGTACGTAATTGGAGAAGAATGGAAACTTGTTCGATATGTAATTTGAGAGGATTCATATGTGACCACTGTCGAGGGTGGTTTAAGTTGCAAGTTACTTCCATGTGATTATGACCACTGGTAGGTCCTGCCTTTGAATTCTCATAAAAAACAACATTAGTTTGCCTGGGATAATTGTTGCTCACTACATAATTCTACTGAGTGTTAGGTGAGGTTATAATTGAACCACCTAATGGGTATTCATATGTTATTGAACAAATATAGAGTAACATAAGTGCTGGCCTTGTACAATCTAGCCTGACTGTAGGGGCCAACTTGATTAACTAGGAAATAAAAATCTGACATTCATAAATACATAAATAGAAATGCAACCTTACTTTATTATTATTTTTTAATGCTAAAGAAAAGGGATAGAAATTAGCTTTAGTTTTATCTTGAACACCTTCTAAACTTCAGTCTTAGCATTACTCACAAACCAAAACGTGTAATAATAACCAATTTCTCTATGTTTTTGATGATTGATAAATATAATGAGAAGAAGACATTTGAATCCTAGATGTATTTGTTAGAAACACCAAAGCTTGTCAGTTAAGTTATAAGGCTCCTGGCTATTAGTTCAAACAAATAATGAATATAAAGCTAATTTATTTCTCTTCTAAGGGATACCATTCTTTTATGTCTTGCACACAAGATGGATAGTCTCAGATACAATCCTTAAGGTTACAATACCTAACGAATCTGTTACAATACATAATGAATCTATTTCTTAGGAAATAACTTATATGGTACATTTTATGCAGCATACAAGATCATTTACATGTATCAGCAGATTTTTCACAAAATCATCTGCTAACAGTAACTACAGGTCCAGCATTCAGAGGAAGGAGGCTCCAATAAGAACCCTCATCATCAATACAACAACTATGCCACTTAATTCTATAAGAACCTACGGGAAAACTAGAAATATCAAGCAAGCAACTTGCAAATCCTTGGCCACTCTCATTTGGTTCAAAATGCACAAATGCATAAACAACCCCGTCCTCGTTGTTATCATACTTTCTGCGCTTACTATTATTGATCCTTTTTGTATGTAAATTTGTCACATAACGAAATAACATTTCATTGATTTCCACAATATCATCATTTTCCCAAGCTCGACAGCCCCACTGCATTTGTTCCTTGTCTTCTTCACTTGGTCTGTGCTCCTGAAAGGATACTCTACAATAAAGAATACAATATAACTTGGTCAGCCGAGCTGGGAGATCTGGTGGCAAATTATTCAGTTGAAGACACAGGTTCAATGATAGAAGGAAGCCTGGCAATATGGATATTCTATCTGAGCTTTTTGTGTCTGAGTTGTGGGCAAAGAGCTTTGATCCAATGCAAGGCCTGCCATGTAAAATTTACAAGCATTAAACTAGCAAAATCAAAAGCTTACATTACAAAAGGAAAAAAAAGAATCTAAAGGAGAACCAAGATCTTTGTATTGGAGAGCCCTTGTTTCATTTCACCCAAATAAAAACAGTAAATTTATTTTTTCAAAAAATTGAGAAAGAAAAAAAAATTCATGTCATTCAAACCAATTTATACATCCTAACAGTAATTTGTGGAACCAAGTGACTCAGAGCACATCATAATGTAAAAATGGAATTCCAAATGATGAAAAAAGCCACCAATTCCTAAAATTTTGAAAGAAAAAGAAAGAGCTGGTGTTACATTGACACTCTGAACAGTACAAGTCGACTACTTTCTGGCCATAAAAAGAACTAAACAGGACAATTCCATAGATTAGCCAGAAGATGCATGCAGTCGGGTAAGAAGATGCAAATTAAGTAATCTCAATTTTTAAGAATCCTTGAGCAGTGAAGCCCACCTACTGACCTAAAAGTTTCTTTTTATTGATCTCTCATTCAGATACTAATATATAATTTAAGGTGCTCATGCTTTGACACACAAGATCTACTAAGGTTCGAATGTGTCTCATCTATTAAAACTTTAGAGTTATGAAGAAATACTAGTAATTATGTTGTTTTGTAACAGAAGAGCCTTAGCATTGGACCTGAGTCATTCAGTTAAGATTGTTCTATTTAATACAATATGCCATGCAATAAATCTTTAACCAATAAATCTTTAACCCAGAGAATGGGGAAGCTGCTCAACATACCTTACTTTAAAGAGATATTTGGGAGTCCGAAAAGGAATTTGTATCCATTTCATAATAATGTTCAAAAGAAGTTGTAAACCATCCTTGATAACTTCGGGTAACATGTCTTCATTGCGTTCTCTATTTGCCTCTTGCAAACCAACAACCCCAGAAACAGCATAACTACAAAGAGTAAGAATATCTTTTTCTTCACAACCAAATTTCAAAAGTTTATTTCTAGACTGCAAGTCAAAACAGTTCTTAAGCTGTCCACTGGCATGTAAACAGTTCTTGAGCTGTGCACTGACATATAAAATCTGACAGAGATTCCTACTTGTCTCATGATCTATATGCCACAAACGCCCAACTAAATTTTGTATTAACATTGCACGTGAACAGTATTCTGAGTTTTCTACACCACAACTTGTAACAGTTTCATAGGCAGCAAGATTTGGAACAAAAAGTATGAAACCAGTACTAAAGGCCAAGAGTGAACAACTTAGTGCAAGTGATGAAATGACTATTGAACTTTGGCTGTCTATACCAAGGGAAGATGTGGCTATTAAATCAAATTCTTTTGCTAGCTTCCTAAACTGCAAAGATATTTGAATAAACTCTGCAAAAGATTTCAGGAACTCAACGTCTCCATTATTGCTAATCCTGTCCAAGCTAAACTGAATGGTTGCATGAATTCTTAGCAAATCCACCAAAGTTCTTAGAAGTTTAGCTCTTAGATACAAAAACCATCTCTGGAAACAAAATTCTTGACCTGATGAGACAGCACGTTCTAATGTTTCCCCTGCAGAGCAGATACCCCTATAAGCCCCAAGAAGCTCTTCACTGTAATTAGGCTCAGAAGACCTTCCAGTAGTATCTCTGCTGATTTCACCTATATCATCACTAACAGGAAATTTATTCTTCTCTAACCATTCTACTAAAGTAGACCCCTGTTTTGGTAAAAGCAGTAGCTGGATTTTCCTTTCAGAATGAGCCAATTGAATTATAGATTTTAACCAGGAGTAGCAGATATCAGACTGAACCTTTGTTGTTAACTGTTGAAATATGAAAGTGGCTGTGAACCATGCTCCCTGACATGCAGCGTACATCCCAGCTCTGTAAGCAGGCCAGTTATACCTCTCTTTCAACATCTTATTTGCACACTCTAGGGTAAGAACTTCCTTCTCAATCAAGTGATAATTAACAGAGTTTCTATTAAGATCACAAGTTTCCTTACTTTCATTCACCAAAAAACCCCAAATTATTTTACAGTGGAACAATAAAGAGAGGATTGTATGTATATAGCAATCAAATAAGCTGCACTGACACACATGCTCAACCAGAAGTTTTACTTTTTCAAATACTATGGTTGTGGCAGTGCCAGCCTCATTGAGAGTTTCAAGACAGGCAACAATAAATCTACATACAGCCAATACAAGCTTTGACCTAATCACTCTGCTCTTTTCTCTTGGTAAGTCCAACTCAGGACCCAGTCTATTTGAATGTCTTGTAGCCATGACGTGGTCATGCATATTTACAACATATTCAATAAATAAATAGATTTTATCCAGCACAAAAGCACCCTGATCTGGATGTTCTCCAACCAAAAGAAGAAGAAGGTTGAGCAGACTACAAACTCTTTGAAACACTTTGGAGTCAATCTGGCAAAGATCTACTAATGGCTTTACCAGCAAGGTCATCTGATCTATAACCAATGAGATCACCCTCGACAACAAAGAGGAACCAAACATACCAGATTCCATTTCCATTTTCCCCCCAAGCTTCCTTGATATATCTGCCAGAACATGAATAAAAAAGAAACCATTCAACGCAATTGGAGATTGGGAGAAATCTTCAGCAATGGTTAAAAGCTTAGTGAATTCAGGGGTGTCCAGACAAGGCAATTGAGGTGACATATAAGGAAGTATCTGCATATTGCCCAATGGTGGTCAAGAGATTGTAAATTTGACAATATTAAATCACAAGTTCATCAATATAAGTTCAGCTATTACCTTATGCAAAATCTGTAGAGCTTCACATTGCATGTTTGTTGGAAGTTCAGGATCATTTAATGTGCTGAATAATGCTTTGACTAGATCTGCACTAACAGGGAAATGGCACGGTCCTTTTATTAAAAGGAAGTGCAGGCATCTTAATACAGTAGCTTTCATACGCGTAGTTTTTTCTCCTCTAAGAAATGAGGAAAGAAGGTCCACCTGCATTATGATGTCAACAGTAAATTAGAAATAATCAATCACAGATGCAGTTAAAAACTCACTCTCTCTCTCTCTCTCTCTCTCTCTCTCTCTCTCTCTCTCTCAAAAGAAAAACAGAAATTAATAACATCATAATCTTTGACCACTTATATGAACAAGCGGGTATTGCCAACTTAATCCTACCATACTTCACCCACATTATTTTGAGCTTGTTGCCAGTTACAACCTCAAACTCATAATGGTATTCACTCCAGATAAGAATAGGCTCAATTTATAAGCATATCTCTCGTGAAGGGCTGACGTAGGAAGTCTACGGACATACAAATGTAGTGTATATATAGACATATATAAATATATATTGGAAAGATTTTTCAGCATCAAGAGAAAGTAGACAAGCTGATCTGTGCATATAGGAACCCTGCCTCTCTAACAACAACACACACCAGATGCCATAAGATGTTGGGAAAGGTACCTGTTCAGAAATAAGAACTGTTGATTTGAAAGAAAGTTTTGAGAGTGAAACCAGCAAAGCGACCAAAAAATCCTCTTCTGTAGAGTCCAGCACCAACTTTAGACCTGTCTGCTACATATGAAGTATCAGTATCATTCTAACCCTGTACACAAGCCAAAAATATGATTCCACTTAAATCAGGGAAAAAAAACCACACAATAGATGACTTCGTGTATGAAATTAAAGAGGTATTACATGCTTCTACAAGTTCATGATTTCACTTATTATATGTCAGTTCTACAAAACACTAGTTAGGATAAAGGTTAAATGATTATTGCTTCCACTAGTTTTGACTATCCATGTACTCTAAAGCAACTCCTTTTTACAGAAACTCTTGTCTATTATGTGTTGCTCTCACAACCACTGAACTGCCACTTTGGAAGTCAGATAAGAGAAAAGAAACAGCATGCTTATTGTCAGCTAGCCCAAATCTTTGCTCCAGACAAGTGCTCAAGTTTTTCCAGACATCACATAACACCATGACTTTTGGATGAAAATCAGGAGAATTAAGAAAGATAATATCTATCATAAAGCAACAGATATACACAGACAAATATGTATCATTATGCAGCAGACACAGATAAATATCTATCATAATGCAAAAGACACACACAGACACACATCGCATTTGGTTGTGAATAATTTCTTAAAATTTCTGTTGAAGGCTTGAAGCACAACTAAATATAAATTCGTCAAAACCCAAAATACCATCCCATCGCATGTAATATGATCATATCATATGTTACTTGACTTAATCCTCAAAATGGCCTTTTATCATCGCCTAGTTCTTTTGTTGCAAAAGGAAAAAAAAAAAAAAAAGAGTAGCATGGCATCTCACACAGAAACTAAATCTATACCCTTTATGCAGATTACCATGTGTATAGTTTCTTTTTTAGTCAGTGATTTCCATGTGTATTTGAAACTGAAACAAAAACAGAAGAGAACCAGAACCTGGTAAGCTCTATTTGTAACTGAATATGAGCACCCAATTTTTGCAAGAACTCGTGCCCCGGCTAACCTTACAGCAGGTGATGTTTCAGATAAAGTCAACATATTAACCAGCATCTCCAGCACAGTACAAGCAAAATCATCTGATAACTCAGAAAAGCAACCAGCAGCAAATAATGATGCTTTTACCTGTAGAAACCAAATAAAATGCTTTCAGATCATTTTCAGACAAAATTTTGTGGATAATCAATTAAGATATAGAACCAAGTACATTGTGAAAAGCGTGTCCAAGAAGAAGGGGGTGGTGGGCAAGGGAATAATGTGCCCCTGAACCTAAAACCAGAACTCTAGGGACTAAATAAGTCCACCATAAGTGTCAATCTGCAAATTTAGTCTTCCAAATAATATAATTGTACATGTGTCAAAGATTTCATAAAATGATTTGACACATGTTCAATGATGAAGTTGTCCATATAAATTTCTAGAAACTTCTTATTGCTTCAGAGTTTAAACATGTGTGGCAATCTTTTCCAGGGGACCAGCAATGCAAACAATATGATCAACCCAACTATTAAGCCAACTAAAAAACCCCTCCTCTCCTCAAATTCTACTCAACAAAAAGCACTTTTATCATATGCATATGTTGGTTAATTCTGCCTGCCTGAATTCACTGAAAATAAGTCAATATTGGCCTTCAGGTGCATTAACTCTCTTGTGAATGAACTTGCAATATTATTATTTTCTCAACAAAGAATGTAAAGTTGTAGACCTTGACAATGATGATGATGGTGGCGACAAAAAAAAAAAAAAAATTAAGTTGCAGAAACAATACTGATGATGAAATCATTTTAACACGCAAAAAATACTAATCTCACCTCCAAAACATGAGAAGAAACTAGACTGGAAAGAATCACGTATCTTATCTGAGCACTGTCTTTTGCAAAATCTGCCCAACAACCGAAGAGAGCTAAAGCCAATGCTCTTGACTCAACTTCCCCAGTATCAAAAACATCCTTTACTCTTGTCAACAATTCTAGGTGGTTGTGTGGCCTGGCCTTAGACAAAATCCCTTTCTTTCCTTTACTTTTATTCTTCTTGTCATGATTTCTGTACTCAGATAAGAAAATCCTAACAATAGCAAGTTTAGTGTGTTTATCACCTAACCTAAACGCATCAGCAAGCCTTAATAGGATGGTGTTCGCAAAAAGCCTATCCTCCCCTGGCACTAAGCCAAACATGTCATATACTGCCATACTTGGTTCAGGTTCTCTACTCCAATGCTCTAGCCTTGGCCCAATCTGTAATATAGCTTCAACAGGTTGACCTGAATTGTGACAAACAAACTGAAAAGTTATAGCAAAATAAAAAAAAAATTGGGTACACTTTTTTCTTAATTGGACATATGCATAAGTTTGAAGAGTCCAAATCAGCATTGATTCCCAAAAAAAAAAAAGTACATAAGAGATGAGAATTCTCTGTAAAAAAGAAAATAGAATGAGGTCTAACCAGGTTTTTTGGAGCGGAGTGCCTTCTCCAGCTCAATACTCCATTCCATTGCACGAGCAGTAGAATTTCTCTCCATTACCACTTCCTCCCAAGTCCCTTTTGTCACCTGAATTGAGAAATTTACCTATCGTAATTGACATAAAAATAAAAGCGATCCAGCACTGGTACTGGTAATGGTATGAACACAAGTAGAAAGCAATGTATTAGGATCTTCTCCATTTAAAATGGATCCAGTTCATGGTTCAAATTAAATATTAGAAATCTAAAAGTGTTTCCAATGCCACAATTTTAAATGACATGGCACTCTGTACACTGTCAGATCCAAGAATTCTGAAAACAATAGGGGGAATAGTGGAACAGTTTACAAACCAAAGGCTTCACTTCACAACCTTGGGTTGCTTGGCATCACCAGCAAGCCATAGGAACAAACTCAATCCAATAATTTTTTTTTTTTTTAAATGTAAGTTGTCAAACTGAATTCTTGAATAGGAAAGAATTTCTCTCTATCTAGTGCGTTTGGTTTAGCTTTTTTTGGAGCTAATTTAGGTTATCTATTTATGTACAACATTTTAAAGCCTCACTTTTGTTGTTGTTGTTATAACTTCACTTATATCCACTTTCAGCAAATAAGCCAATCGAAACGCATATAACAAAGCCAAAGAAGGATTTTTGTAAAATAAATCAAGCAATAAGTGGCTCAATATTACGTTCACAAACTTGTCATAAGTAAAGAATGCTAGGAATTCTTTTAAATGTTCAGTGTTCCCAAATGGAACCCAAAATAGATCAACAACGTAGCAGACTGTGAATATCTAACAGTCTAACACCCCTTCTGCCATAATACTTTCAACTCATCAAGTCCTCCAATTAATAAACAAAACCTCAAAATAACCATCAATTGTAGGTTTTTGCTTAATGTAGGGAACCTCTAGGCATAATTGACCCCACCCACCAAAACCAATTGTCGGCTAATCCAAGGGTGTTCACCCCTGACGGGCTAAGCAGTTTACGCGCAAAAGCTTATATTTGTAAGCGTCAAATGACAAATCGAAATAAAAACTCAATGTAGGTAACTTTTCTAAATAAGAGCTCTCTGGACTCGCCTCTAGCTAGTAAAACCTATGCATAATTGACCCCACCTGCCAAAACCAGTTGTCGGGTAATCCAGAGGCATTCGCGCCTGACGGGTAACAATCAAATGATAAAATCGAAATAAAAGTTCAATCTTTGAAAATCACATGTGTGTGTTTGAATGTGGGTTATTGCTGAAAGCTTATATTTGATGGAAATTGACTAAAGTATAGTTGTAAACCATAGTTATGCCTAGAAAAAAGTGAGGCTTTAAAGAAACTGTACCTAAACAAATATGCTATTTACTAAAAAGAAAAAGTTGTTGCAAACAGACAAGCAAGAGGAGAGAGAGCGTGTACTTACCGGCAAGAAAGAGAGGCAGAAGAGGACGAGGTTACCGGTCGGCGGCGGAGGCAAATAGAGAGAGATTGAACATCGACCAAGTTTTCATCTTCGTTTGGGCAGTCGATGTTTTGTTATTATTTAGCATCAAAGGTACTGCCTTTGTAACTAGACTGTGTTGGTCGCCACCAAGGAGAAGTTGAAGGAAAAGAACCTATGAATATGCTAACCCGCGAAAGTTTTAAGGGAAAAAAATAGTTTTATTCTCGAGGTCAAAATTTGGGTTTTTTTTTAATTTTTTAGGTCTAATTAGTGTTTACATTTATTTACTTATAATTTAAAATTTGGCACTTTTTCCTACTTTAGGCTAGTTCATTAGGGTTTCATTATCCACCACTATTAAAATTGGGGCTAAAATATATATATATATATTTATATATTTAGTCTCATTTTTAAATTAAGCTCAAAAATACCCAACAAAAATAAGAATAAAAGAAAATAATATCAAAAAGTGAGAGTTGGGTAAAATTTATAATTTGGTTTGATTATATATATTTAGCACAGGCAGTAGAAAATTATATATATTAAATCAAACCAAAAAATACCCAAAAAAAAAAATTCATAATTTGGTTTGATTATGAATTAAAGAAGATGTTTGGCGGTGGTGGTGAATGACTGGCGGTGTTGGAGGTCTTAGGTAGTGTTAATTAGCGAGAATTATCAATGTGTTTGTTTTTAAATCTTGCATGTTCGTTTCAAGATTCTTCACAATATTTTATGGTGGTTGAGTTAGCAATCATACAAAAATAATGCAAAACAAATTAAACTAGGTGTTACAAGATGTGATTGAAAAGTGTTGCTGCAAGTTGATGCCTTGATGGAGAATATCCACAGAAGCTTGAATTTTTTTTTTTTTTTTTTTTTGTGGGTATTTTTTGGTTTGATTTAAGCTTTAGATGTACGGTTTCATTGGTTGCTTAGAAATGGATGAAGAAATTTGTTTTTATTGAAGATGATTCTTGTCAGAAGCTTCTATGGTAGTAGTATTGTTTATCCATAATTTTTACAAACCCTCGCTTTTTGATCTTGTTTTGTCTTATTCTTTTATATTTTTTTTATGTTTTGAGATGAAAGACATAAAAGAGAGAGAAAATACATATTTAGCTCAATTTCTAATAAAGGTGGGTAACGAAACTCTAACTAAACTAACCTCAGGCGGGTAAAGTACCAAATTTTAAACTACGGGTAAACAACTTAAATTTCGGCCAAATAACAAGTAGGTAAGTTGTAATTAGGCTTTTTTTTTTTTTTGACATTTTAACTTTAAAATTTTCATTTTCATCTTTGTCACAAAGTTTCATGAAATTTTCATCTTTTTCCTTTTTTATTTGCCCTAAAATAATGAAATTCTTGCATCTTTTTATAAAAGATTTAGAGTGTTTTTTTTTTTTTTAATTATTATTTACAAACGAGGATATCTAGACTTCTTTTTGACCATTCCCTGAGTGTATGCAATCTTATTACTCCGCACATACCAAGTTATTACAAAGAGAAATCTCAATAGAGTGGCCCAAGGTGTTGGGGAGAGGTTTTGAATTAGGATCTCATGGATATCATGAGCCCTTAAGAACCATTAAGCCAACCCTTTTGAGTTAAGAGTATGTTTAGTACGCTATAATAACTCTTATAATGAAATAGTTATTCGTGTGTAATTTCAATTCAGTCATTTGGTTGCATCTTTATTACATGGATTAGTTATTACCTTGGAATAACTATTTGTTAAATTGAAGAATAGCTATTCCTCTTTAAAATGAATATAATAGCTATTCCTTAGTGCATATAATAGGTTTTAAAATTAATATATTTCAAAAAATATAAAGTTTCCTTATTCATTATCTTTTACAAGCTTTCTATATGTAATAATCAAATTTATGAATAGTAATAGTTATTCCATTATAATGTATTCTATTCCCAGTAATAAAGATTACTATTCCTAATGTAATCTACATTCAGTGTACCAAACGTTCCCTAAATTATTTAAAGTTAGTATTCCATGAAATGATTAAACATAAAGAGTTAGATTATTAATGAAAACAAATGGTTGGTTCAATTTCATTTCCAAAAATAGATACCTCAATATTGTGCCTTTCAAGTAAACTCTATTAAAAAAAAGGAAAAAAAAAGAAGAGAAGATGGACTAGATGATCAGTGTTCATAAATAAAAAAGTTATATTTGTATTCGACTTATTTAATAGTCAAACTCAATTTGGACTTAAACTTGGTGTATTTGCTTAACAAACAAACAAACATAAAAATGTATGTTTATAAGTTTATCTCAAATTGTTCAAAAAAGTTTATTTACAAGTCTATTAACCTTCCACAAAAATAGGTGATTGTGTATAACTTATCAGTTATAATAAAAACAATTATTAGCACAGATTGAGGATTAGCAAACATTGTGGACTTCAATCCAAGGGAAACAAAAATATTACATATAGTTTTTTTTAGTATAAATAATTTATAATATAAGCACGTCAATTACTTTAATTGGTAAAGTTTTTATTTTCAAATAAATAAATCCAACTTTTGGGATTGTCGCATTTATTAGGTGCTTAATAAAGACTTGGATTTGGGACAAATCCAAGTTTCAAAGAGGGCAAAGACAACAAGAACTAGCCCATCATCTTTCTTACAAAAGACCCATTGGGATGGAAGAGATGGTTTACGGGCCTCAAGTTGAAAAAAGAGAAGCCCAACAGGCTAGCATGTAAGCATTAAACTTGGTTTATTTTCTAAATAAACGTCTATGTTAGTAGGTTTATCTCAAATTGTTTCTATTATCCTTCCACATAAATATTGATTGTATGTAACTTATCAAACAACAACAACAACAATGATAATAATAAATTATTAGCACACATAAAAAAAATAAAAAATAAAAAATAAAAAGAAAGGTATTCGCAAAAATTGTGGACTTCAATCCAAGGGAAAAATAATATCAGATATAGTTTTTTTTTATATACAAAAACAGTAAAACAATTTATAATATACACATATCAATTACTTGAATTGTTAAAGTTTTTTTTATTTTCAAATAAATTCATCCAGCTTTTGAATTGTTGCAATTATTTTACCAGACTTATTGGACTGATGTAGGTATGGATATCTCTCAAGCTGTTCTATCGTGCTTAAATTCTAGATCCATCCTGAAATCATTAATCATACTTTTATTACTCTTATTCCAAAAGTCCAAAATCCTGAGAGGGTGTCTGATTTTAGGCCTATTAGCCTTTGTAATGTGATATATAAGATTGTTAGTAAGGTTATTGCTAATCGCCTCAAACCATTGCTGGATTCTATTGTATCTGAAACTCAGAGTGCCTTCATTGCTAATAGGCTAATCACAGATAATATTTTGATTGCTTTTGAATCTTTGCACCATATGAAGAATAATTGTACAGGAAAGCAGGGCTACATGGCTCTTAAGCTGGATATGAGCAAAGCTTATGATAGGGTGGAGTGGTCTTTTCTCGAACAAATTCTTCTCAAATTGGGTTTTCAGGAAGATTGGGTGGCTTTGTTAATGGAGTGTATTACAACTGTATCTTACTCTATTTTGGTCAATGGTGAGCCGAAGGGTTTGTTTAGGCCTTCAAGGGGTTTAAGACAAGGGGATCCCCTTTCGCCTTATTTATTTCTTTTCTGTGCTGAAGGCTTAAATGCAATACTGAAAGAAGCAGCATTGAAAGGGGAAATTCATGGTTTCTCTATTTGTAGGACTGGCCCAAAACTCACCCATCTTTTCTTTGTAGATGATTGTCTTTTGTTTTGCAGAGCTTCATTATTAGAGTGTGAAAAGATCCAAGAATTATTGGGTTTTTATGAAGAAGCTTCGGGACAAATGATAAATAGGAACAAAACTACTTTATTTTTTAGCAAGAATACGGATGCCCAAACCATGGAGGAGATAAAACTGTCTCTGCGTGTTCCTGCTATTCAGCATTTTGAGAAGTACTTGGGGCTGCCCTCTTTTGTTGGTAAAGAGAAAAAAGCATGCTTTACTCATATTAAAGAACGGATTTGGGCAAAAATGCAAGGATGGAAAGAGAAACTCTTGTCGCAGGCGGGAAAGGAAGTTATGATAAAAGCGGTGGCACAATCTATACCTACCTATTCGATGAGTGTGTTTAAGTTGCCGGTGGGTTTATGTAAAGATATTGAAGCAATGATCCGAAAGTTTTGGTGGGGGCAAGGGGAATAAAAAAAGATTTATTGGGTTAAGTGGAGTACTCTTTGTTCGTCTAAGTCAGTGGGAGGCATGGGTTTTAGGGACATTCAAAATTTTAATAATGCTCTTCTTGCAAAACAAGTATGGCGCTTATTACATCATAAAGACTCTTTACTTTATAAGGTCTTTAGTGCGAAATATTTCCCTAATGGTAGCATATTAGAAGCTCCGGTTCATCCGCGATGTTCTTTTGCTTGGAGGAGTATTTTACAGTCTAGGGATGTCATCACAAAAGGGGCTATTTGGAGAGTGGGAGATGGGGAATCTATCAGAATTTGGGAGCATAATTGGTTGCCGGACTTGTCAAGCAGTAGGGTGATTTCTCCACAGACAAATACTGATATTCTCTATGTGAAAGACTTGTTCATGGCTGGTAGAAGAGTTTGGGATCCGGGTTTAGTGGATGAGGTTTTTTTGCCATGGGAGGCTGAGTTGATAAAGAGGATCCCGGTGAGTGAAGGGTGGGTTGAGGATTTGTTGATTTGGCCCTTAACTCCTACTGGGGATTATAGTGTGCAGAGCGCCTACCGAATGTTGGAGATAAATGCAAGAAGATTAAGTCCAGGTACTTCTTCTTTGGAAGGGCAGAGCAAGGTTTGGAAGGGGATTTGGAAGATCAAGACACCGAATAAAGTCCGTCATTTTATTTGGCAAGCTGTGCGTGATTCTCTTCCTACAAAAGTGATTCTCCGACACTGACATGTCCCTGTTGAAGCTGCATGTTCAATGTGTGATGAGCCATCGGAGTCATTAATCCATTGTTTGTGGTTATGTGATCATGCTCAGGCAGTATGGAAGTCTAATTTTTATTTTTCCAGGTTTTACAGAAAACAATATAGGAGCTTTATCGAGCTGTTAGAGGAGGTTATGTGCAGCGCTTCAGAGTTTCAGATGGCTCTGTTTTCAACAATTTCTTGGTGTTTATGGCAGAGGCGAAATAGGTTGAGAGAAAATCAACCTGCTTGGCCGCTGAATGAAGTTGGAGAGAGAGCAATTGGCCTAGTACGTGAATTCTTTGAAGTAGGAAAGTCTGAAGTTGTAACGCGTGGTACTGCTGCTCCTGTGCGCTGGTCTCGACCTCCAGATGGTTTTTACAAGGTAAATTTCGATGCTGCTCTATTTGGGAATCTGGGGTGTGCAGGTATTCGAGTGGCAGTACGGGATTCGGTTGGTGCGATAATTGCTGCGTTATCACAACGGATCCCTCTTCCTCTGTCAGTGGAGATGGCTGAAGCCATGGCAGTGCGTAGGGCTGTTCTTTTTGTGCAAGAGCTGTGTCTTTCTAAGGTGTTAGTGGAAGGTGATTGTCTGCGGGTGGTTTCGGCGTTGAATTCTTCGGTTTGTTGCAATACCTTGTATGGGAATGTCATCGAGGAGTGTGTTGTCAGGCCAGTCAGTTTCAAGCTTGCAAGTTTATCCATGTGCGCTGAGGAGGGAATCAGTTAGCTCATGCCCTCGCCAGAAGAGCAGTTTCATTTGTAGAGTTTAATGTTTGGGTAGAAGAACTATCCTCTGATTTGGAGTGTGTACTCCAAAACGATGTTTCTTAATTTTCTCTATTATATGATCTTACCTTTTTCTCAAAAAAAAGAAAAAAAAAAATCAGAACACAGATAATTTAAAGAAAAAAAATACTTGAATTTGGGCCAAATCTAATAAAATGTGTTAGGCCCCTTATTAGGATAGTTTGACAGGATAAAGATTTGGATTGGAACCTAATCCATTTATTTTGGATAACATAAAGAATAAAAAGATTTGGATTCGGGCCGATCCAATAAAATGTATTTGCGGATTTGGACCAAAATCCATTAAAATGTATTCGTCCGAGTATTCACCATGCAGCGGTGGAGGACATGAATAAAAAAACTCCAAAATTTTATTTTATTATATTTATATAATTTTTAAAAGGGTAAATTGTAAATTACACCGCTAATGTTGAAGGGTGTTTGGATTTTACAACATGAAATTTCAGAATTTGGAGTTTACCCCTTGAAGTTTGAGGGTACTTGAATTTTACACCATAACATTTTAGAATTTGGATTTTACCTCATAAATTTTAAAAGTGTTTGGATTTTACTCCCTAAAGTTTGGGGGTGTTCGGATTTTACACCATGACATTTCAAAATTTTGATTTTACCCCCTAAATTTTAGAGATGTTTGGATTCTACTCTCTAAAGTTTGGGAGTGTTTGAATTTTACATCTTAAAATTTCAGAATTTGAGATGTAAAATCCAAACATTTCTAAACTTTATGGTATAAAATCTAAGTTCTAAAATTTCAGGGTGTCAAATTTAAACACCCCAAACTTCACAGGATAAAATTCAAATTCTGAAATTTTAGAGTATAAAATTTAAACACCCTTAAATTAAGGGCCCATTTGGTACGTGTGTTTAAACAATAGTTTTCAATTTTTTTAGAAATACGCGTGAGTGAAAAGGTGTGTAGAAATACGTGTAATATTATTTAAAAACTGAAAACATGTGTTTAAAATTGTGTACCTAACATGGCATTCTGTAATTTTCAATTTACCATTTTTAGGATCTGTTTGGATACAACTTATTTTACTGAAAACTGAAAACTGAAAATACTGTAACAAAATAATTTTTAAATGAGTGAATGGTGTTGTGGGACCTATTTTTAATATATTTTTTTTTAATAAAGTAGTTGTGGTCCTGTGAACAGTACATAAACAGTGTGTGAATAGTAATAAACAATAACTTTGTCCCCCCTGAAACGCGTGCAGCAGCAAAGAAAAAAAAAAAGAAGAAGAGAAAAACACAAATGCAAAACGCATCATTTTAGTCCCTACATTTTATTTTTACCGCTTTTAGTCCATATCCTGAAAAACGCTTCTCGTTTTGGTCCCTGCCATTACATTAGAAATGGAGAAAGCTGACGTGACAGACGGTAGGAATAAATAATAGTAAATTAATGTCCACATAGTCTAAATTAAAAATAAAAAATGTTTTTTAGCAATAAAAAATACCACGTCAGCATCTAAATTAAAAAAAATTAATTTATTAATTTTAACTAAATAAAAAAAAATAAAAACTAAATTAAAAACTAAAAATTGCATGAATTGAGATTTTAGTATGTCTTGAATAAGAACACAAACTCAGATCTAAGAACACAAACCAAAAAATTAAAAATCTCAAAATCACCATTTTCTTAAACCCAACAATATCATCAAATCCTAAAGCCTCATGGTATCAAATTAATCCAAAAATACAATACAACCAATCCAAACAAAAAAATCCCAAATTCAGAACAACCCATCTCATTTAAAAAGAAACCCAACAAACCCACCTCAAGCAAACCCAAATCCGATGCCCATGCTCCCCATCGACGAGCTCTTCTCCGACGAAAAGCTCGTTCCACTACAACTCTCATCGGTCAAACGTGAGAGAGCACATTCACTTGAAAATTGCATAGCCCATCCACCTAAAAACCATCGGCCCATCGTGAACCCATTAGCCCGATTAGATCAGGTCCAAGGTGGCAGCACAGCGGCATTGAGTTCTCTTTCTCTCTGCTTTTTGTCGCTGGTCTTGGATTTTGGGAGGGGGGGGGGGGTTTGTTGATTGTGTTTGTTGGGAGTGGGCCATGGTGTTTGTTTTAAATTTGTGGGTTTCATGGGTAAATTTTTGTTGGGTTGTGGTTCCAATTCGGGTTAGGGTGGCAGTGGTTGGTGGTTCCTATCTAGGTTTGGTGTGTGGCTTGCTTTGTGGTTTGGTTTGTGATTTATTGGTGGGTTTGGTCACTGTGATTGTCCCTGGGTTCATGGCTTGCTTCAGACGTGGTGGTTGATGAGTTGTTCTGAGTTTGAGATTTTTTTTGTTTGGATTGGTTGTGTTGTATTTTTGGATTGATTTGATACTATGAGGCTTTAGGATTTGATGATATTGCTGGGTTTGAGAAAATTGTGATTTTGAGATTTTTAATTTTTGGGTTTGTGTTCTTAGATTTGGGTTTGTGTTATTGTTCAAGACACACTTAGATCTCAATTCATGTAATTTTTAGTTTTTAATTCTATTTTTAATTTTTTTATTTAGTTAAAATTAATAATTAATTTTTTTACTTTAGATGATGACGTGGCATTTTTTAATGCCAAAAAATATTTTTTATTATTAATTTAGGCCATATGGACATTAATTTACTATTATTTATTCCTGTCATTTGCCACGTCAGTTTTTTTCGTTTTTAATGTAACGATAGGGATCAAAATGAGAAGCATTTTTTAGGATAAGAACTAAAAGCGATAAAAATAAAATGTAGGAACTAAAATGGGAATCGCTTAAAAATGTAAGAACTAAAAGTGGTCTTTCGTCTAAAACTAAAAAACAGAGCCAAGTTCGGATCCGGGTCAAGAACCCAACCCACAAAACCCAAAACCAAAAGAGGTTGCGTATTCTAACACACAGGTGAGCTGTGAGCATCGAAGCTCTGAAAGTGAAAACCCAAACTCTCTCTCTCTCTCTCTCTCTCTCTCTCATCACCAAAACGCAAAAACCCCTCTCGCACTTTGCACTCATATGCGTCTTCGATCTCAGCTGTAAGCAAATATTCATAAACCTTTTTATTTTTAATCTTTCTCAGTAAAATTCCAATCTACTCTTCCTTTTTACTGTTTCACGATTCCCTTCTCAGATTGATAGCATCATTTTATATATATTTCCATTTCCTTATATTCTTTGTTCTGTGTTTGGTTACTTAGAAAAAAAAAATGATTGAAACAATAAAGAAAACTCAACGAATTTTGCTCTTATTGTTAATATCTTCATATTCCTTTAACTATTATTATTTTTTGTTTCATGGAAATTCAATGAGCTGAAATAAACTTAATAATTATAATTTATTTATTTATTTTTGTATTAGACTCCAATTTTTGTCTATGTGTTTCACGTATTCAGGAGTGATTTTTATTTTTATTTTTTTGGTTTTTCTTGCATTTTTCTGAGTAGCCAAACAGTGGAGTGCTGGAGAAATGGTATTACTACTAGTGGCAAATTTTTAGTCTCTGTTTGGTTGCTTAGAAAGCTGAGGAAATTCGAAAGGAAATGAAAGTTTTGATCTTATTTATTTATTTATTATTTATTTTTAATGTTATATGTTTTGTTCTGCTATGTATTAGTTAAAAGGACGAGGAATCTGTGAAATTAGTTTTGACTGTGATTATATGTGTGCATCGTTTTTTGGGTGAAATTTGGTGAGAATCATGGTGGACGTGCATGATTTTTATGTTTGTTGGATAATTTGGTAGTGGCATATTTTTAGTCTCTGTTTGGTTGCTTAGAAAACTGAGGAAATTCGAAAGGAAATAAAGTTTTGATATTTTTATGCTATGTGCTCTGTTCTGCTATGTATTAGTTTAAAAAGCTGAGGAATCTATGAAATTTTAGTTTCTTCAAAATTAAAATATCAGGAGTGGAAGTTTTTTTTTTCCTTGCATTTTCCGAGTAGCCAAACAGTGGAGTGCTGGAGAAATGGTATTAGTGGCAAATTTTTTGTCTCTGTTTGGTTGCTTAGAAAGCTGAGGAAATTTGAGAGGAATTTTGATATTTTTATGTTATGTGCTTTGGTCTGCTATTTATTAGTTTAAAAGGCTGAGGAATCTGTGAAATTTTTGTTTCTTTAAATTGAATTTTGACTGTGATTAGAAAACTGAGGAAATTTGAAAGGAAATAAAGTTTTGATATTTTTATGCTATGTGCTCTGTTCTGCTATGTATTAGTTTAAAAAGCTGAGGAATCTATGAAATTTTAGTTTCTTCAAAATTAAAATATCAGGAGTGGAAGTTTTTTTTTCCTTGCATTTTCCGAGTAGCCAAACAGTGGAGTGCTGGAGAAATTGTATTAGTGGCAAATTTTTTGTCTCTGTTTGGTTGCTTAGAAAGCTGAGGAAATTTGAGAGGAATTTTGATATTTTTATGTTATGTGCGTTGGTCTGCTATTTATTAGTTTAAAAAGCTGAGGAATCTGTGAAATTTTTGTTTCTTTAAATTGAATTTTGACTGTGATTATATTTGCAATGTTTTTTAGGTGAAATTTGGTGAGCATAATGCCTGGCGTGCATGATTTTTATGTTTTTGGATAATTTGGTAGTGGCAAATTTTCAGTCTCTGTTTGGTTGCTTAGAAAGCTGAGGGAATTCGAAAGGAAATGAAAATTTTGATCTTTTTATGTTATATATGCTTTGTTCTGCTATGTATTAGTTTAAAAAGCTGCGTAATTTGTCAAATTTGAGTTTCTTTAAAGTTAAAATTTCGACTGTGATTGTTATATGTGCGCACAGCGGTTTTTGGGTGAAATTTGGTGACAATCATGCCGGATGTGCATGATTTTTATGTTGTTGGATAATTTGGTAGTGGCAAATTTGTAATCTCTGTTTGGTTGCTTAGAAAACTAAGGAAACTCGAAAGGAAATGAAAGTTTTGATATTTTTATGTTATATGCTTTGTTCTGCTATGTATTAGTTTAAAAAGCTGAGGAATCTGTGAAATTTTAGTTTCTTAAAATTAAAATTTTGACTGTGATTATATGTGTGCAATGTTTTTTTAGGTGAAATTTCATGACAATCGTGCCTGACGTGCATAATTTTATGTTGTTGGATAATTTGGTAGTGGCAAATTTGTAGTCTCTGTTTGGTTCCTTAGAAAACTGAGGAAATTCGAAAGGAAATGAAATTTTTGATATTTTTATGTTATGTGCTTTGTTCTGCTATGTATTAGTTTAAAAAGCTGAAGAATTTTGACTGTGATCATATGTGTCCAATGTTATTTAGGTGAAATTTGGTGACAATCATGCCGGACGTGCAGGTCCTTGTGAATGATTTCATTAACAAGCTTAGAAAGCGGTAACATTTTTCAGCACTGTTTTGTATAGCTGCACATATGGTATATGAAGGCTGTGATTAAGAGTATATGTTTGTGTGTTTATGTTTTGATATATTTTGGGTGGCAGTAAAATTGAGGGCTCGCAGGCCACATCAAGGCAGACGGCTGAATTGCTTCGGTCGGTAATTTCACAGACGCGAGTGCCCTACACAAACCAGGCTGGAGCTTTGATTGATGGTGTTAGGGCAGTTGGGGAGCAGCTGATTGCTGCAAATCCTGTTGGTATGTGTATGAATTAAATTGCTAATCATGAGTCCTGACTAGAAAATTTTCAGTAGTATGTGTTCTTGAGGGGATTGTTTTAGCTTGGTTTGGTATTAGGGTAGTTTCTATTGCTTATTTTGCTTTAAAAAAAAAAAAAAGCTTGGCAAAAGTATAGTTGTACCTAGAAAAAATTGAGGCTTTGGAAAATTGTAAATAAGTAAATAAGCCAAAAGAGAAGCCAAAGCATCATGTTTGGTGAATATCTATATATAACTAAAGTTGTATTAGAATTTTATTTTCTTATTCTTATCATAGGCCTGTAGTTCTTAAGTTTCATGACTGAAGCAACTTTAAAAGGAATTGGTAATTTGAACTCGTGGTCTACTAGACGATTTTATAGCAGTGTATGGGCTTAGTATTTGTACAAATTTTTTTATCACAAGCATTACAAGTGAGGTTCCTTTTATTTATTTATTTGGGGGTTGGGGGGGGGGGGGTAGTTGCATGGATGTGAGGACTTGTAGTGGATGCTTCAGAAAGGCAAATTAATTTTTTTTTGATGGAAGTAATATATTGATTTTCTTCTTAGCCAAGAACCTTGTATAGCTCAACTAGCTTCTCCTAGTGTTCCCAATGGAGATGTCCAAGATTCAAATCCCATCCTCCAACTATTGAATTATCGTAGATTATTTTATTTTATTTTTTGTGTGTGTTTGTTTTGTAGTTGTAAACATGTATGTGATAGCTAAATTTTAGTTAATTGTAGTTGTAATCATGGATGCCTTCTGAAATCAGTCAAAGCCTAATTTTTCTTAGTCCACCCTCAATCAAGCATGTTTGCAAAAATTTAATGAATCATGTGTCACAATGTTTTCCGTTAAGAGAAATATGCAAAATAAACACTGCTCTTCACATTGCTCACCCAAGAGGATGAGTATTTTGTTGAATTAGATTGTGAAGCTGTGTTAGTAATTTGCATGCTAGCTACCTATTGATTTGTAGATGCATGAGTTATGAAAAGGTACAAGTCCTTCATTTTTTGTTGTGATGGAAGGAACATATGATTCTGTAATTACTGCTGCCACTATATTCTTTATTATTATTTATTTTATGGTTGTAATTTTATTATTTAGTTTGGGCCAACAGTCTAGAATATGCTAGGAGCCTTATTTTTATTTTTATTTCCTTATTGGTTTAGGGTCTTTATGTGAATTAGGTTTTGAGTCCTATATAAAGATAGATCATATGGCTTTTCACCACTGAGTGATATTCTAGAGTTCTTATTTGGAGGCTAATTGCCCTTGAAGTAATTATTTGGAGTCCTGAGCCCTTGAAGCTGTAACTCTTGTATCAATCCCTTCCTTCTTTATTTTTGTTTATTTGATACAAAGGGTTCATATTGTGTTGCTCTGAGAAACTTGTTGTCTGAGATCTCAAGTTGAATCTTCTTGGATATGACCCAGAGGATTGTTCCCTGTATAAAAATAAATAGACACTGTTGTTCGCTTGGAAAATATCAATGATCTCTACATTGATTCTTAATGCATGTGCACATAAGCTATTTTCTCTGTTCCTTTCATTTCTTGGCATCTGTTAGGCTATTATGTTGTCAAGTACAACATCAAATTTACAGAATGTATAGAGTGAGCTCTGATGCTAGGCATTTTCTCTAATGCTGAATCAAAAAAAGGTATTTTATTGATCGCTGTTGTATGTGCAAGAATGTTACACAACCTTTTTCTGTGCCTGTTACAAGAGAACTATGGCCTCTATCTGTCTATCTACTCTCTCTCTCCAGGAAAAAGTTATATATTTCTCTGAATTTATATTTAGTTTTGTATTTTTTTCCCTTTTTCTCAGATTATGAACTCCAGCATGTATATAAAAGGGCATGTTTATACTTTATATGGGCCGAATATCTTTGCTTGATTCTTCAATATTGATGATGGATATTTTCTAATCACATTACTATGATGGTTATCATGAAGGATGACTTGTAATTTTTAGGTTTACTTATATGGAAAAGTAAGACTTATAGTTGTTTTCTTAATTGAAGAGCTTGCTGTCGGTAATATTGTGAGGCGCGTTTTGCACATTATTAGGGAGGAGGATCTGTCTCTTGCAACGGCTGCCATTGCTGGTTTGGGTTTATCAAGTGTTAGTGATGATGAAGATGATGCTGAGCGGGATAATCATCCAGTTCTATCAGCTGCTGTTGTTGCTGCGGCTGCAAGAAGCACATTGCGTCCACCTTCCTTGCAAACTCTTCTTGAGGATGTGCCTGACTCGGGTGCTGTTCCTCACACTTCTTCATCTGGGGGTGATTCTGAAGGAAAAAGCAAGTGTGAGCTCCATAATTTTATTTGTATTCATCGTTGTTGTTGTAGTAGTGTTGTTATTATTGTTATTTTTCTTCAGTTATGCTTGTCTTTAAATGCTTCTATCCTCACATATTATATTTCTGTTTAGTCAATCGAGAATATGGTTGAAAATGAACTAAGCTATTTACGAACAATTCAGGATTGGCTTTAGAACAAGCTTGTTCATGTTAGTTTTTTTAGCAAATGGGCCAAGCTTAAGCACAAGTTTAGGCTCGACAATTAAATGAGCCAAGCTTGAACATAAAATTGTGTTTGTGAAAAAACTTGTGAGTATAAGGCTCGATTTGAGTATATATAACTTATATGTTTATATGCTTATTTAATATTATATAGTTTGTGTAAGTTAGTAAATAAGTTCATTAGATATCAAATTATTATTTGTAATTTAGTGATAATATAAATAGTCCATTTTGTATATAATTTTTAACATTACACTGTTTGTAAATCTAAGTTTGGTAAGTTCATAAACAAACATCATTCTATCTAATTAACTAAAATAATATAATTGTTATTGAATGTGATTGTTTGCATAATAAATTGCAAATGGATGAGTTTTTGAGGTTGATAAATTATTTTCCTTGGCAGCTGCTGATAAAAGTTCCAGAAGTCGGAAGCTGAAACATGATGTCATTGAAGCGTTAAATGAACTCATTCAAGATATTACCACTTGCCATGAATTGATTGCCGAGCAAGCAGTAGAGCACATTCATCAAAAGTAATTATTTTTAACTAGTAATATTAACTTTAATTTGCCTCTAGAAAAGAGCTTTTATTTTTGGGCCACACCTTCTCTCCCCTTAAGAAAATGGTGGAAGGTAAGGTGTAAACTAATTAAAAAGAACATACTATTTTTTGCTTTGGCATCATGTAATCATACATAAGCAAATAATTATGTGGGTGGTCTGAAAATTGTTTGAATTGATCTATATAATTTTGAGCTGACAATGTGTTATCTATAAAAAAAATAAAAAAAGAGCTGACAGTACCTGCAAATTACTTTTTTGTGCTTATAAAATTTGTAAGCACCCTCAAATTTCTTTGATGGTTGATTTTATTGTAATTTTCAACAGTCTGTGGTGGCTTATATGTTTTGTTTGTGGTCCTAGGATATGGCTTGTAAAGTTTCTATGACTTATATTGAGGTGAAAGAGCTGAAGATTTAGAGGTGGCATTATAAGAAAACTTGGTGTTAGGGATGAAATGTTAACAAAGACAAGAGTATTCAAAATCAAATTTCTTTGAGAATAACTGTTTATGTGTTTTTATTTATTTATTATTTTATATATATTTTATTTATTTATTTGTTTATATTTGAAGAGTTATGGTTGAGGTTGTTATGCATGAAATGATTCATTTGTTTGCCGAAAATCTTCCTGTATTGCTATGATTTATATTGTGAAAAGAATTGTTTTTATTCTATTTATCTTATTTTTTTTGTTGAAATGGAATATGGAATGCTGTAGACTAGAAGCTGAATTCCACATAATATGCAGTCTGACATGGCTGAAACTGTGGATTTGATAGGGAATCCATATTTTCCTTTAAATTTGAACTTGCAATAAAAGCACTAATGTTGAAAATTAATTGAATTCATTTTAGTGTTCAGCATTGCTTCAATTTAGACTTTTTCTGAGATATTTATTAGGATGGCTAAGGGATATTCAAATCATGTTTGTTCTTTTACTAATTTTTTAGGTCTCTGTAATTTGAGATGTTATTTTTTTGGTGGGGCTCTTGTATACTCCCCGTGTACTAGGGTTTGTCCAGTATTTCTTTTTAATACATAATTTTCTTACTTAAAAAAAAAAAAACCCTTGATCTTGGTGTTAACTTAAGTCACAGGCATTATGTCCACCTTTCGAGAACCAACATAGGTTTTTGTTTAATTGGATGGCATGTGGCATGCCAAGCTGATCCACTTAATAAAAATTTAAACAGTGATATTTGGCCATATCACACATTTGTCAGGATGAACAAAGCTCTTCTGCATATGATCATCCCTTTGCATTGAGTTGTCTCCTCTCTATAGTGCTGCATGTGACTTTTATAAGATGATTCAGAACAGCTTACCATTTCTTATATGAAAAAGTTGTAATCCCTTGAACATCGTAACGGTTTTTCTGATGAGAATAGTGAATTACTGTCATTCCCTGGACCACATAGTTGCTTGCGTGATGCATAATTTGTATTTAAGTGACTGATTCATGCAGGGAGTGCAGGAGCTGTTTGTGGATTAATATTCAATATGTCTTGAGATTTACCCCCCCACACACACACTCACACACAAATGTTGCATCTTGTGATATGTTTCTGTCTATTAGGCTAAGAAATGTCAAGTAAAATGTTAAAAAAAGAAATTCATATGTGGTTTGCAGCTTGGCATTAGTAGCATTATTAATGTACTTTACCTAGGTTCAACAACTCCCTTATGCCATTTTTTGTAATTTTTGAAAACGGTTGCTGCTTACATGATCTAGGGCAGGCATTAATATGATAAAGGTGAGAGGTATTTAGGTGTTGTCCAATTAGGGAAAATGGGAGAGTGCCTGCAATCTGTGGATTAGATAATGTCAATCCACTGATTCAAGGTTAATCTTTTTCCAGATAACCTTTGCACAGATGAAGAGTTGGTTTGTCTCCTTATGTAGGTCAATTAGGGCACCTAGGTTGGGAATTATTTGTCTTATCTGGGCTAACTTGCCATTTGATAATTTCTTATCATTATTTATATTCGCCCTTTACTTGTTATTCCAGAAATACTTGTAAAGTACTTATACAGCTCCATGTAGTTATGTCTTTTTATTGTTGTTCATCAATCTGAAAATATAGTCTTATGCACATCAGCTTGTGTGATGTATAATTTTCTGTGGTTTTTATTTCTAGAACCTTTTTTTCTTATCTCTGAAACACTTCTAATTGCATATATATATATATATATATTTTTTTTTTTTTCAGTGAGGTAATATTAACTCTTCTAATTGCATATATATATATATATATATATTTTTTTTTTTTCAGTGAGGTAATATTAACTTTAGGAAGTTCAAGAACAGTATTGGAATTTCTTTGCGCCGCAAAGGAGAAAAAGAGATCATTTCGGGTGTTTGTAGCAGAGGGTGCTCCAAGGTTTGTGCAACTGCATACTATTTTTTAGGTGGTGTAATTTTGATTTCCTCTCTCTAATGACATTTATTATAAAATTAGGTATCAGGGACATCTTCTTGCAAAAGATTTGGTCACAAGAGGTTTACAAACTACACTAATTACTGATTCTGCAGTTTTTGCCATGATTTCCCGTGTGAACATGGTAAATTGATGGCCTTAAGCTTATTTTTCCTTCTATTTGTTTTTTTCCTTCTATTTGTTTTTTTCCTCAATTGGAACAGCATTTCGTGGACTGATTTTTGGCTTCAATGTTGTAACTCCTAAAGGTTATAGTTGGAGCACATGCTGTCATGGCCAATGGTGGGGTTATAGCACCTGTTGGGTTGAATATGGTTGCACTTGCAGCTCAAAGGCATGCTGTCCCTTTTGTTGTACTTGCTGGCAGTCACAAGGTAATTTGGTACAATAATAGAGGTTTTGATGATTGATAAGTAAACCAAGTCTCTTCTGGTACATTTCTAAATTTCTTGCTCTCTTCTTAGTTCTTATGCTTTGAAGTGACTAAAATTCTTTGCTTTACAGCAGCCTTAATCTACGAAATGACTAAAATTCTTTGCTGCATAGAGTCTTAATGATTCCAAAAGAATGACTATTTGAAATTAACCCAAATTTCCACTTTCGGATTAATATGCACTTTGCTAATCAACCTGCAAGCGTGAAGTTATCAGTGATTCATTCTTCCGAAATCAACACCTATTTTTTTTTTTTTGGATAAATCAAATCAACTCATTTTTAGTTGCCTATTAGTTTAAGTAACCAATTTTATTTGGGATTTCTGACGTCCATAGAGAGTATTCTAAGCTGTTCAACTTTGTTTTGCATTTCTGGATCAAAGCAGGGATCAGATTTTGCGGGTTGTGAATAAACAAAATTAGAAATCTAAGTAGCCTAAGAATTTATTATGTAATGCGATAGAAATAGCCAAAATTTGTAATTACTTTAGCTAAAATTTATTTTGATGGAGTTAATGAATAGTGAATACTGAAATGCATGTTTTGCTCTAGTTCCTGGCATGTTGATTACTAGCAAGTGGAAATGTTTAAGTTTTGTATCTCATTTCATAAAATTTTGAAATTATTGTTTTTTGTTTTTTGGTTCCAATTATTGCTGTTGTACCTTCACAAAGTGCTGTTTCATCTACATTACAGTTGTGCCCTCTGTATCCACACAATCCTGAGGTCTTACTGAATGAGCTGAGATCCCCATCTGAGCTGCTGGATTTTGGAGATTTCTCAGATTGCATGGATTTTGGAACTGGCACTGCTTCCCCTCTTCTTCATGTGGTCAATCCAACATTTGATTATGTGCCACCAAAGCTCGTTAGTCTTTTTATTACTGACACGTAAGTTCAACAAAATCTTTTGTAAATTTCAAGAAAGAAAAGATTTACCCGGGTTCCAAAATTATATATATTCTGGAGCTCATTTAGAAAACCTTTTCTGTGCCCCATTATGGAATGTTGGCTATACTGTCCTTGTTCTTGTCTGGGTGCAAACTTTTAGCTCACTTTTGTATGCTTTTAGTCTGGTTTTGAGAATTTTGAATACTTTTGTACCAATCTCGATATTTCAAATTCTTTTATCCTGTAACTGTTACAAGTAAATTACTCTTTACTTCCTTCACAGAGGGGGGCACAATCCATCATACGTGTATCGGCTGATTGCTGATTATTACTCTGCTGATGATTTGGTGGTGCAACGAAGACCTCCTACAGCAAGTTGAGTTTAGCTTTTTGGACATTGTTGGGTAAGTTTTAAATTTTATATTCTACATTTGTTAATGGTTGTGCCTATATTCTGGTGTGTAATTGTATGTTTAACACGTATTTCATTGATGAAGCTAAAGCTTAAATTTTGAAATTGAAAATGTCAGTGCAAGAAAAAGATGTATGTAAATATGTTCCATTTAGCACTTACACATATAGCAATTGTATCAAGTGGCAGGTATAACTTAAAAGAGCATGTGTGTAGTTTACCCATCATGGAATGGTACCTTATTGTATTCTATACTGAGTTTACTTGAGCAGTAAAATAGATGCTTATACATATATAAAGCCATCTTCCAAATTGACAGAAAAAACTGTAGGTTGCTGAACATCAGAACATGGTATTGAATAAATTGGACAGCTCCATCTGTTCTGGTTTGAGATGGATGTTGTTTCTGGCGATTTCCTTGTCTTCATGGTAAATCAGAGATCCTCTGTTTTTATGGAATAAGCCTGCAACTGAGCTACTTGCTCAATGCTTGGGTTCAAATCCCACTACATTCATATTGCGTTGAGGTTGTTCCTACCTTTGTAAGGTACACCCTTTTCATGGATGGCTTCTGGGGGTTGTAGGTAGGGTCCTCCTCCCCTCCCAAACAAACCTTTGGGAAGTTTACATTTTAAACCCTATAATTAGGGTGTGTAACAAATAAAAGCCCATTTCAAAAAGTAACAAATTATATCCTATAGTTTCAGAAGTAAAATTAAACAATGAGATTTCAAAAAGTAACAATTTAAACTCTCAGTCAACAGTATCTAAATCTGATGCTGCGTTATCACCAGGTATGAAGTTAGGAGGTTTTTATTCTTTTGTTCTTCAGCCTTGTTGGCTCAGTTTGGTTTTTTATGGCGTTTGGGTTAGCTCATTAACTGAAGTATGCAGTTTGGAGAGAATACACTTCGGTTTGCAATATTTTAGTACATTACAGTCTGTGCACTTGGCTATCCCAATCATCTGAATATGTAATGTTGTGTTGGATATTGCCATTACTAATGAACTCAATTATCGTTTGTTTTGTTTTGATTTCATTTTTCTCCCCATCCTTGCTGGAATTCTGTACAAGAATCACTTGTTCAATTTTCAGGCGGCTCCATTTTTGTGATGGCATTGCTTTACTTCTCAGATTCACATATTCATGCCTGGTGTTTAAAGCATTATTATAGTCATGATTGGTTATTATTTTATTGACAGATCCCATGTTCATCTTTCAGATAATTCAGAAATATAGTATGATAAGCAGTGGACATTGAGAAATGAAATTTAAATTGTACCGTACGGAATGTAGACCAGATTTTAGTGCTGGAAGAGACTCGGAAAAAGTTGCAGTTTGGATAAGAGCAGAATGAGAAATGTGACAAAATCAAGGGGGAAAAAAAGGAATAGTGGTTTTCCTGGTTGTCAAGAGCTGTATTGGGGGAAACAGCTCCACCAAAGGAAGATGATTTTTGTCATTGTGAGAGGGCAAGGGGCTGAGAATCTTGTAGCAAACTGTGGCATATAAATAGACAGTCAGCTTTGTTGTATTGCATGTGTAGCTGAAAATCTTGTAGCAGTTTTGATCCTGGAACCAATCTTCTTACTTATGACTGTGTTACACTTCACATGAAAGCTTTAGATATTTCTTAAGAACAGTTTTGAATGTTGTTTCCAACCCAATTTTAGGAAGGAAAGAGTTTTTGGGAGATATAGATCTTAGGGAAATATTCATAACTAATATTTTTCATTTGGTAAAATGAGGCCTCTTCTTTTGTTCCCTTTTGACTACATGGTTGTTAAAGTCAAGATTCTAGTTGATGAAAGGGCTTTTTGGATCCTATCATATATAAGATTAAGAATCATGAAATGTTACTTTTTATATAAAATCATTGATAATAATGATATGTGATCAAGAATTAATCAACTAAAAAAGTGATAAAATCTTCTTTAACAAAAAAAAAAAAAAAAAACCTTTTCCAATAGAAAATGAGAATGATAATGTACAATAACTCAACTCAAGCATCTTAACATTAGCATCAACAATGCACTAGTTTTAATTTGGAAAGCTTAGATACAATTTACCAAAAAGAGAAAATTGACCTTTTCATTCTTTTAGTATATTTTGATATTGATTTTTCATTAAGTAAATCTACTCCACTTCATACAGGTTTTGCCGTTAGCTGCTTAATATCTTCTTTCTATTATAGCCTGCAAATGTAACTGTTAATGCATCTCACATTGTTCATCCACTAGTTGATGAAATATTCATTTCCAAGACAATTTGTATTGCTTGTCTCAATGCAAGAGCTTCTACAAAAATTGGAGAGCTGGTCTTTCTCACCTTGCCCGTGCTGTTATGCGATCTCCTCTATGAATTCAAGCTTTTAGTGTTAGGGTTGTCTATCATCAATCACCATTTAGCCTATTTAAAAGAATGGAAAGGAATAAAATAATAGAATAAAAATGATTTATAATAAACATTAATCAATTCCGTTGTTTAGACGTTTAGTAGGAAGGAATAAAATAGATAAAAGGAATGTTCGCTTCATTCCATTCCCTCTTAAGCATTCTTCCTAAAAGTGAAAGGAATAAAGGTATGCTCAATCCTTATATTTAGCAGGAATGAATGAAATTGTTAGAGAAGAAATATCAATTTATATGGATTTAAGAAAAGCAATACTAATAAATATACATATTTATTTTGCTTTAATTCATTCTTTTATAAACCCCCAATTCTCAAACAAATTAAAGAAATTAAATCATATTTAGGGATAGGACAAAACTTAGGTACAGTATCTTAGGTGTTGTTCCTTAAGTTCCATTCTTAAGATTTAGCCATGTGGCCACTTAACTAAAAAACAGTCTTCCATTTCATGAGAAAAAATTCACACGGCAAAATTTTAAGAGCAGAACTTAATGAATAACACTTAAGTACTGTCCCTAAGTCTTGCCCTTAGAGATATGCATCCAACTCACTAACCCAAAAAACCGACTTAAACCAACACAACCTGATGATTTGGGTTGGTTTTTTGGGGGTTGGGTTGGGTCGATACTTTTTATTAGCTTTAGGTTGGGTCAAGTTCGGGTAGATATATTTTTTAACCAATCTAACCCAACCCAACTTGATGTATAAGTTTATTTTATAATATTTATATTTATTTTTAGTTTGATTTAATTGGTATTTTGAAAAAAATGTTTTTGGTAAGTTTGAAAATTTAGAATATGATTTAGGCATATTATGTGAATTCTAATAATTTATCAAAAAATATGTCTTAAATAGTTGATAAAAACTTCTGTTTTTTTAACAAGTTATGAAATATTTAAGTCTAACCCAAAAACCCAACATGACATATTTAAGTCCAACCCAAAAACCCAACCTCCTATACACATGATGGGTTGGATTGAATTGGGTTGAAAATTTCTCAACCCGACATATTGAATTAGATTAAAAAAAAATCCTCTAATCCGATCTATACATACTTCTATTTATATTTTATTTTCTTTTTGTGAATGTGTTAAAAAGAGAATAAATAGAATATTCATTATACTTCATTCTTTTTCTTTCCTTCATTCCAAACATTCCAAGCTGAAAACTTGACAATGAATTGAATTTTAATTTTCAGACCCTTCAAATGAGCATTGAGTTGGTTGGAATTTGTCATAATTAAAAAAAAAAAAGACATTTTGATTAAATTTAAAATGAGAAAGAAAAAAAGGAAAAAAAGAAGAAGAGAGAGTGAGAGAAGAAAAAGAGCGCCTAGTTCATTCATATATTTCCTCTATCATACATACACTCGTGCTTAAATTTTCTTAAGCACGCTCAGCAAAGATGTCAAAGACATCTTGTTAATCAAGGGGTAATTTGCAGGCTATCATAATATTGGAAGACAATGTCATTAGCTAGCATGTGTTAGAAACGATTTAGTAAAGTAGACAATAATGTCATTTACTGTGATTTTTCATCAATAATCTCATAATCAATTTTGTTCACACTCCCCAAACAATTTTGATGATATATATATATATATATATCTGAAGTGAATAGTTATTTCCGGAAAAAAAAAAAAAGGATTTAGGTATACTTTATTGTGTGTGCGGTTTCTCTCGTTACTGAAGTAGTTCTGCTTGTGTGAAAGCGGAGCCTTGGGGAAGGGTACTGTTTTAGCAGTACACTTCACTTCTTGGACCTTAGCCCTTAAGGCTTGGGTTCTAGTGGTGGATTCTTCTTAGGCGCAAATACAATGCACGTGGAATCTTTAACGGTGATATATATACACATACACAAGAAAAAAAAAAAAAATCTATATATGAAAATAAAGAAATAATTGTAACAAGCAATATATGTTTGATTAATGGTGCATTTGTATAAGTAGTTAGAAAACTGTGTTTTGAATTTAAAATGGGCATTTATAAAAAAAAGTTATGAGGAATTGTAGTTGCAAAATAGAGTTTTGGGTTTTAAAAATTTTCTGGTGAAAAAAAATATTGTCACCTTAGATATGATTATGGATTTTTTAAGAAATTTAATTATTCTTAAATACACTTTGTTTGTTTTGTAAATTTCAGCTAAAATGAAAAATTCTTTTAGCATAAATAATTTGTTAAAGATGGTTAATTATAATATATTAACTTGTATAAGTTGCAAAGAACAAAATCTAATTAGTAGTCCATTACAAATTAATTACATATTCTGCACAACACTATATCTCTAATATATTGGCTAATAACGTTTTTAAAATTTTCGTATTTTCAACTGAGATATTTGTGGTTATGGAACTCTAGAATTATTATTTAAAAACAAGTAAAAATTCTTGGAGTTAGAATATAGGATTTTACTTCAGTTCAGATTATATTCTTCAATCTGTGCACCAATCATGCATATTGGTCATGTCACCATCTGTCAACTTTGTTGATCATTCACGCCAATTCAACCAAGGCGGCTAGAGATTGTCCCCATGTGCGACCATACCTAAACTTAGAGAAAGGACCTGCATCTTATCTTCTACTTTATTTCTTGCAAGAAGTGCACACCCTTTTTACAAATCGACTCTCACTGAATCTTATCAACTTATCACTTCTCTTTACCTCTTCCTTTTCATCACTATGGCTGAAGCTTTGGTGGGTGGAGCGGTTCTCTCTGCATTCCTTCAGGTGGCGTTTGAAAGAGTGGCTTCTCGTGAGGTCCTAGACTTTCTCAAGGGAAGGAAACACATTGATGGAATGGTGCAAAAGCTGAAGATAGAGCTGATGTCTGCTGATGCAGTGCTCATTGATGCAGAGGAGAAGCAAATTACAAACCCTGCTGTGAAAGAGTGGCTTGACGAGCTTAAAGATGCTGTTTATGTTGCGGATGACCTCCTGGATGAGATTGCCTATGAAGCTTTGAGATGCAAGTTAGAAGCTGAATCCACTAGTAAGGTAAGAGGCTTGATCTCTACTTTTGTTAGTTCATTTGACAAAAGCATACAATCAGAGCTGAAAAATATTCTAGACAGACTAGATTCTATTTCAAAACAAAAGGATGTTCTTCGTTTAGAAAAAGTTGCTGCGGTTGGAATACCTTCACGACCATTGACAACTTCTTGTCCGGAAGAATATGGTGTCTTTGGCAGAGACAAAGATAAGGAGGCTATATTTATGAAGTTTCAATCAAGTGAAGCAAGTGATAATGGTATATGTGTTATTCCCATAGTAGGTCTGGGTGGGGTTGGTAAAACAACTCTTGCTCGACTTATATACAATGACAAAAGAGTGACGAATAGTTTTGATCACAAAGCTTGGGTTTGCGTTTCAGAAAACTTTGATTGTTTTAGGATATTAAAAACTATTTTGGAGGATGCCACTTTGTCTATGTGTGATATTCAAAACATGAATTTGCTGCAAATTAAAATTAGAGAGACATTCAAAGACAAGAAAATTTTCTTGGTTTTAGATGATGTTTGGAATGAAAATTATGATGATTGGATTGAATTAATTAAAGTTTTTAAATATGGGGCACAGGAAATTAAGATCATTGTTACAACACGAAGTGAAAATATTGCATCAAATGTATGCACAGTTCCAACCTATCTTCTAAATCAATTGTCAAATGAAGAATGCTGGTTGTTATTTGAAAAGCATGCATTTAGAAACGGAAGCTCTAGTGAATTTCCATTACTAAGGGAAATCGGTAAGCAAATTGTCCAAAAGTGTGGAGGCTTGCCTTTAATTAGCTGCAAAAGCACTTGGGGGATTGCTGCATTTTGAAGAAGAACCAAGAGAGTGGACAAAGATTTTGAAGAGTGATATATGGGATTTACCAAAAGGAAATACTAGTATCCTTCCGGCTCTAAGATTGAGCTACCATTATCTCCCATCACATTTGAAGCGTTGCTTTTCTTATTGCTCGATCCTTCAAAGGATTATGAATTTAAAAAGGAGGAGTTGGTCAACTTGTGGACGGCGGAAGATTTATTACAGCAATCAAAAGGAAATAAAAGGATGGAAGAAATAGGTGAAGAATACTTTGATGATTTGGTATCTAGATTACTTTTTCAACAATCAAGTAAAAGCGAATTGATCATGTTTCATGATGCATGACTTGGTGAATGACTTGGCAAAATTTATATTTGGAGAATTTTGTTTCAAGCTGGAGATTGATGATTCTGGTGTAATCACAACAAAGACTCGTCATTTTTCATATGTTAGAATAAAATTTGATGCCTTTAAGAAATTTAACGTGTCCCACGAAGCCAAGGGTTTGCGAACCTTCCTTGGATTTGATTTGTCAGTGCCAAAGTGGACGTGGAATAACATATCAGCAATAATGATAGATGATTTGTTGTTGACATTTAAGTGCTTAAGAGTGCTATCATTTTCTACCTATAGAAACATGAAGGAATTACCTAAATCAGTTGGTAATTTGAAACATCTATGTTATTTAAATCTTAGTTACACTTCAATTGAACGGTTACCAAATTCTCCATGTACTTTGTATAATTTACAAACCTTGCTATTGTCGGAATGCGAGTCCCTTACCAAGTTGCCTTCCAAGATGTGGAGATTAGTCAACTTGCGGCACCTAGATATAGTTAAAACAAATTTGGAAGAGATGCCACTGCATATGGGAAAATTAAGAAATCTCCGGAGTTTAACTACTTTTGTTGTGAGCAAACATAATAGGTCTAATATTAAAGAGTTGGGGGAGCTTCTACATCTTTCTGGAGCATTGTCTATATTAAATTTGCAAAATGTTCAACATGCTAGAGATGCAATGGAGGTTAATTTGAAGGATAAGCGACACCTATATGAGTTGGTGCTTGAATGGGGTCATGACAAGGACAGTTCAGAAAATGAAATAAATGTGCTTGAACATTTGTGTCCTCATTCAAAACTCGAATCTCTCACCATTGAAAATTATGGGGGTGCAAGATTTCCAAAATGGTTACAAGATTGTTCATTCTCTAATATGGTGCACATACGGCTTGCCAATTGTAAGTATTGCTACTCCTGGCCTCCACTTGGGGATCTGCCTAACCTCAAGAAACTCTTCGTTGAAGGTTTTCATGTGGTATCACATGTGAATCGTGAGTTCTACGGGGGTGCTTCTTCTGCAGTTAAGCCATTTAGATCCCTTGAAATATTAAGTTTCAAGAACATGCCAGAGTGGCAGGAATGGTTTTTATTTGAAGGCAAAGATGAAGATGAAGGTGGTGTTTTCTATAATCTCCAAAAGCTTTGCATAATTAAATGTCCTAAACTAAGCATAGGTCTGCCCAACCACCTTCCTGCTTTAATGACACTTCAAATTGAAGACTGTCCGCAGCTTGTCGCTTCGGTTCCTAGATCTCCGAATCTCAGTGAATTGCAGTTAAGTAATTGTGATGAGTTACTATTGAAGGAATTACCACCTAGGCTATATCGGCTTGTAGTTGGAGAGGGTCGTATCCTACAATCCTTTGTAGAGCTTATGATGTCTATGTCTATCCCAGGAGGTGGTCTACCCACTACATTAAAAACACTTTCAATTCAAGGAACATATCTGTTGCCAAGGAGGCAGTACTATCCATCACTTGAAGAATTGGGAATTAAAGGTGGTTTTGATTCACTATGGTGTTTTCCATTGGAGTTCTACCCAAAGCTCAAATCTCTTATTGTGTTTGGAAGTGAAAGTCTTGAATCTCTTTCTGTATCAGAGGGATCTCACCGGGATCTTATTTCTCTCACTTCTTTGAGTATCTTTGATTGCCCAACATTGTCAGTAAGAAAATCATATTTATATGTATATATTATTTACATATAAATTCTCACAAATGCGAATTTCATACGTATTTCAATATGCCACAGCCCATTTTGTATTTAAAAATAAAAATAAAATTTGAGTACAATTTTCTTTAAAAAAATTAATATTACTACATATTTTGAAAATTTAACTGTTGGATTACACCTGTTTTACGCTTTTAATGCACATGTCAAATTTTGTTCCAATCGGATGTTATTTATTATATGATCTAAGAACTTATTTTTTATGCATAATATTAGATTACAATAACTTACAATTTAAAAAATTAATTGATGAAATAGTTAATAATCTTTGATCTTTTAGAAATTTTGCAAGCATGAAAGATATAAGAAGAAAATGTAATTCATTTGTAGATTTGTCATTATTCGCATCCAATAAAAAGATATATTCAGTAAAGTTGTAATTTTAAGCTATAAGCAAGTTTGTAGGCTCAATTTATAAGTTTAACCATATTAAGAAAAAAAAATTACAAGTTCTAAAAAAAAAAAAAAAAAAAAACCAATAATGAGAACTAAAGAGACGTGGGTTGGGAAAGTTAGGTAAAAGCACACAGTATTAATACATTTGAAAAGGTAAGCGTCAATTTGCCCAACTATTCTGAAAGTTCAAACTGCGCTCTCCATTCGCGCAGACAACAAAGAATTATTGCATTCGTAGCCATAAAAATCAAAATCTAGTACATGTACCTGTACGACGTTAGAGTAATGTAATGTTTATTCAAATCTTGGACGCATGTGATTAGCTCACACAGCCAGTTTATGAACAATATTCCAAAACAGGTCTCATTTTTCCTAGCCTAAATCACAAGTTACGCACCCTATATATAGATCAAGATTGCAAGTCATGATAAGTTAATATGTATCAGAGGGATCTCACCGGGATCTTATTTCTCTCACTTCTTTGAGTATCTTTGATTGCCCAACATTGTCAGTAAGAAAATCATATTTATATGTATATATTATTTACATATAAATTCTCACAAATGCGAATTTCATACGTATTTCAATATGCCACAGCCCATTTTGTATTTAAAAATAAAAATAAAATTTGAGTACAATTTTCTTTAAAAAAATTAATATTACTACATATTTTGAAAATTTAACTGTTGGATTACACCTGTTTTACGCTTTTAATACACATGTCAAATTTTGTTACAATCGGATGTTATTTATTATATGATCTAAGAACTTATTTTTTATGCATAATATTAGATTACAATAACTTACAATTTAAAAAATTAATTGATGAAATAGTTAATAATCTTTGATCTTTTAGAAATTTTGCAAGCATGAAAGATATAAGAAGAAAATGTAATTCAATTGTAGATTTGTCATTATTCGCATCCAATAAAAAGATATATTCAGTAAAGTTGTAATTTTAAGCTATAAGCAAGTTTGTAGGCTCAATTTATAAGTTTAACCATATTAAGAAAAAAAAATTACAAGTTCAAAAAAAAAAAAAAAAAAAAAACCAATAATGAGAACTAAAGAGACGTGGGTTGGGAAAGTTAGGTAAAAGCACACAGTATTAATACATTTGAAAAGGTAAGCGTCAATTTGCCCAACTATTCTGAAAGTTCAAACTGCGCTCTCCATTCGCGCAGACAACAAAGAATTATTGCATTCGTAGCCATAAAAATCAAAATCTAGTACATGTACCTGTACGACGTTAGAGTAATGTAATGTTTATTCAAATCTTGGACGCATGTGATTAGCTCACACAGCCAGTTTATGAACAATATTCCAAAACAGGTCTCATTTTTCCTAGCCTAAATCACAAGTTACGCACCCTATATATAGATCAAGATTGCAAGTCATGATAAGTTAATACAAAGTGAACAAGATTTGGCATGATGAGTTTAAGGTTCCATTTCTATATCTTGGTTTTGTATGCATGCATTATCATCCCAACCCAATGCCTTGGTAACATCTGCCTGCCAAAGGAACATGTTGCCTTATTCATTTTCGGGGATTCAATACTTGATGCTGGAAACAACAACTATATCAATACCACTACTGATTTCCAGGCAAATATCTGGCCTTATGGGGAGACATTCTTTAAGTATTCCACTGGGAGACCTTCTGATGGCCGTCTAATTCCTGATTTCATTGGTAAGATAATGGTTTTCTGTTGTTTTCTATTGGACTTGGATTGTTTACTCAATTAATTTTTGAAGCTTTATTGCAGCTGAGTATGCAAACTTGCCGCTAATTCCTCCATATCTACATCCTGGTTATAATCGGTACATTGATGGGGCTAACTTCGCATCAGCAGGATCTGGTGCTCTTGATGAAACTCGTCCAGGATTGGTATGCTTTCTATCTGACTATATATGCTCCTTAAAATGTAATTAGGATTCTAAAAAGTGGAGCGCAATTAGGGTCAAAGTTTGTGCGCATAGCCTGATAGAGCTCTTCCATAACCGCAATCCTATTGATTGGAATTATTGAAAAAGAAAAGAAAAGAAAAGACATTTGATGCTATGATAGAATAGTTGAAACATAATAATGACGTAATGAAAAAGTACATGAGAAAAGAAAGAATGCAAAGAAAGAAAGAAAAAGAGAGAGAACACAATGAATGAGCATGATTCGGCCTAAGAGGCCTACATCTACAATGAAAAATTCTTAATGGTTATATCTTTACTATTAGGCTCTATGTATTACAATGAACCTATTAAAGAGAATTTTATAGTAGGCTAAACCCTATGATTACGTCTTCAGCAATACAAATAGGATTAGGATTTCTTTACTTGTGCTCCAAGTAGGATCATGATTACTTTATTTGTAGGATTATTTTGCTTGCATTCTTAGATACAATGAATATTGACAAGAGACTTGGGCCTTGATTTGGATAAAGCTTTAGTATCCTTAACATGAATCAAGATATCGAACCTAGGATTGCCAAGGGTTTCTTGTAATAGGTAATGTTGTTGAATTACGCAAAAATCCTTGCATTTGCTTCATATGCTTTTGTTTATGATTGGACACTCTACGAATGAAATATATCAGTCTTTTTCTATATTCCATCATAATTTGAAACGAAGATTATGTTCTTATGACATGTGTGTGTCTAAATTGTTCTCACAGTTGACTGCTTCCCTTTCGCTCTTTTGCCCTCCTTATCAGGTGATAGACCTAAACACTCAACTTAAGTATTTCAAGAAAATGGAGACTCAATTGAGGCAAAACCTAGGTGAAAAAGAAGTCAAGGAACTCCTATTTAAAGCTGTTTACTTAATTAGCATTGGGAACAATGATTACTTTGTCCCCTTTACCTCAAACTCTAGTGTGCTTCAATCCTACTCTCGAGAAGAATACGTAAATATGGTAATTGGCAACTTGACAACAGTGATCAAGGTAATTAAAATTAGTGATTTATACAATATTTAAAACAAATTTGTGTTAGATCGTTCTTGTTTATGTTTTTAAGTTGGTCATAATTATACTTTGATTTGTTAGGAAATATATAAAAAAGGAGGAAGAAAATATGCGTTCCTAGGCTTGCCACCTTTGGGTTGTGTCCCGTTTGCAAAAGCACTAAAACCTGGAAACACCGATGCATGCATGGAGGAAATTACAGAACTTGTAAAACTACATAATAAAGCACTTTCTGAAGTCCTTCCGAAGCTACAGAGTGAGCTGAAAGGATTTAAATATTCAATAGCCGATTTATACACTTTTCTTAGTGAAAGAATTGATAATCCTTCAAAATATGGTATGCACTTCCATTTTTATAGTACAAGAAGTGTTTTATTATTATTGTACTTCACATTTTATCTTTTCATAGACTAATAGCACCTTTGTTTTAATTATGTTGGTAAAGGTTTTATGGAAGGGAAGATTGCATGTTGTGGAAGTGGTCCATATAGGGGACTCCCAAGTTGCGGAGGAAAGAGATCGGTCGGTTCTGAGTATGAAATATGTGGGAAAACTAGTGACTATGTGTTCTTTGATGCTGCTCATCCTACTGAGAAGGCCTACCAACAATTATCAGAGCTAATTTGGAGTGGAGCTCCCAATGTCGTAGGACCTTACAATCTCAAAACATTGTTTGAACACTAATGTATTTAGATTTAATAAATGAAAAATAAAAAACTTGTAAACATGGAGCATATTTAATAAGTTAGGGCTTCTGTTAACAAATGCCATGAAGGTAGTGGTTAATATGAATTCAATATTTTATTAAATAATATTTTTACATATTCTTTCAAAAAATAAAGTCAACTAGCACACATATGTCCCAAAAAGCTCACAACTATGAGTGATCGTGGTGCGGTGCGGTGCGATTTTAGGCCATTTTTAGCACCGCACTTTGCAGTACGATTTAGCTAAAATCATAATTACACTGCACCTTATTTTTGTGGTCACATATGCGGTGCGGTGTAGTGCGGTGCGGTTTAAAGTTTAGCCAAAACTATAATCGCACCACACCTCATTTTTGCGATCACATGTGCGATGCGATGTAGAAGATGCGGTTTGAATGGTTTGAAGTTGGTACATTTTTCAAATTTTGGGCTTTTCCTACCCAGCTCAAAACTAATTTTTCCCTTTGTTTTGGTTCAAGTTTTAAACTATTGAGTTAGTTTTTCTTTATTTTGGGCTGGCTTTCCTAATCAACACTTGCTAAGGTTATCAAACTATTTTTTTTTTGAAAACTAGGGTTATTAAACTATTAATAATATATTTAATATTAAAAATAATTAAAAATATTAATATATAAAGAGTGTGCGGTGCGGTGTGGTTTGTGCGATTTTCTTATTATAAAACTGCAAACCGCACTGCACCATGCGGTGTGGTGTGGTGCACTATTACTTGCAGTGTAATGCGGTTATACCATTTTGTGGACAATTTTGGTGCGGTTTTTGCGATTTGTGCGGTTTGGTGAACACCCCTACTCACAACCATAATGAAATTGTGCTTGTAAGCCAATGAATTATTAACAAATATATATATATTTTTCTTTAAAACACGTGAATTAAAACTCATGACTGAGTAATTATTAATCCTTCAAATGTGACGCCAAGGCACTCATCACCCGCACCCATAAATTAATATGTTTAATAATTCAAATCAGCCAAACACTAAGCAAGTATTTTTGGTTAAATCATTAATGAAATGATCAGTCAAAAACTGTGTTGGTTTAATGAAATTTATGCATTTGTCAATTAGTGAAATAGGTAGAAGTGAGATTTGATCTAAAATCCAAAAAATTAAATTTGATAACTACTAAAAAAATGCAGTACTTATCTAAGGACTTATAATTACAAATCTATATATATCTAAAAGCTGAATCGTAGCATTTATTGTTACTACGCTCCAGTTGAGCCACATCATCGCCATGTCACAAAGTTTTTATTTTCCTTTTTTTTTTTTTTTTGGGTTTCCACTTCATATATTCTCTTTAATCAATCCCATTCTCTCTCTCAACTCATCATCTTCCCATCAAACAAGAGGCTAATGTTTATACTATTAATGAATTTCTTATTGAATCCAAATTCCCTTAAATTCAGCAATCAATCATTCTCTCTCTTTAACTTATCATCTCCTTATCAAAAAAACGGCTTCTTTCCCCCATCAAAACATTCAATTGCCTCCCTTTGGATTTAAAACCCACTGATTTAATTTTTTTATATATAGGTTTTGAATTGCTTACTTTCCACCCATCAATCACCAAATTACAACTAGAATTAGAAGGTCCATTTGAGGTCAGTTTTTCTCTCTTCCCTTGAACTTCTTTCTTTTTTGCGGCAATTTTTTAATGATTTGTATTGGATTTTCTTTTCTAGGGTTGTAAATACCATGTTTCTTTTTTCTTTTTTCTAATTTTCAATTGATAGTCTATAATTTTGGATTCATGCTTACAATTTTTCCTTACATTATTATGTTTTACCCATTAAAATTGTTAGTGTCTAAAGAATTGGAATGCTTTTTATTGATTTAGTACATGATTATTTGCCTCCCATTTGTTTATTTTATTTTTTGAATAGCTTTGTAATTTTTAAATTAAATACTACATAAATTCTTGCTACTTTTCTTTTAATCTCATCTAAATCTATGTTAATTTTTAACTTCTTAGGATAACTTGGGATAGGAAACAAAATATTATGATCGATAGGTATGGACCAAATGTTGTTCCTCTTTTTCTTTGTATTTGGGATTATAACTTAGTTTAATATGGTCATTTTCATTAATTTTTTGACAAATTACAATGTAAAGGTTTGTATTGGATTTTCTTTTCCAGGGTTGTAAATACCATTTTTTTTAATTGATATTCTATTTCTTTGTATTCATATTTACAATTTTTTTACATAATTTTGTTTTACCCATTAAAATTGTTTGTGTTTAAAGAATTGGAATGCGTTTTATTGATTTAGTACATGATCATTTGCCTCTCATTCGTTTATTTTATTTTTTGAAGAGCTTTCTAATTTTTTAAATTAAATACCACATAAATCCTTGCTAATTTTCTTTTAATCTCATCTAAACTGATGCTAATTTATAACTTCTTAGGACACCTTGGAAGAGGAAACAAAATTTTATGATCGATAGGTATTGATCGTACAGTGTTCCTCTTTTTCTTTGTATTTGGGTACCATTTATCTTTTCAAAAAAAAATTCTTACAATTTATAACTATTGCATCCATTTTATAATTGTGGACATGCATGCAATATTGCTTTATGTTTCCATGGTAATACTAATGTTCATTACTTTAAAATTAAAAAATTCTCTCAATTGAAGCATATACCTCAACGTAATCTCATTCTTATGAAATCCTGCAACTTAATTCAAATCATGCTAACCAATATATATATATATATATAGAATGATTTTGTATAGTCCAACATGAATTAAATCATATTACCTTAGTAATTAGCTTAATTAAGCTTATCTAATTCTCAAGAAAAAAAAACCTTAAACTTATATCTTATATCTTATTGTTCGATTTGGCTATGATACGTTGCACTTTAATTCATCATACTCCTTAAATATTCAAAATTATAATAGAAATAATATAAGAAATAAAATAGATAAATACAACAGGAAATCAACTAGGAATTTCTTTTTTACTACAAATTTCACTATTATAATTCTTAAATAATATGTACTTAAATATTCACTATTAGATCTTTTAGAAATACAATCAATTTTTTTTGCCTTCCTATATATTTCTTCGATCTAATTGAAAAAAAAAATCCATAAAATTCTCATTTATGAAGGAAATAATTTTCTCTGATAAAAATTTTTGGGAAAAAAATAATGAATATAGAAAGTATTAAATTTTTCATAAACCTATATGGTTGCCCAAAAGTCCTCTATTCAGACTTACTATTATGTTACTATGTTGGATTTGGTGAGTTCTTTTAAAAAGAAAATATTATATATATATATATATAAAACATTAACTATGCAACTTACCAGTTATAAATACATTTTTCAATTACCAAAACATACAAAGTCTCTTCCTCTTTCCCAACCTTTCCCCTCTCTTAACACTTATGTATCGTATATACATTTTTCCCTTCCCCTACACACATGCGGGCACACACACACACACACACACACAAACACATTTTATATTTATATTTGTTCTCTTTTAGTCTCTCTTAAAACCAATAAGTATAGTATTTGTGATGGAATTTTTTTTAATTATCACTACATATTTGTGATATCTTTTAATCTCTCTTTTATTATCACTAAAAATTAGAAATTGTGTTTGGCTTCATTTTGCTAGGTTCTTTTTCATGATCATTTGTTTATATGTTGTGAGTTGGGTTCAAGTTGCAGAACTAGGAGAGATCAAACAAGATACAGTTGCACCATAAATATTTTAGAAAGCAAGGGTATTATTATACAAAAACAAATATGGACATATATAAACAATTATACCATGATTACGTTTGCTTTCCCCTACCCCTTTTATGCTATTTATTGATTGACTAAGATCAACTACACATTTTTATTTTTTGCATAAATGATCAACTACACATTTAGCTTCCTTAGTTGTTCACATTTTTTAAATTGTATGGAAAGGAATAATAGAAATCAATATATGTTTTGGGGAGAAATTTTTTTGTAATAGTTGATTCTCATACATGAGTTTAGTGATTCTCAAAATAGAAACTATTATAATTTTTTTTAATAGTTCTTATGTGATAAAATGGAAACAAAGTTTGGATAAATTGCTCAGTAATTTCTCCAAAAATGCAAAATAATGTTAGCTTTCATATGAAACCAATAAGATTCATTTTCATGTTCTAATAAAAATTATACATTTTCCAGTTTTTATTTGTGTTGTGTTTTGATACATATCTCACACTATTCTAACGTATTACAAAATATTTTGTTATATATAATAATTGAAAGTAAAATGCAACATGTTTCTTTGCTAAAAAAATACACACACACACACACACACACACAAAATCAAGATAAAGACTTCTTTACTTAAAATTTATTATATATATTACAATGTAATCACATTATTGTGAGATGAGTTTGGGACTATTAGTTATAAGTCTCAACTATTATTCTCATTCTTTACTTAACAAAAAAAATATGACATCAAAATTATCCCGCGCATTGCGCGGGTCTGCTACTAGTTTACAAATAAAATATAAACCCATGCTTCAACAACTAGTTTTAAATATAGTCCATGAATTTTATATTTAAGCAAATAACTCTTGACAATAGAATTTCATTCAGTCAAACACTATGTAAGTATTTTTGGCTAAAGCATTAATGAAATGATCAGTCTAACACCATGCATTAGTCTAATGAAATTTATGCATTTGTCAATCAGTGAGACAGGTAGGAGTGAGATTTGATCTAACCCCCAAAAAGTGAACACGAAAATCTAATTAGAATTCAAATTAAATTTCAATTGAAGTCTAATTTTGGGTCGCGTGTCCCATTTCGTGTTTTTTTATTTTTTTTATTTTTTTTATTTTCATGTCAAATGAGTTAATTTAGTACAAAAAATAGGGAGCTCAATATAAATAAATCATAAAAAATCTAGTCATATATCCAGTTATATATATAAATTAGAAGGAGAGAAAGATTAGAGTTTGAATGAATTTTCTTCCTACGCCATTTGTTTGTCTAACTAAAAATAAGTTAAATTTATTAGCATTTTACATAGTACTAAGTAGCCAGAAATTTAAAATCTAGTACATGTACCTAGATGAGGTTAGGGTAATGTTCGTCCATATATAATTTTTATTCAAATCTTAGATGCATGTGATTAGCTCACCCAGCCAGTTTTTAAAGAATATATCAATTGAGAGTGTCACGCCTCAAACTCAAAAAGGGTCCAAAGCATGAGAAACACAACCCAAAGGTCCCTATAGATTTTTCCTTTTTTGACAATTCAATCCAAATAGTTCATACCAAGAACCAACGTTAAAAATTTTCATAATAATTTCATTAAAAATATTCCCAAAGTAAGTCAGAACTCTATGCAATAATTACAATGACCATTGGCCACAAAAGAATGGAGGTCTAAATTAACTACATATAAACATCTTGTTTCTAAGACGGGATAAAAGTCATCGCCAAAATTAGTTACAAAACAATTGTGCAAAATCTCCCTAATGTGTGCAGCTTCAACACTAGGTTAGGAGTCTCATACACCTAAGGTCTATAATACAAAAAGTCCAGCCTCTAGAAAGTAGTTGCCTAACTACTACAAGCCACAACATCTGACTCAAAAGGTTAATGCTTGCTCTATAAAAATTCATAATTAAACAATTGTGACACAAATAAGTAGCAATGCTAATGTGCATAATGAGATGACAAATTCATAATGATGACTACTTTGGTATGCATGTCATAACTTATGGACTTCGAGTTAAATTCAACAATAACACTTTCAATACAATAATACATTAATTGCATTTTAAATAATGGAGCATAAAAATACTCAAAATAGTACATTGTGACATTACATTACTTACATGGTAAGCCAGAAGGATATCCACAAGATCCCTTAAAACAAATCCCAAATTCCAGATATATATATATATATATATATTAGTTATCCACATAGGCTAATATGCCAAGTTACAAATGTCATACAAACTCGAGTATAAAGCTATAGGCTACCATGTCACAAAGACTACAAGAACACATAGGCTACCAGTTATTGGGTACCATGTCACATAGACTTAGGTTCCATCATATATACCACCATGTCACAAAGACTCAAGTGCCATAAAATAATCCACCATGTCCCAAAGACTGCAAGTACTAGTTATTGGCTACTGTGTCACACAAACTTAGGTGCCATAATATAATCCACTGTGTCACAAAGACTTAGGTGTTGTGCTACTGGCTATGTCACAAAGACTGCAAGTACCAGTTACTGGCTACCGTGTCACACAAACTCAAGTGCCATAATATAATCCACTGTGTCACAAAGACTCAGGTGTTGCATTGCTGGCCATGTCACAAAGACTAAGTACAAGTTACTGGCTACCGCGTCACATAGACTCAGGTGCCATAATAAAATCCACAAGAGTCACAAAGACTCAAGTGCGATCATACCAACACCACAAAGATCCAAGTATTTGGTTGGGTAATCATTGGGAAATCACAATTGCCATGACATGAGCTAAGGTGTCATTAAGAGCTGGCAACTTTATATAATCAAGTTTTGGAACACATTTTCAATGAATTTGCATAATTCCAAAGAAATTCCTATCCAGTAGGATTTCACACCCGCTTGTCAAATGACGCTTTCCAATTCATTAAATTATCTAATTATTTGTAATATCCATTATAAATGAATCACATCAAAGTCAATCTCCTAGAATTAATAAAAACTTTGCATTTTTTCGCACATTATATATATACACACACATTACACATTTTAAATAGCTACTTATCTTGCAAGACGGCATAAAAGCCTAGCTTCCAAGTGCTCCAACAAGAATTAGTTAGAACCTAAAGAAAATGTATACAAGTTTATCATGACAAGTTTGAAAATCTTAAACTAAGTCTAGTTAAAAACTATAATCTCCCATAGAAACAATCACTTAGGTAGGCCAAAACTTAGAATGTTGGGCATATTTTATTAGCTTCTTTGAGGTTACCCTTTTTGCCAATCACAATTTTACCCAAAAATCTCCTTAATCTCATAAAATTTCTTTAGGAACTAAGAATTTCTTCACTTGAAAGATGCATCACAAAACTAGCATCACAAACATGTACCAAGACAATAAGGCATCAAACCCCCAAATCATAGCTATAGAAAACCTCAAATGGCCACCATTTTTATAAGTAAATAAAAACCCTAAGCCCTTCATCAGAATATGTCCACCAAATCAAAACTCTTAAGGCTTAATCATGTGAATATCACTTCAAAAGCTTAGATGAACAATATCAAAATCCACCAAAATATTTAGAGTTTTTACCTTAATTGTTTGAGATGAAGGAGCCTAGAGATTTTTACAAAGTTCCCCGGTGAATCTCGTTGTAAAAAGATGGTGGTGGTGCTCTGATGTAGTGGTGGTTGGTGAGGGTGAGAGAGAGAGATGGAGGTTTTTGTGTGTGTGTGTGTGTGTTTTTGTGTGAAAAAAAAAAGAAAAAAAATAGCAAAGTGGGAGAGAAGGGCTTAGGTCCCGATCAAGAGGAGTCTAAATGTTCTGTTTCACTTTTCCTGCTTCACTCTATACTCCACTAATAAATACTTGCCACGTGTTCACTTAATTAATTAAGTACTACTATTAATTAATAACTGTAATATTAATAAGTTAATAATGATAGTATTTAATTAATTAGATAAACAAGTGGTAAGTATTTATTGGTGGAATATATAATGGAATAGAAAAACTAGGACAAAATATTTTAACTAGGTCATGAGAGAGTGAGAGATATTTGAGAGTGAAAGATATTTTAACTTTTAAGAGATTGTGTGGTGGGAAATAGATGGTTAGGTGGTGGCTCACGTGGTGGATTTTAAAAATATCTCTCAAACATTTTTTTTTTTTTAAACGCTGGGGTGTTACAGAGAGCAGGTCTAAAAAGTTCAACGCGTCTCTTTTTTCCTAGCCTGAATGACATATCATGCATTCTATATAAATCAAGATTAAAAGTAATTGAGAAGTTAATACAAAAAGAACAAGATTTGGCATGATGAGTTTAAGGTTCCTTTTTTATATCTTGGTTTTGTGTGCATGCATTATCATCCAAACCCAATGTCTTGATAACATATGCCTGCCAAATGAAGAAGCAGACTTATTTAATTGTGGGGATTCGATATATACTTGATGTTGGAAACAACATCTGTTTGCCAAAGGAACATGTTGCCTTATTCATTTTTGGGGATTCAATACTTGATGTTGGAAACAATAACTATATCACAACTTATCTCCAGGCAAATGTTTCACCTTATGGGAAAAGCTTCTTCAGGTACCCCACTGGGAGATTTTCCAATGGCCGGCTCATTCCAGATTTCATCGGTAAGATATATAATAGTTATGTGCTGCTTTCTATTGGACTGGAATTGTGGCTCCATTTATTTTCATAGCATTATTGCAGCTGAGTATGCAAACTTGGAGCTAATTCCTCCATATATATCTACATCCTGGTTATAATCGATACATTGATGGGGCTAACTTTGCATCAGGAGGAGCTGGTGCTCTTGATGAAACTCGTCAAGGATTGGTATGCATTCTACTGACTATGCACACCCCAAAAAAAGTTAATTTTAATTAGGATTCTCAGAAATGAAGCACTATTAGGGCCAAAGTTTGCTTGCATTGCTAGCTCGATAGAGCTCTTACATAACAACTATATATATCCTGTTGATTGGGATTAACCGATTAACAGACAAGATAAAAAAGAGTTCTGACTCCATCGTAGAATATTTGAAACATTAATATGATATAATGATAAAGTACGTGAGAAAATAAAGAAGGCAAAGAGAGAGAACATAATGAATGATTAGTATGATCCAGTTCAGCCTAAGAGAGGACTCTAGGAATTGTGGATTATTCTTTATTTAGAACAAATTTGTGTTAGATTATTCTTTATTTCATTTTTAAGTTGGTCAGAATTATACTTTGATTTGTTAGGAAATATATAAGAAAGGAGGTAGAAAATATGTGTTCCTAGGCCTACCCCCTTTGGGTTGTTTTCCGATTATGAAAGCACTGGAACCAGGAAACACCAATGGATGCATGGAGGAAGTTACAGCACTTGTGAAGCTACATAAATAATAAAGCACTTTCAGAAGTCCTTTCGAAGCTACAGAGTGAACTGAAAGGATTCAAATATTCAATAGCCCAAATTTTGTGTCCTTTCCTAAAGGAGGATTGTGCGCCCCAAATTTGGCAGTGATTCATATCTTCAACTGTGAAAAGTTGAAGTCACTACCTGAAGGGATGTGCACCCTTCTCCCATCTCGAGTCTTTGACATTGTTTAAATGTCCAGAACTAGAATCATTTCCTAAGGGCGGTTTGCCCTCCAATTTAGTTACCCTTGACATTTCCTTATGTGACAAACTCTTTTCCCGTCGCATGGAATGGGCTTCCCTTTCTTCTCTAATTCTCAAACAATGCCCTCTTCTAAAACAACGGTGTCAAAGAGATAAAGGGAAAGATTGGCCTAAAATTTCACACATCCCTTTCATTCAGATTGAAGATGTAGTTATAACATGAGCTACGAGCTACGAGTTGACAAGCACTTCCGTGCAAAGGTGAGTACTTGTTTTGCACTAATACCATCTGCTTTTTGCTCAATTTTGAGTTAAAATCATTGCCTGAAATCATCAAAAAACTCCTTTTCAAAGAAATTGGTTTTCATGGCACGCTTGGTTTGGATAGCATGAATATAAGCGAATGTGGCAAATTTCTTAAATTAACTTGTATTGTTTGCAAGAAGCTTGAAAATTTGCTCATAAAACCAATAAAAAAAAAAAAGTGTTTGGACTGCATCTGGGCAAAAATCACTTTCTCAAAAAATATCTCGTGAACATCCACTACAAAATTTACTCTTGGTAAAGAAATTCACTTTCTAGAACTATACTTTTTCTTTTTGCAAATTAAAAAGAAAAAGGAAAAAAAGAATAGAAAAGAGAAGCTTCAAATAATGGTGTGGTAACATAAACTTTTATAAACTAGTTTATTTTCTATGTGGGATTTCAATGCATATAATCATTTCCTTTCCTATTCTTTTGCAGTGTCACTTTCAGACAAGTGCCTCACACATGCACCCAGCATTGATTTTGTGCTACCAAGTGCCGCTGATCCTCTTGCATTGTATAAACTATGAAATTTCTATTTATGTTTCAAGCATCTGTAAAACATCTTCTTTCTTTATCAAAGAGTCCCTTGCTCTCACTTTTGCTGGAGTGCTCTTTCTTCATTATCCAAGATCCATACACCAATTTCAAGTTTGGACTTTTGAAGTGCATAGACAAAGACTTTTGAGTAAATTACTAATCTCAGTGGTAAGTTTTTCCAGCATTCTTCTTTTGATGACTAACAAAGTCTAGAGTAGCTTTATGTGATACTGGCAATTGACTTGAGCACAATATGACAGGCTATTTAATCTACAGTATACATTGGGGCAATTTGAAGCTATTTCTGCTTCAATATCTTCAAATAGCAGCTAATTCTTTTATGCAAGGGAATCTTTGGGATGAATGATGCTGGTCAGTATTCCGTAGTGCCCCATGTTATTTATCTAAATTTTTGGAGAGGAAATTAAAATGATTTACAAGAGAGGAACCTGAATAGAGATTAGGATTCACTTTAATTTGTCAGCAGTTTAAAACACAAGCCTGACATTTATTTGGTGCAATATCAGTGCCTATTGTTCCTCTTGCATCAGTCACACTCCTAAATTTCTTATACATTTCCAGGTCACTAAAAAAAACTTCTTATCTTGAGGACTTTTGGTTATTTGAATCCTCTGCACACATTCCAACTGGAGGGACCTGCAGCATTATTCAACCCCTTCATTTCGAGTCCAAACTCCTGGTGGTACAACAAGACAAAGGAAGATTGAGGGAATGGTAAGTCTCTGGTCGTTTCATTTTTTTCCCCCATAAGCTTAAGTATTCAGTGACTAACAGATTGATTCTTTTAACAATTTAGACTATAAAGTGCGATTGAGAAATATGGCTGCCTGTTTAATCCATACTTAACAAGTGGCAGATGCAACCTAGTGCGGACTTGTAGCTACCATTATCACATTTTTGAGATTGAAAATCACTTCTCAGTCTTAGTGAGAGATGTTCTTTTGATTGTACAATGCAGGTAAGCTTTACACTGCTTCTATTCTTATCTTTTACCTTTTCTTTTCTGAAAAGAGGAAACCAGACATTACTTATTCTACAAATTGGAAATGGAATAAAAATACTAAAATGTTCACATGGACGGTAAAAAATGGTATTGAAATCATTAGAAGTAATCAGTGTTGAATGTTCGTTCATTCAAACCAAGCCTTTCTCTGTTTAATTATCTAAATGGCACATTCCATTGCATGTGGGTGGAAGACATCCCCTGTTAGTATATGTAATCATGAAGAAATCAATTAATGAAGAAATCAACCAAGTCTTTTCTGCTGGCGGTCCCTGCTTGGAATTCTTATCTCGTTTGTTGTCTCTAATGGAAACTATGTGGGCTTGCAAGTCTTGGAGCACAACAAATCCATGCTGGATGGATCATGCAATTAAAGGAGGTAAGCTCATCTCATTACGACCGATTTGTCATTATTTTCATATTACAGAAGCATTCTTGAACACATCCTTTGTTACTAAAAAATTTCTTCATCACTTCTACTAACTACTTCTGGAATCTTTTGGTGCTTGATACTGCCAAGTTATGTGCCTTTTTTTGCAGTATTTTGTTTTGTTTATGTTATTTTCATTCATGATCATGACCTTGGTTGATATGACCAAACAACCATCATGCATGCTGTTATGAAAACATATTTGCTATTCTATCACAATGGCAAGGACATTTTTGTATTCCATAAGCACCTGTTTAAATCGAGTTTACATCATCAGATTAACAAGCTGCCTCTCTATGAGCTTTGGGAATTGATGATGGAGAGCAAGATATAAGTCCTCACCAGAATTTTGGTTCTTTCTTCTCTTCCACCCTCCAGAGTGCTCAGAAGGCTCAGCAAATCACTGATCTCGTTGTCCTTGCAGTCCTCACCAGAAGGGGCTATCCAACTCCGTTCTTGCTAACAAGGATTTTAAATTGTCCTATGCCGAGATAGTGGAGCCAGAGGCAAAGAGGGGAAAACTGTCCCAAGATAGCTCAGGTGCTCGTTCCATGAAAGATTGTCATTCTTGAGGCTGTCATGCAGTGGCGGCTCCAAGATTTTTTTCCAGGGGGGTCAATAATGGCGGAGCCAAAAATTTATTAGCGGAGGATAGGCACAAGTGAAAAAAATAAGATGATTAATTGTTGTTTTTGGTTTTTTTATATATACAACTTCCAAGTTCTAAAACATTATTAATAGTTTAAAGATCGTTAAGAGTCTTAAGACAACAATCATTGGATGCATAAACAAATAGAATTAAATAACTAATCATACATTTTTTTATCAAATTAATAATAACTTATTACATTTATAAATTATATCAATTGAATAAAAAAAATAGAATAAATAAGAATAGTAGAGTATTCTAAATGCTTTACCTATATATAAAAAAAAGAAAAAAAGAATAGTAACACGGTTAGGAGTAGGGCTAGGAGTAACTATGAAATTAAGAAAAATAATACTCTAGTAATAAATTTTTGCTTTTGAAGTGTATGGTTTTATAAATATACACGTGGTCACTCTTTTGGAATTAGAGTAAGCAGTAAAAGATTTATTGGGCTTGGAAATGTGTAGAGCACTTATCAAACTACTTGATTAAACATTGAGAAAAACTAAGACAACATAAAAACTAAGGATCATGTTCAAGCTTATTTTAATTAAGCTTAACCAAAAATTTAAAGTCAGGGTGTTCATATTTTTGTTGTGGGGGTCAAAACAAGATTAAAAAAAATTTGTATATAATTTTTTTTTTGAGGGGACCAGGTCAAGGGGTTCATTTGAACCCCCTGGGCTACTCTTGGAGCCGCCCCTGCTGTCATGTCACCACCTGCAATTACCAGTACATGTTTTCAAACCAGAGGGTGTTCAATGATTGTTAGTGTTGTTCAATTGATTTGTGTTTTGTGTATAAAATCTGGGCCTCCAATTATGAATGATATTTATGGGTCCGTTTGGATACAACTGAAAATTGAAAACTGAAACTGAAAAACACTGTAGCAAAATAATTTTTAAATGTATGAATAGTATCGTGAGACCCATTTTTAATGAAAAAGTCGCTGAAAAGTGAAATTTGTGGGTTCGTGAACAGTGAAATTTGTGCTGAAAAGTCAACTATTGTGGCTACTGTTCATTGAACAGGCGCAACAGTGCTGCTACAGTAAAAAAGAGCTGGAAACGCGTAAAAAAAAAAAAAAAACTAAAAAAACACAGACGTCAAACGTAAACGTGCCAGCTAAACGAGCACTATATCTTAATTGTTCTACGGATTTTCAGGCACAATATGTGCAACCTGTTGAGGCTTTCAACAATTTCTACCTAAAAATTACTTGATATCATCCTATTGATGGATACAGTAATTACAGGTTTGGTTTTAAGATCTAGGGTGGTTTCTTCCAATCAACTTTGACCTTCTGCAATAAAAAATTCCGAACATGTCTGTCCTGCCAGCTTGTTCTGTTTACTTCATATCAAGTTTGGACCTCCATGCGTGCATTGGTACAATGATGAGCAAAGTAGAGATTGGTTTCACATAGCTCCAACTTTTCAGATTCTAGATTTGGTTGGCAACATATTTTATTTTATTTTTTTGGTAAACGTTGGCAACATATTACTTAGGCAATGTAACGCCCCAGCCTATTTAATAACCAAAAAAAAAAAAAAAAGGGTTATGGCATTATAAATTTAGTGGCTCTATTTTCTCACCACAACCTATTGAAGGCTCTGGAGTCTGGACTCTAGACTAATGCAAATGAAGACATGCGCATGCCCCTCATGCACTCTACTGCCCAAGCTACTTCCTCATCCTTCTTACATCTTTGTTGAATTAAGCATCTTTTCAGCAGAACTTTCCAGGTACTAGCTGTGTAAGCACATTCAACAAATATACGGTCAAAAATTTCCCCAAGTTCACTTTCAAAAACACTCATTGCCTCTGACTATCTATGAAGGACTTACAAGTTACAACTAACCTTGCCATTTTTAGATGAAACATGCTGATGGCAACAGTGCCTGAAAATTGACATTATTACTGGATGCTTCTTTCTAACAAAACAAAAATTTCAAGAATTGGCAAATAATTACTTCCACTAGCAGTAGGCAACGGATTATATTATTATTTTCTTTTGAGGGTACCATTTGTGTGGAGCACTTCATAATGTATGCTAGCTGTTCGAATCCAAAAGCATCAAATTTAGATTATGCTCAAGCTCATAATGCTCACATTATATTCCACAGATCAAGAGTAAAACTTGATGATGCAATAGAACCCCAGATCAGTTAACAAAAGAGCTTATTTTTCGAGACAATATGTCAGTTAACACAATTGAAATAAGGAGATAGGAGCATACCATACGTGAAAGTGTAATAATATTTCCTCCTATGTTGAGAGGACAACATATTGTCAGTGAGAAAATCATATTTATATGTTAATAGTATATATTATTTACATATAAATTCTCGCAAATGCGAATTTCATACCTATTTCAATATGCCACAGCCCATTTTGTATTAAAAAAAAAAATTTGGGTAAAATTTTCTTTAAAAAAATTAATATTACTATATATTTTGAAAATTTAACCGTTGGATTATATGTGTTTTACGCTTTTAACGTACATGTCAAATTTTGTGCCAACCGGATATTATTTACTATATGATCTAAAAACGTATTTTTTATGCATAATATTAGATTACAATAACTTGTAATTTAAACAATTGATTGATGATATAGTTAATAATCTTTGATCTTCTTTGATATAAAAAAAAAAATAAAAAAACTTTGATCTTTTAGAAATTTTGCAAGCATGAAAGATATAAGAAGAAAATGTAATTCAATTGTGAATTTGTCAGTAATCGCATCCAATAAAAAGATTTATTAAGTAAAGTTGTAATCTTAAGTTGTAAGCAAGTTTGTAGGCTCAATTATAAGTTTAACCATATAAAAAAAAATTACAAGTTCTGAAAAGAAAAAAAAAAAAAATGAGAACTAAAGAGACGTGGGTTGATAAAGTGGTAGGTAAAAGCAACACAGTTAATACATTTGAAGAGGTGAGCGTCATTTTGCCAAACTATTCTGAAATTTCAAACTGCGCTCTCCATTCGCGCAGAGAACAAAGAATTATTGCATTCGTAGCCATAAAATTCAAGATCTAGTACATGTACCTGGACGACGTTAGAGTAATGTTTGTTCATATATAATGTTTATTCAAATCTTGGACGCGCGTGATTAGCTCACACAGCCAGTTTATGAAGAATATTCCAACACAGGTCTCTTTTTCCTAGCCTAAATCACAAGTTATGCACCCTCTATATATAGATCAAGATTGCAAGTCATGATAAGTTAATACAAAGTGAACAAGATTTGGCATTATGAGTATAAGGTTCCATTTCTCTATCTTGGTTTTGTATGCATGCATCATCATCCCAACCCAATGCCTTGGTAACATCTGCCTGCCAAAGGAACATGTTGCCTTATTCATTTTTGGGGATTCAATACTTGATGCTGGAAACAACAACTATATCAATGCCACTACTGATCTCCAGGCAAATATCTGGCCTTATGGGGAGACATTCTTTAAGTATTCCACAGGGAGAGCTTCCGATGGCCGTCTAATTTCGGATTTCATTGGTAAGATAATGGATATCTGTTGTTTTCCATTGGACTTGGATTGTTTAATCAATTAATTTTTGAAGCTTTATTATATTGCAGCTGAATATGCAAACTTGCCGCTAATTCCTCCATATCTACATCCTGGTTATAATCGGTACATTGATGGGGCTAACTTCGCATCAGTAGGAGCTGGCGCTCTTGATGAAACTCGTCCAGGACTGGTATGCTTTCTATCTGACTATATATGCTCCTTAAAATGTTAATTAGGATTCTAAAAAGTGGAGCGCAATTAGGGTCTAATTAAGTTTGTGCGCATAGCCTGATAGAGCTCTTCCATAACCGCAATCCTATTGATTGGAATTATTGAAAAAAAGAAAAAGAAAAAGACATTTGATACGATGATAGAATAGTTGAAACATAATAATGACATAATGAAAAAGTACATGAGTAAAGAAAGAATGCAAAGAAAGAAAGAAAAAGAGAGAGAATACAATGAATGAGCATGATTCGTCCTAAGAGGCCTACATCCATAATGGAAAACTCTTAATGGTTATATCTTTACTATTAGGCTCTATGTATCACAACGAACCTATTAAAATGTATTTTATAATAGGTTAAATCCTATGATTACATCATCAGCAATACAAAGATGATTAGGATTTCTTTACTTGTGCTCCAAGTAAGATCATGATTACTTTATTTCTTTACTCTATGAATGAAATATAAGCACTCTTTTTCTATATTCCATCATAATTTGAAACGAAGATTATGTTCTTATGACATAAGTGTGTCTATTTTGTTCTCACAGTTGATTGCTTCCCTTTTGTTCTTTTGCCCTCCTTATTAGGTGATAGACCTAAACACTCAAATTAAGTATTTCAAGAACATGGAGACTCAATTGAGGCAAAAACTAGGTGAAAAAGAAGCCAAGGAACTCCTATTTAAAGCTGTTTACTTAATCAGCATTGGGTACAATGATTACCTTGTCCCCTTTACCTCAAACTCTAGTGTGCTTCAATCCTACTCTCGAGAAGAATACGTAAATATGGTAATTGGCAACTTGACAACAGTGATCAAGGTAATTATAATTTGTGTTTTATACAATATTTAGAACAAATATGTGTTAGATCCTTCTTGTTTACGTTTTTAAGTTGGTCATAATTATATACTTTGATTTGTTAGGAAATATATAAGGAAGGAGGAAGAAAATATGCATTCCTAGGCTTGCCACCTTTGGGTTGCGTCCCGCTTGTTAAAGCACTAAAACCAAGAAACACCGATGCATGCATGGAGGAAATTACAGAACTTGCAAAACTACATAATAAAGCACTTTCTAAAGTCCTTCCGAAGCTACAGAGTGAGCTGAAAGGATTTAAATATTCAATAGCCGATTTATACACTTTTTTTAGTGAAAGAATTGATAATCCTTCAAAATATGGTATGCACTTCCACTTCTATAGTACAAGATGCGTTTTATTATTATTGTACTCCACATTTTATTTTTTCATAGCCTAATAGCATCTTTGTTTTAATTATGTTGGTAAAGGTTTTATGGAAGGGAAGATTGCATGTTGTGGAAGTGGTCCATATAGGGGACTCCCAAGTTGCGGAGGAAAGAGATCGGTCGGTTCTGAGTATGAAATATGTAGGAAAACTAGTGACTATGTGTTCTTTGACGCTGCTCATCCTACTGAGAAGGCCTATCAACAATTATCAGAGCTAATTTGGAGTGGAGCTCCCAATGTCATAGGACCTTACAATCTCAAAGCATTGTTTGAAAACTAATGTATTTAGATTTAATAAATGAAAAATAAAAAACTTGTAGACATGGAGCATATTTAACAAGTTAGGGCTTATGTTAACAAATGCCCTAAAAGTAGTGGTTAATGTGCATTTAATATTTTATTAAATAATATTTTTATATATTCTTTCAAAAAATAAAGTCAACTAGCACACATATGTCCCAAAAAGCTCACAACCCTAATGAAATTGTGCTTGTAAGCCAATGAATTATTAACAAATATATATTTATTCTTTAAAACATGTGAATTAAAACTCATAACTGAGTAATTATTAATCCTTCAAATGTGATGTCAAGACACTCATCACCCGCACCCATAAATTAATATGTTTAATAATTCAAATCAGCCAAACACTAAGCAAGTATTTTTGGTTTAAGCATTAATGAAATGATCAGTCAAAAACTGTGTTGGTTTAATGAAATTTATGCATTTGTCAATTACTGAAACAGTTGAGTTCCACCGCGCACCCTTGGTGCAGTCGTCACTTCATAAGTATAAATGCTTGTGGGGTGTTGAGGGTAAAGACAGAGGTTTAAGTCTTCAGGGGGGACTTCATACACAAATATACTTAGATTAGGTTAAAAAATGCAGTACTTATCTAAGGACTTATAATTACAAATTTACAAATAAAATAAAAACCCATGCTTCAACAACTAGTTTTAAATATACTCCATGAATTTTATATTTAAGCAAATAACTCTTGACGGTAGAATTTCGATCAGTCAAACACTATGTAAGTATTTTTGGTCAAAGCATTAATGAAATGATCAGTCCAACACCATGCGTTAGTCTAATGGAATTTATGCATTTGTCAATCGCAGAGATAGGTAGGAGTGATATTTGATCCATCCCCCAAAAAGTGAATATGAAGATCTAATTAGAATTCAAATTAAATTTCAATTGGAGACTAATTTTGGGTCACGTATCCCATTTAATTTTTTTAATTTTCATGTCAAATGAGTTAATTTAGTACAAAAAATGGAGAGCTCAAAATAAATAAATCATCAAAAATCCAGTCATATGTCCAATTATATATATAAATTAGAAGGAGAGAAAGAGTTTGAATGAATTTTCTTCCTACGCCATTTGTTTGTCTAACTAAAAATAATTTTTTCTCCAAAAAAAAAAAAAAAAAGAGTTAAATTTATTAGCATTTTACATAATACTAAGTAGCCAGAAAATTTAAAATGTAGTACATGTACCTGGATGAGATTAGGGTAATGTTCTTCCATATATAATGTTTATTCAAATCTTGGACGCATATGATTAGTTCACCCAGCTAATTTTTAAAAAATATGTCAATTGAGAGTGTCACGCCCCAAACCCAAAAGGGTCCAAAGCACGAGAAACACAACCCAAAGGTACCTATAGATTTTTCCTTTTTGACAATTCAGTCCAAATAATTCATACCAAGTACTAACGTCAAGAATTTTTATAATAATTTTATTAAAGATACTCTCAAAATAAGTGAAAGCTATATGCAATAATTACAATGACCAATGGCCACAAAAGAATGGAGGTCTAAATTAACTACATATAAACATCTCGTTTCTAAGATGGGATAAAAGTCATCGCCAAAATAAGTTACAAAACAATTGTGCAAAATCTCCCTAATGTGTGCGGCTTCAACACTAGGTTAGGAGTCTCATACACCTAGGTCTATAATAACAAAAGTCTAGCCGCCAGAAAGTAGTTGCGTAACTACTACAAGCCATAACATCTGACTCAAAAGGTTACTGCCTGCTTTGTAAAAATTCATAATTAAACAATAGTGAGACAAAGCTCAGAAAGTAGCAATGTTAATGTGCATAATGAGATGAAAAATTCATAATGATGACCTAATTTGGCATGCATGTCATAACTTACAGACTTCGAGTTTAATTCAACAATAACACTTTCAATACAATAATACATTAATCGCATTTTAAAAAATGGAGCATAAAAGTACTCAAAATAGTACATTGTGACATTACATTACTTACATGGCAAGCCAGAAGGATATCCACTAGATCCCCTAAAACAGAACCCAAATTCCATATATATATATATATATATAGTAGCTATCCACATAGGCTAATATGCCAAGTTACAAATGTCATACAAACTCTAGTATAAAGCTATAGGCTACCATGTCTCAAAGACTACAAGAACAAATCATTGGCTACTAGTTATTGGGTACCATGTCACACAAACTTAGGTTCCATCATATAAATCACTGTGTCACAAAGACTCAAGTGCTATAAAATAATCCACCGTGTCACAAAGACTTATGTGTTGTGCTATTGGCCGTGTCCCAAAGATTGCAAGTACCAGTTACTAGCTACTATGTCACACAGACTTAGGTGCCATAATAATATAATCCACCGTGTCACAAAGACTCAGGTGTTGTGCTACTAGCCTTGTCACAAAGACTACAAGTACCGGTTACTGGCTACCGTGTCACATAGACTCAGGTGCCATAATAAAATCCACCGAGTCACAAAGACTTAAGTGCCATCATACCAACACCACAAAGATCTAGGTATTTGGTTAGGTAATCACTGGGAATTCACAACTGCCATGACATGAGGTAAGGTGTCATAAAGAGTTGGCAACTTTATATAATCAAGTTTTGTAACACATTTTCGATGAATTTGCATAATTCCAAAGAAATTCCTATCCAGTAGGATTTCACACCCACTTGTCAAATGACGCTTTCCAATTCGTCAAATTATCTAATTATTTGTAATATCCATTATAAATGAATTAAATCAAAGTCAATCTCCTAAAATTAATAAAAACTTTGCATTTTTCCCACATTATATATATACACACACATTACATGTTTTAAATAGCTACTTACCTTGCAAGACCGCATAAAAGCCTAGCTTCCAAGTGCTCCAACAAGAATTAGTTAGAACCTAAAGAAAAGGTATACAAGTTTATCATGACAAGTTCGAAAATCTTAAACTAAGTCTAGTTAAATAACTTTAATCTCCCATAGAAACAGTTCACTTAGGCAAGCCTAAACTTAGAATGTTGGGCATATTTTATTAGCTCCTTTGAGGTCACCCTTTTTGCCAATCGCAAACATGTACCAAGCCAGTAAGGCATCAAACCCCCAAATCTTAGCTATAGAAAACCTCGAATGGCCACCATTTATATAGGTAAATAAAAACCCTAAGCCCTTCATCAGAATATGTTCACCAAATCAAAACTCTTAAGGCTTAATCATGTGAATATCACTTCAAAGGCTTAGATCAACAATATGAAAATCCACCAAAATATTTAGAGCTTTTACCTTAATTGTTTGAGATGAAGGAGCCTAGAGATTTTTACGATGTTCCCCGGTGAATCTCGTCGTTAAAAGATGGTAGTGGTGATCCGATGGAGTGGTGGTCGGTGAGGGTGAGAGAGAGATGGAGGTTTGTGTGTGCGTGTTTTTGTGTGAAAAAAAGAAAAGAAAAGAAAGAAAGCAAAGAGGGAGAGAAGGGCTTAGGTGGCGGCTGACGTGGTGGATTTTAAAAATATCTCTCAAACTTTTTTTTTTTTTTTTTAAACGCTGGGGCGTTACAGAGAGCAGGTCTAAAAAGTTCAACACGTCTCTTTTTTCCTAGCCTGAATGACATATTATGCACTCTATATAAATCAAGATTAAAAGTAATTGAGAAGTTAATACAGAAAGAACAAGATTTGGCATGATGAGTTTAAGGTTCCATTTTTATATCTTGGTTTTGTATGCATGCATTATCATCCAAACCCAATGTCTTGATAACATATGCCTGCCATATGAAGAAGCAGACTTACTTACTTGTGGGGATTCGATACTTGATGTTGGAAACGACATCTGTTTGCCAAAGGAACATGTTGCCTTATTCATTTTTGGGGATTCAATACTTGATGTTGGAAACAATAACCATATAAATACCTCCACTGCTGATCTCCAGGCAAATGTTTCGCCTTATGGAAAAAGCTTCTTCAGGTTCCCCACTGGGAGATTTTCCGATGGCCGGCTCATTCCAGAGATATATAATAGTTATGTGCTGTTTTCTATTGGACTTGAATTGTAGCTCCATTTATTTTCATAGCATTGTTGCGGCTGAGTATGCAAACTTGGAGCTAATTCCTCCATATCTACATCCTGGTTACAATCGGTACATTGATGGGGCTAACTTTGCGTGGAGGAGATGGTGCTCTTGATGAAACTCGTCAAGGATTGGTATGCATTATACTGACTATGCACAGTCCAAAAAAAAGTTAATTTTAATTAGGATTCTCAGAAATGAAGCACAATTAAGGCCAAAGTTTGCTTGCATTCTAAATAAGATTAGATACAATGAACATGGACAGGAGACTTGGGCCTTGACTAACAGTGGCAGCTCTAGGAATCTTTCTCAGGATGTTTCTTAAGATGCATAAATTATATAATCTAATAAAAAAAAATTTATATATTGATAACAACAACAATAAAAAAAAACACGCAAATATATAAAGTTTACAATTGCTTTCTACGAGTTTTCATATTTTGAAATTATTGCATGATAGTCTCATTATCATTTATCAATGTTATAAGCTACATCTCTTTCAATGTATACAACTAAGTAATCGTTCATTCACTGAATGTAGAACAAATTATGGAGCAAAATTTAATTTTATTGGCATAAAAAAAACTGAGGGTGTTTCCAAATTTTTTTTAAAGGGTAGACAAATAAAAATTTATAAATTATGTGGCGCCGCTCCTAACCTTAAGGTGGCGCCGGCCCTGTTGACTAAGATTAAGATTTGATATCTTTAACATGAATCAACGTGTCTAACCTGAGGGTAGCCATGTTTCCTTTTCCTAGAATTTTATATATACTACGTACCCAAACTCAAATCCTTGCATTTGCTTTATCTATGAGTGGATACGTTTACTTATGAAATATTTTGAGACATAGATTATGTTCTTAAGACATAAGCATGTGTATTTTGTTCTTATGGTTGTGTACTTCCCTTTTGTTCTTTTCACCTCTTTATCAGGTGATAGACCTAAACACTCAACTTAATTATTTCAAGAACATGGAGACTTTGTTGAGGCAAAAAATAGGTGAACAAGAAGCCAAAGAGTAGTTGTTCAAAGCTGTTTACTATTTAGCGTTGGAAACAACGATTATAATATCCTCTTTTCCACAAACTCCACTGTGCTTCAATCCTACTCTCGAGAAGAATATGTAAATATGGTAATTGGTAACTTGACAATCTGTGATCAAGGTAATTACAATTACTGTTTTATACAATATTTAGAACAAATTTGTGTTAGATTATTCTTTATTTCATTTTTAAGTTGGTCAGAATTATACTTTGATTTGTTAGGAAATATATAAGGAAGGAGGTAGAAAATCTGTGTTCCTAGACTAACAACATCTTCATTTTAATTATGTTGGGAAGGTTTTACAGAAGGGAAGATTGCATGTTGTGGAACTGGTCCATATAATGGAATTCTAAGTTGCGGAGGAAAGAGATTAGTTGGTTTTGAGTACGAATTATGTAGGAACACTAGTGACTATGTGTTCTTTGACTCTGGTCATCCTACTGAAGAGGCCTACCAGCAATTAACAGAGCTAATATGGAGTGGAACTCGCAGTGTCATAGGACCTTATAATCTCAAAGAGTTGTTTGAACACTGATGCATTAAAATTTTAATAAATGTAAAATAAAACTGGGAAACATGGGGCATATTGCGAACTAAATTTAATAAATTAATGATTTTGTTAAAATTTAGAATATGATTTAGGCGTATTATGTGAATTCTAATAATTTATCAAAAAATATGTCTTAAATAGTTGATAAAAACTTATGTTTTTTTAACAAGTTATAAAATATTTAAGTCCAACCCAAAAACCCAACCTCCTATACACATGATGGGTTGGATTGAATTGGGTTGAAAATTTCTCAACCTGACATATCGAATTAGATTAAAATAAAAAATCCTCTAATCCGATTTATACATACTTCTATTCATATTTCATTTTTTTTTTCAGCGTATCTGTTAAAAAGAGAATAAATAGAATATTCTCTAATTCGATCTATACATACTTCTATTCATATTTCATTTTTTTTTTCCGCGTATGTGTTAAAAAGAGAATAAATAGAATATTCATTGTACTTCATTTTTTTTCTTTCCTTCATTCCAAACATTCCAAGTTGAAAACTTGACAATGAATTGAATTTTAATTTTCAGAACCTTCAAATGAGCATTGAGTTGGTTGGAATTTGTCATAATTAAAAAAAAAAAAAGGCACTTTCATTAAATTTAAAATGAGAAAGAAAAAAAGGAAGAAAAAAAAAAAAAAAAAAGAGATTAAGGGTTAATTTAAAATGAGAAAGAAAAAAAGGAAGAAAAAAAAAAAAAAAAAGAGATTAAGGGTTCGTTTGGATACAGCTGAAAACTGAAAACTAAAAACTGGAAACACTGTAGCAAAATAATTTTTAAATGTGTGAATAGTACAGTGGGGCCCATTTTTAATGAAAAAGTTGTTGAAAAGTGAAAAATTGTGGGTCCGTGAACAGTAAAATTTGGGTTGAAAAGTCAATTATTGCGGCTACTGTTCATTGAACAGTAGAAGCTACAGTGCTACACAGTAAAAAAGTGGCTGGGAAAAGCTTGAAACGCGTGAAAAAAAAAGGAGCTGAAAACGTAAACGCCAGACGCAAACACACTGGCCAAACGTTCTCTAAGGGTCCGTTTGGATACAGCTGAAAACTGAAAATTGAAAACTAAAAAACACTGTAACAAAATAATTTTTAAATGTGTGAATAGTATTGTGGGACCCATTTTTAAAGAAAAAGTTGCTGAAAAGTTAAATTTATGGGTCTGTAAACAGTAAAATTTGTGTTGAAAAGTCAAACTTTGCAGCTACTCTTCATTGCCACTACAGTACTGCTACAGTAAAATTTTGGCTGGGAACGCATAAAAAAAAAAAAAAAAAAAGAGGTGAAAACGTAGATGCAAATCGTGGACGCGCAAGCCAAACGATCACTAAGAGAAGAAAAAGAGCGCCTAGTTCCCTCATATATTTCCTCTATCATAAATACACTTGTGCTTGAATTTTCTTAAGCACACTCAGCAAAGATGTCAAAGACATCATGTTAATCAAGGGGTAATTTGCACTCTATCATAATATTGGAAGACAATGTCATTAGCTAGCATGTGTTAGAAATGATTCAGTAAAGTAGACAATAATGTCATTTACTGAGATTTTTCATCAATAATCTCATAATCAATTTTGTTCACACTCCCCAAACAATTTTGATGATATATATATATCTGAAGTGAATAGTTATTTCCAAAAAAAAAAAAAAAGACTTTAGGTGTACTTTATTGTGTGCGCAGTTTCTCTTGTTATTGAAGTAGTTCTTCTTAGGCCCATACAAAGGAGTCCAAATCCTCTGTCTCATCAATTGTGCTCCACTTCATGCACCACCAATAAAATTTGGATAACTAGCCTCTCTCATTAAATGAGATATCTCATTAAATGAGACAACTAGCCTCTCTCATTAAAGTCAGAGTTATCTCATTTAATGAGAGAGGCTAGTTGTCCAAAATTTATTGGTGGAGCATGAAGTGGAGCACAATTGATGAGACAGAAGATTTGGACTCCATACAAAGTACGCGGAATCTTTAACGGGTGATATATATACACACACAAGAAAAGAAAAAAAAAAAAAATCTGTACATGGAAATAAAGAAATCAATGTAACAAGCAATATATGTTTGATTAATGGTGCATTTGTATAAGCCGTTAGAAAACTGTGTTTTGAATTTAAAATGAGCATTTATAAAAAGAAGTTATGAGGAATTGTGGTTGCAAAATAGAGTTTTGGGTTTTAAAAATTCTTTGGTGAAAAAAAATATTGTTACCTTAGATATGATTATGGATTTTAAGTGTAAGAAATTTAATTATTCTTAAATACACTTAGTTTGTTTTGTAAATTTCAGCAAAAATGAAAAATTATTTAAGCATAAATAGTTTGTTAAAGATGGTTAATTATAATATATTAACTTGCATAAGTTGCAAAGAACAAAATCTAATTTGTAGTCCATTACAAGTTAATTACATATTCTGCACAACAGAATATCTCTATATTGGCTAATAACGTTTTTAAAATTTTCGTATTTTCAACTGAGATATTTGTGGTTATGGAACTCTAGAATTATTATTTAAAAACAAGTAAAAATTCTTGGAGTTGGAATATAGGATTTTACTTCAGTTCAGATTATATTATTCAATCTGTGCACCACTCATGCAAATTGGTCATGTCAGTACCATCTGTCAACTTTGTTGATCATTCACGCCGACTCAACCAAGGCGGCTAGAGATTGTCCCCATGCGCGACATACCAAAACTTAGAGAAAGGACCTGCATCTTATCTTCTACTTTATTTCTTGCAAGAAGTGCACACCCTTTTTACAAATCGACTCCCACTGAATCTTATCATCTTATCACTTCTCTTTACTTCTTCCTTTTCATCACTATGGCTGAAGCTTTGGTGGGTGGAGCGGTTCTCTCTGCATTCCTTCAGGTGGCGTTTGACAGAGTGGCTTCTCGTGAGGTCCTAGACTTTCTCAAGGGAAGGAAACACATTGATGGAATGGTGCAAAAGCTGAAGATAGAGCTGATGTCTGCTGATGCAGTGCTCATTGATGCAGAGAAGAAGCAAATTACAAACCCTGCTGTGAAAGAGTGGCTTGACGAGCTTAAAGATGCTGTTTATGTTGCGGATGACCTCCTGGATGAGATTGCCTATGAAGCTTTGAGATGCAAGTTAGAAGCTGAATCCACTAGTAAGGTAAGGGGCTTGATCTCTACTTTTGTTAGTTCATTTGACAAAAGCATACAATCAGAGCTGAAAAATATTCTAGACAGATTAGAATCTATTTCAAAACAAAAGGATGTTCTTCGTTTAGAAAAAGTTGCTGCGGTTGGAATACCTTCACGACCATTGACAACTTCTTGTCCGGAAGAATATGGTGTCTTCGGCAGAGACAAAGATAAGGAGGCTATATTTATGAAGTTTCAATCAAGTGATGCAAGTGTTAATGGTATATGTGTTGTTCCCATAGTAGGTCTGGGTGGGGTTGGTAAAACAACTCTTGCTCGACTTATATACAATGACAAAAGAGTAACGGATAGTTTTGATCACAAAGCTTGGGTTTGCGTTTCAGAAAACTTTGATTGTGTTAGGATATTAAAAACTATTTTGGAGGATGCCACTTTGTCTATGTGTGATATTCAAAACATGAATTTGCTGCAAACTAAAATTAGAGAGACATTCAAAGACAAGAAAATTTTCCTGGTTTTAGATGATGTTTGGAATGAAAATTATGATGATTGGATTGAGTTACTTAAAGTTTTTAAATGTGGGGCACAGGAAATTAAGATCATCGTTACGACACGAATCGAAAAAGTTGCATCAAGTGTATGCACAGTTCCAGCTTATCTTCTAAATCAATTGTCAAATGAAGAATGTTGGTTGTTATTTGAAAAGCATGCATTTAGAAACGGAAGCTCTGGTGAATTTCCATTACTAAGGGAAATCGGTAAGCAAATTGTCCATAAGTGTGGAGGCTTGCCTTTAGCTGCAAAAGCACTTGGGGGATTGCTGCGTTTTGAAGAAGAACCAAGAGAGTGGACAAAGATTTTGAAGAGTGATATATGAGATTTACCAAAAGGAAATACTAGTATCCTTCCGGCTCTAAGATTGAGCTACCACTGTCTCCCATCACATTTGAAGCGTTGCTTTTCTTATTGCTTGATCCTTCCAAAGAATTATGAATTTAAAAAGGAGGAGTTGGTCAACTTGTGGATGGTGGAAGATTTATTACAGCAATCAAAAGGAAATAAAAGGATGGAAGAAATAGGCAAAGAATACTTTGATGATTTGGTATCTAGATTACTTTTTCAACAATCAAGTAACACCGAATCATGTTTCATGATGCATGACTTGGTCAATGACTTGACAAAATTTATATTTGGAGAATTTTGTTTCAAGCTAGAGATTGATGATTCTGGTGTAATCACAAGAAAGACTCGTCATTTTTCATATATTAGAACTAGATTTGATGCATTTAAGAAATTTAACGTGTCCTACGAAGCCAAGGGTTTGCAAACCTTCCTTGGATTTGATTTGTCACCGTGGACGTGGAATAACGTATCAGCAATGATGATAGATGATTTGTTGTCGACATTTAAGTGCTTGAGAGTGCTATCATTTTCTACCTATAGAAACATGAAGGAATTACCTAAATCAGTTGGTAATTTGAAACATCTACGTTATTTAAATCTTAGTTACACTTCAATTGAACGGTTACCAAATTCTCTATGTACTTTGTATAATTTACAAACCTTGTTATTGTCGAAATGCAAGTCCCTTACCAAGCTGCCTACCAAGACGTGGAGATTAGTCAACTTGCGGCACCTAGATATAGTTGAAACAAAATTGGAAGAGATGCCACTGCATATGAGTAAATTAAAAAATCTCCGGAGTTTAACTACTTTTGTTGTGAGCAAACATAATAGGTCTAATATTAAAGAGTTGGGGGAACTTCTACATCTTTCTGGAGCATTGTCTATATTAAATTTGCAAAATGTTCAACACGCTAGAGATGCAATGGAGGTTAATTTGAAGGATAAGCAACACCTATATAAGTTGGTGCTTGAATAGGGTCATGACAAGGACAGTTCAGAAAATGAAATAAATGTGCTTGAACATTTGTGTCCTCATTCAAAACTCGAATCTCTCACCATTGAAAATTATGGGGGTACAAGATTTCCAAAATGGTTACAAGATTGTTCATTCTCTAATATGGTGTACATACGGCTTGCCAATTGTAAGTATTGCTACTCTTGGCCTCCACTTGGGGATCTGCCTAACCTCAAGAAACTCTTTGTTGAAGGTTTTCATGTGGTATCACATGTAGATCGTGAGTTCTACAGGGGTGGTTCTTCTGCAGTTAAGCCATTTAGATCCCTTGAAATATTAAGTTTCAAGGACATGCCAGAGTGGCAGGAATGGTTTTTATTTGAAGGCAAAGATGAAGATGAAGGTGGTGTTTCTATAATCTCCAAGAGCTTTGCATAATTAAATGTCCTAAACTAAGCAGAGGTCTACCCAACCACCTTCCTGCTTTAATGGCACTTCAAATTGAAGATTGTTCACAGCTTGTTGCTTCGGTTCCTAGATCTCCGAATCTCAGTGAATTGCGGTTAAGTAATTGTGATGAGTTACTATTGAAGGAATTACCACCTAGGCTATATCGGCTTGTAGTTGGAGAGGGTCGTATCCTACAATCCTTTGTAGAGCTTATGATGTCTATCCCAGGAGGTGGTCTACCCACTACATTAAAAACACTTTCAATTCAAGGAACATTTCTGTTGCCAAGGAGGCATTACTATCCATCACTTCAAGAATTGGTAATTGAAGGTGGTTTTGATTCACTCTGGTGTTTTCCATTGGAGTTCTACCCAAAGCTCAAATTTCTTTTTGTGCCTGGAAGTGAAACTCTTGAATCTCTTTCGGTATCAGAGGGATCTCACCGGGATCTTATTTCTCTCACTTTTTTGAGTATCTTTTATTGCCCAAATTTTGTGTCCTTTCCTAAAGGAGGATTGTGCGCCCCAAATTTGGCAATTGACTTGAGCACAATATGACAGGCTATTTAATCTACAGTATACATTGGGGCAATTTGAAGCTAATTCTTTTATGCGAGGGAATCTTTGGGATGAATGATGCTGGTCAGTATTCCATAGTGCCCCATGTTATTTATCTAAATTTTTGGAGAGGAAAGTAAAATGATTTACAAGAGAGGAACCTGAATAGAGATTAGGATTCACTTTAATTTGTCAGCAGTTTAAAACACAAGCCTGGCATTTATTTGGTGCAATATCAGTGCCTATTGTTCCTCTTGCATCAGTCACACTCCTAAATTTCTTATACATTTCCAGGTCACTAAAAAAAACTTCTTATCTTGAGGACTTTTGGTTATTTGAATCCTCTGCCCACATTCCAACTGGAGGGACCTGCAGCATTATTCAACCCCTTCATTTCGAGTCCAAACTCCTGGTGGTACAACAAGACAAAGGAAGGTTGAGGGAATGGTAAGTCTCTGGTCGTTTCATTTTTTTCCCCCATAAGCTTAAGTATTCAATGACTAACAGATTGATTCTTTTAACAATTTAGACTATAAAGTGCGATTGAGAAATATGGCTGCCTGTTTAATCCATACTTAACAAGTGGCAGATGGAACCTAGTGCAGACTTGTAGCTACCATTATCGCATATTTGAGATTGAAAATCACTTCTCAGTCTTAGTGAGAGATGTTCTTTTGATTGTACAATGCAGGTAAGCTTTACACTGCTTCTATTCTTATCTTTTACCTTTTCTTTTCTGAAAAGAGGACACCAGACATTACTTATTCTACAAATTGGAAATGGAATAAAAATACAAAAATGTTCACATGGAAGGTAAAAAATGGTATTGAAATCATTAGAAGTAATCAGTGTTGAATGTTCGTTCATTCAAACCAAGCCTTTCTCTGTTTAATTATCTAAATGGCACATTCCATCGCATGTGGGTGGAAGACATCCCCTGTTAGTATATGTAATCATGAAGAAATCAACCAAGTCCTTTCTGCTGGCGGTCCGTGCTTGGAATTCTTATCTCGTTCGTTGTCTCTAATGGAAGCTATGTGGGCTTGCAAGTCTTGGAGCACAACAAATCCATGCTGGATGGATCATGCAATTAAAGGAGGTAAGCTCATCTCATTACAACCGATTTGTCATTATTTTCAGATTACAGAAGCATTCTTGAACACATCCTTTGTTACTAAAAAATTTCTTCATCACTTCTACTAACTACTTCTGGAATCTTTTGGTGCTTGATACTGCCAAGTTATGTGCCTTTTTTTGCAGTATTCTGTTTTGTTCATGTTATTTTCATTCATGATCATGACCTTGGTTGATATGACCAAACAACCATCATGCATGCTGTTATGAAAACATATTTGCTATTCTATCACAATGGCAAGGACATTTTTGTATATATATTCCATAAGCACCTGTTTAAATCGAGTTTACATCATCAGATTCATAAGCTGCCTCTCTATGAGCTTTGGGAATTGATGGTGGAGAGCAAGATATAAGTCCTCACCAGAATTTTGGTTCTTTCTTCTCTTCCACCCTCCATAGTGCTCAAAAGGCTCAGCAAATCACTGATCTCGTTGTCCTTGCAGTCCTCACCAGAAGGGGCTATCCAACTCCGTTCTTGCTAACAAGGATTCTAAATTGTCCTATGCTGAGATAGTGGAGCCAGAGGCAAAGAGGGGAAAACTGTCCCAAGATAGCTCAGGTGCTCGTTCCATGAAAGATTGTCATTCTTGAGGCTGTCATGCTGTGGGCCTGTGGCGGCTCCAAGATTTATTTCTAGGGGGTCAATTATGGCGGAGCCAAAAATTTATTAGTGGAGGGTAGGCGCAAGTGAAAAAAATAAGATGATTAATTGTTGTTTTTGGTTTTTCTATATATACAACTTCCAAGTTCTAAAAAATTATTAATAGTTTAAAGATCGTTAAGAGTCTTAAGACAATAATCATTGGATGCATAAACAAATAGAATTAAATAACTAATCATACATTTTTTTTATCAAATTAATAATAACTTATTATATTTATAAATTATATCAATTGAATAAAAAAAATAGAATAAATAAGAATAGTGGAGTATTCTAAATGCTTTACCTATATATAAAAAAAAAGAAAAAAAGAATAGTAACACGGTTAGGAGTAGGGCTAAGAGTAACTGTGAAACGAAGAAAAATAATACTCTAGTAATAAATTTTTGTTTTTGAAGTGTATGGTTTTATAAATATACACGTGGTCACTCTTTTGGAATTGGAGTATGTAGTAAAAGATTTATTGGGCTTGAAAATGTGTAGAGCACTTATCAAACTACTTGATTGAACATTGAAAAAACTAAGACAACATAAAAACTAAGAATCATGTTCAAGCTTATTTTAATTAAGCTTAACCAAAAATTTAAAATCAGGGTGTTCATATTTTTGCTGTGGGGGTCAAAACAAGATTAAAAAAAATTTATATATAAATTTTTTTTTTTGGGGGACCAGGTCAGGGGGTTCATTTGAACCCCCTGGGCTGCTCTTGGAGCCGCCCTTGCTATCATGTCACCACCTGCAATTACCAGTACATGTTTTCAAACCGGTGTTCAATGATTGTTAGTGTTGTTCAATTGATTTGTGTTTTGTGTATAAAATCTGGGCCTCCAATCATGAATGATATTTATGGGTCCGTTTGGATATAGCTGAAAACTGAAAAACACTGTAACAAAATAATTTTTAAATGTGTGAATAGTATCGTGAAACCCATTTTTAATGAAAAAGTTGTTAAAAAGTGAAATTTGTGGGTCTGTAAACAGTGAAATTTGTACTGAAAAGTCAATTATTGCGGCTACTGTTCATTAAACAGTAGCTGCTACAGTGCTGCTACAGTAAAAAAGAGCTAAAAACGCGTATTTTTTTTTTTTTTTTTTTTTTTCTGAAAAAACACAGACGTCAAATGTAAATGTGCCAGCCAAATCAGCACTATATCTTAATTGTTCTGCGGATTTTCAGGCACAATATGTGCAACCTGTTGAGGCTTTCAACAATTTCTACCTAAAAATTACTTGATATCATCCTATTGATGGATACAGTAATTATAGGTTTGGTTTTAAGATCTAGGGTGGTTTCTTCCAATCAACTTTGACCTTCTGCAATAAAAAATTCCGAACATGTCTGTCCTGCCAGCTTGTTCTGTTTACTTCATATCAAGTTTGGACCTCCATGCGTGCATTGGTACAATGATGAGCAAAGTAGAGATTGGTTTCACATTGCTCCAACTTTTCAGATTCTAGATTTGGTTGGCAACATATTACTTAGGCAATGTAACGCCCCAGCCTATTTAATAACCAAAAAAAAAAAAGAAGGGTTATGGCATTATAAATTTAGTGGCTCCATTTTCTCACCACAACCTATTGAAGGCTCTGGAGTCTGGACTCTAGACTAATGCAAATGAAGACATGCGCATGCCCCTCATGCACTCTACTGCCCAAGCTACTTCCTCATCCTACTTACATCTTTGTTGAATTAAGCATCTTTTCAGCAGAACTTTCCAGGTACTAGCTGTATAAGCACATTCAACAAATATACGGTCAAAAATTTCCCCAAGTTCACTTTCAAAAACACTCATTGCCTCTGACTATCTATGAAGGACTTACAAGTTACAACTAACCTTGCCATTTTTAGATGAAACATGCTGATGGCAACAGTGCCTGAAAATTGACATTATTACTGGATGCTTCTTTCTAACAAAACAAAAATTTCAAGAATTGGCAAATATATTACTTCCACTAGCAGTGGGCAACGGATTATATTATTATTTTCTTTTGAGGGTACCATTTGTGTGGAGCACTTCATAATGTATGCAAGCTGTTCGAATCCAAAAGCATCAAATTTAGATTATGCTCAAGCTCATAATGCTCACATTATATTCCACAGATCAAGAGTAAAACTTGATGATGCAATAGAACCCCAGAGTTAACAAAAGAGCTTATTTTTCGAGACAATATGTCAGTTAACACAATTGAAATAAGGAGAAAGGAGCATACCATACGTGAAAGTGTAATAATATTTCCTCCTATGTTGAAAGCACAACATATTGTCAGTGAGAAAATCATATTTATATGTTAATAGTATATATTATTTGCATATAAATTCTCACAAATGCGAATTTCATACCTATTTCAATATGCCACAGCCCATTTTGTATTAAAAAAAAATTTGGGTAAAATTTTTTTAAAAAAAATTAATATTACTTCATATTTTAAAAATTTAACTGTTGGATTATATGTGTTTTACGCTCTTAACACACATGTCAAATTTTGTGCCGATCGGATGTCATTTACTATATGATCTAAAAACGTATTTTTTATGCATAATATTAGATTACAATAACTTGTAATTTAAACAATTGATTGATGATATAGTTAATAATCTTTGATCTTCTTTGATATAAAAAAAAAAATAAAAAAACTTTGATCTTTTAGAAATTTTGCAAGCATGAAAGATATAAGAAGAAAATGTAATTCAATTGTGAATTTGTCAGTAATCGCATCCAATAAAAAGATTTATTAAGTAAAGTTGTAATCTTAAGTTGTAAGCAAGTTTGTAGGCTCAATTATAAGTTTAACCATATAAAAAAAAATTACAAGTTCTGAAAAGAAAAAAAAAAAAAATGAGAACTAAAGAGACGTGGGTTGATAAAGTGGTAGGTAAAAGCAACACAGTTAATACATTTGAAGAGGNCAAAACAAAAAAAAAACAAAAACATACCAATGCATGACTTAAAAACTCAAGGTTCTCAATAAATATTCATTTCATAAAAATTAACCTACAAGAGAGTCTTCAAATAAGTAACAAGTGTGCAAGTGCTAAAACAGAGAACTCTATGCATGCATGACTTTTATACAATTGACACACACAATATGTATTTATCTCAAAATAGTCATGCACTCAGTTGCAAACACAATTTTCAAGTTTCTCCATAATATCAAGTAGCTCTAAGTCGAGAGAGACATTAGAAATCATGTTATACACCTCAAGAAAAATAAAACAAGACACAAAATAAATTTTTCTTTTTTTGTCTTTTTGAAAATTTTCAATGTTTCTAGATTTTTGAATAATCAAACAACCCAAGATAATAAAACAACCAAAAACTGAAAGAAAACATGTTCACAAATAATTGAAATAATTAAATTTAGGACAAGTAAACAACACTCACCTTAGAAAATCTTTTCTCACCCATACAGCAAATGTCTTTGGCTTTGTGGGTGAAGAACCATGAAAACTAGAGTGTATTTGAGGGATCTTCTAAGAGAGACAGAAATCCTGCAATTTCCTTTCACAAGCCAACATACTTAAATTTTTCAAAAGCATATGAAACAATTTTTCTGAACCTGTGGCAAGAGATATATTATCACATATCCTAGACTAGAATACAGAATGCTTAATTTTCAATTTATGCTAATTTGGATGAATGTAACTAGAAACACCACAAAAGTGACAAACAAGAAAATTTAGGAACATCAATATTCCTAGACAAAAATTTTGGTGACTACATAAAGGCATTTATTACCAATTTTTCACCAAAAATAATTTCAAGATGGAGAAGGTTTATATAAGTTTTTAGACCCCTGGAAAACACAGTATTTAACCTAATTTATTAGCCAAGTAGTTACTTAGGTTATTATTCAAATCTTGGTTAAACATTCATCACACATAGCATGCACAAGAAAAAACTAAATAACACAAGATGTGATGATCTAGGAAAACCAATGAATCAAACTAGTTTCAAGGTAAAAAACCAAGGAGGAACAATCCCAAGAGAAGAATTCATTATATCAAATTGAGATTTACAGTCAAGAATACCAATTCGTAGTAAATCTACTCGCACATGAACCTTGATTTCACGCTTTAGATCTCCCACATAGACCTCCAGTCTATGACTCTAAGACCATCCTTGATGGTTTAGATCCAACACCTTTGATGACTGCTATGCATCAACTTCAAATCTACAAGTTTTAATAATATGTAGATTGATTTCTGGTAGTGACTTTGAAAGGAGAAGGCACAAAACCTTTAGATCTCAAAAGAGAAGCTCCCAAGTCTCTACAAAATGTGCCTTAGATTTTCCTTTAAATACTATGTGAATTATATCTGAAACCCTAACCACTTACTAGGCTTAATGGGCTATTAGGCTGAAATTAAATTTTGTAGATTCGTCTTTCGGTCAATCGAAATATCTTCTCGATTGGTCGAGTTTGGCATGTTTCGAATTCCTAAACCTACAGTTTTCTTATTCTTGTATTCTGACTTGCAATACCTTGAACATTGTCTAATATACCTTATAAGATCTAAGATCTATGTCTAGACAAATTTGTGCTCACGGTTTGTTTATTTTGTTCTAAATTTTTAGAACCTAACAATTTATATCATGTTAGAAATGAAATAGTTGAATGAATTTGTAACATGCTTAAAGTGAATAAAAATTTACAGATATAAAGGAAAGATAAACCGCATCCTCCGGATTTGTGTGATCCTCCATCCTATACGCACTAAGTAATTTCATTGAGCAATCCCTTGGAGTGGCTCCAAGATGCTTGGTAAGACTTAGGAGTTCTGAACACAAACCTCATGGATTTCCTGAGATCTCGGTAACTACTAATTAAATAAACCACTTGGAGTTATTATAGTGAGGAAGTTATCTATCAAAATTGTGGTTAAATAATTAAATTCACTCTTTCTCACTAATTAAGTTTTTGGGACAAGTAATAATATATCATAACTAGCTTAAATCCCATTGCTTAGCATTGACACTTATTATTATTATTATTGAGAAGTATTTTAATTGTAGGACTATTTTGGATAGATTTGATTTTTTTTTTTTTAATTTTAATTATACTTCTGGATTTTCTGGATTTGATTCTTTACTTTTTAAAATTGAACATTTTCTCAAATCTTTGATTTGATATATTATATTATATTAGATATTAGATATCATTTTAGATAATATTAGATAAATTTATAATAAATAAACTTAGCTTATAACCTGCACTATTTGCAGGGCGTGCACAATGATTAAGTATTAAAATTATTATATAGCATCAATATTGGAAATTATGGTGAGTTTCTGTCATTGGCCAGATATTGCTGGGTATGGGTATGGCAATTATAATAGAGCAATCATGGTGTTGACTTCAATGGGAACGCTTGGAATTGAATAATTAAAGTAATATTATTACTGGTCTAACAAAGATATGTTCAAAGCAAATCAATTTGATTGCATGTTAAGATCTAACATAGATATGTTCAAAGTAAACGAATTTGACTGCATATTAATTTTGGAAGGCAATGCAAGAGGAAATATATAGAAAAACTTCTTATAATTTAACTACAAGAACATATGCTTCACCGGGTTGCATCCAATCCCCTGAATCATTTTTAGTTTTGCCACCACTGGCCGAGGTGCACCTCTAGTGTTTGGATCCACCTCTAATTTGGTGTATTGTCCAAATGTTGAGAGTATAATATGATGATTGAATTATTAAACATATAAATTTATGGGTATAAGGGTTCATATATTAAGGATTAATAATGGCTCAATTTTGAGCAGTAATGCACATTTTTCAAAGAAGAAAATACATTTGTTTTAATGATTTATTAGCTTACATGCATAATTTCATTGTGGTTATTGTGTGTGCTTTTTGGAATATATGCGTACAGTTTGTCTGTAATTTTTTTAAAACTGTAAATAAAAAATAAACATTAAATACATCTTAACCACTATCCTTATGACATTTGTTAACAAAATCATTAATTTATTAAACTTTAATATGCTCCATGTTTACAAGTTTTTTATTTTACATTTATTAAAATTTTAATGCAATCAATGATCAAACAACTCTTTGAGACTATGAGGTTGTATGACATTGGGAGTTCCACTCCAAATTTGCTCCGTGAATTGCTGGTAGGCCTTTTCGGAAGGATGAGGAGCATCAAAGAACACATAGTCACTAATGTTCCTACATAATTCGTACTTAGGGCCAACTGCTCTCTTTCCTCCGCAACTATAAATTCCATTATATGGACCAGTTCCACAACATGAAGTCTTCCCTTCTTTAAAACCTACCCAAAATAATTAAAACGAAGATGCTATTAGTCAATGGCAAAAATAAAAAGCAAAGTACAATCATAAAAAAAAATACATATTGCACTATTAAAATGTAAGTGACGTACCATATTTTGAAGGATTATCTATTCTTTCACTAAGAAAAGTGTAGAAATCGGCTATTGAAATTTTAGTCCTTTCAGTTCACTCTTTAGCTTCTTAAGGGCTTTAGGAAGTGCTTTATTGTGTAGTTTCGTAATTGATGTAACTTCCTCCACGCATGGATTGGCGTTTTCTGGTGTTATTGCTTTCACAAGCGGGAGACAACCCAAAGGGGGCAGGTTTAGGAACACATGTTTTCTTCCTCCTTTCTTATATATTTCCTAACAAATCAAATTATAATTATGGCCAATTAAGTCACGAATAACCTAACACAAATTTGTTCTAAATATTGTACAAAGCACTAATTGTAATTACCTTGATCACATTTGTAAAGTTACCAATTACCAAATTTACATATTCTTTTGGAGAGTAGACACTGGAGTTTGAGGTAAAGCGGAAAAGGTAATCGTTGCTTCCAACGCTAGTTAAGTAAACAGCTTTTGACAACAATTTCTTGGCTTCTTTTTCACCTAGTCTTTGCTTGAACAGAGTACCCAGCTTCTTGAAATATTTAAGTTGAGTATTTAAGGCTACAACCTGTTAAGCAAATGAAACGAACAAAAGAGAAGTACACAACCGTGAGAACAGAATAGACATGCTTATATCATAAAAACATAATCCAAATCTCAAAATATGATGGAATACAGGAGAAAAAGGCTTATATTTCATAAGTATCCAATCATATATGAAGCAAATGCAAAGATTTGAATTTGGGTACGCAGTATATCTAAAATGCTAAGAAAAGGAAACAGAGCAGCCCTTAGGTTTTCTACTTTGATTCATGTTAAAGATATCAAAGGAAACATGGCAACACTTGGGTTAGATACGTTGATTAATGCATGTTAAAGATATCAAATCTTAATCTTAGTCAACGTCCAATGTTTGGTAGTAAAAAAAAAAAGTAAAAAGAAAACTATTTTGATCAACAAAAAAGTATGGTTTATTTTTAAAGAATGTTTTTCATTAAATTTTTTTGAAAAACAACTCTATCTCACAACAAGTTAAATAAGAGAAGTTGGAAGATTATTTTTCAACTCGTTTAAGACAATTACCAAACATAGGAAAATGAGGTAGTTTTACAGAAAATACTTTTTTAGAAAATAATATTTTTGCCTAAAAAAACAGAGCCTTAATATCCAATTTAGAATGCTTGTAAAATAATCTTGCAAATAAAGTAATTTTGATCTTACTCAGTACAAGTAAAAAAAAAAAATCCTAATCCTTCTTATAGTGGAAATAATGTAACCATAGTATTTAGTCTACTATAATTATCCTTTATTGGGATTATAATACATAGAGCCAAATATAAAGATGTAAGTTGTAACCATCAAAGGTTCTCCGCAATTAATGGAGTCCTCTAAGGTTAAACAAAACTATAACTAATCATTTATTGTGTTCTCTCTCTCTTTCTCTTTCTCCGTTTTCCTTCTTTATATTCTCAAGTACTTTCTCATTATGCCATAATATTGTTTCAATTATTCTACCATGGAGTAAGAATTTTTTTTTTTTTTTTTTTTTTTTCTGTTTGTTCCAATCAATAGGAATATAGGATGTATAGTTGTTATAGAAGAGCTCTATAGGCTATGCAAGCAAACTTTAGCCCTAATTGTGCTTCATTTCTGAGAATCCTAATTAAAATTCTTTTATTTTAGGAGTGTACATAGTCAGTAGAATGCATACCAATCCTTGACGAGTTTCATCAAGAGTACCAGCTCCTCCTGATGCAAAGTTAGCCCCATCAACGTACCGATGATAACCAGGATGTAAATATGGAGGAATTAGCTCCAAGTTTGCATACTCAGCTGCAATAATGATTCAAAAATTAATTGAGCAACAATTGAAGCCCAATAGAAAACAGCACATAACTATTATCTTACCAAGGAAATCTGGAATCAGACGGCCATTTGAGGCTCTCCCAGTTGGGTATTTGAAGAAGGTTTCCCCATAAGGGGAAATTTGCCTGGGATCAGGAGGTATGATATAGTTATTGTCCACATCAAGTATTGAATCCCCAAAAGAATAAGGCACATGTTCCTTTGTCAGGCAGATTTTACCAAGGCATTGGGTTGGGATAAATGCATGCATACAAAACCAAGAAATAGAAATGGAACCTTAACTCATATACCAAATCCGTTGATCACTTTGTTTTCAAGGGTTTTTTTTTTTTTAAGAGAGAGAGAGAGAGAGAGAGAGAGAGAAGGGTTAATTGTTTAAATGTAAAATTCAAGGACTATATTTAAAATGCAAAACGTTCAAAAACTGTATATTAATATGTCTAATAATAGTACTTCTAACCCCTAAAAATAAAAATAAAAAGCTAACAATTTTTTTTTTGAAAAAATGTTCAAGTCAAGTCCACAACAGTTGTCACGGATAATGAAATACAACTAACAAAGTGATAATGTTAAGTTAGCAAACTCCCAGAGGCTAACTAAACTCTAGGAATATTATTTTTTTTTTTTTTTTTTTTTTAATTCAATATTTTTCACACATGTTGAAAATATAGTGGAAAAAGATATCTTTAATTTTGTATGAGTATGTACTAGTTTGTACATGTATTAATGGGTTAATTAAGAAATTTGATATTTCTTGTTTGTGTACCCTCTATAACTTAGTTGAGCACTGTCTATGCACTTATTAAGGTAGCCATTCATGCATTACATGTTATCATGCATTACTTTTGTATTTTATTCATTTAGCATAATGTGTACTTTATGATTTTTGATCATAATATAAAATATAAAATTTATTTATTTATTTTTGTACTGCACACCAATTAGTGCATGATTAAGGTTGGCCAATGAAACTTTACATTCATGACTGTGTACCATATTTAGCTTAGATAAGCTTTGATATGCACTTCATTAGTTTGTGTTATATTATGCTTAATTTTGTGATTTGTTTTTAGTTTTTGATCAAAGGATCTTGATTTTGATGTCACATATATTGATCATGAGGACTAAAATTTTTTTAGGAGAAAGACATAAATAATTATCTCACCACTAGTGTAGAGCAATCTGTGTGTTTCTGATAATTTATATATATATATATATATATTTATATGAATTCAAGAGAAATCTCATGCAAAAAATCCCTGATTAAAGGTGATGTAATTTTTTTTTTTAAAAAGTGTATACTAGTGGGGTCGAAATAAAAGAAAAGAAAAATATATGTGCCCTTGCTTATGACTACACATTAAGTTTTTAAGCATTACAAAAAATCATGAAAGCATTAGTTAATAATTTGTAACTCTACATTAGGAGATGTGGGAGATATCAAATGTATCTCTTTAAAACCAATGTAATTGATAATATAGAAATTGGTTTGAATTCTATCTACATACACATATTTTGTGTTTTGTACATATATTAGTTACACACTACACACAAATCTTTGCTAAATCAACTACATGAGACTGTGTGTGTTGTACAATTTGGCCATCTTTAATTGCATATAATCTGTTGTGTAAATGCAATTAAAAAAAAATAGTTGGGAGATTTGAAGAAAAGTTTTTATCATTTTATTATTTTAAGCTTAAAGTCTATGTTTTTAACTTCTTAATTGGTTTTGATATTTGCATCTGAGTGGCATCATGTTTATAAAACTTTTTTGAATTATGTTCATATGCATTGAGTCTTCAAAACTACTTTTTAAGTTGTTTTTCTGCAAAAAATTCCTGATTTTTAAAGTTTTGAAGTTTTTCACTGCTTCAACCGGTTGAAGTTTTCCCTTGACCAATCTAAACTATGAACTTTTGTGCATAAAACATTCTGCCTCCCTCAATTGCTACTGCCTAGTTTTTGATTGATAAAAAATTTTCAAATTTTGTTTTCGATTCCTCTCGATTGATCTAAGTTTAAAAATGTCTCTTTTTATTCTCCTAACTAATCAATCTTTTCATGCATCATTGTGGTTAAATTCACATGCACTACTCATATAGTTTAGGACATGCGTTGCATTGTTTCCTTTATATTTTTGCATTCACACCAACACGCACACACTTTGCCAAATTGGGTACTCAACTTGATCTAAAAAAAGGATTAATTAATTTTTTTTTTAATATTTTAGTATATGCTATTTTTCTTGATGTGTGAACTATTGAAAATGTTTTTGAGTGTTAATTATGGTGGATAATAAATGTGCAAATATTTTCTCTACTCCTGAAGTTGATTTAGTTCAAAACACCTTGACACTAGAAACACATTACATGCTGAATTTTTATATCATTGAGATCTTATATTGTATAATCTAAACTGATTGTGCCTGGAAGTGTTTTCATGCATCTGTTTATAGGCCACATAGCGTTAAGTTTGCATATATTGAAAGAAAGAATATTTGTATTCATGTGATTCCTCAATTTTTTTTTTCTTAAAAAAAAAATTTGGTTTTTTTTGTGTGTGTGTTTTTTTTCCTACCTCCTAATTAAGTTTTCCTGAAAATTGTTTTTCCCACAAACTTGTTTTGTTTTGCTTATATTTTTATAGGGAGAGAAAGCTTTTTTTAAAACCTGTGCTGTTCATAGGGGGAGTTGTTGCTATTCATAGGGGAATTTGTCTCTATTTTCTATGGAGCTTATTTTTTTGTGCTTCCTTGATTCTCTATTATCTCTTGACATCTGTTGTGTATGTTGTCTGTATAACTTTTGATTGGATTGTCTTTGTCAATACATGACAAAAAGGGGAGAAATAGATGAATTTTGGGAATTATGTTTTAAAGGTTTTTAAATTGTTTTTATTTAGGGGAGATGAAATTGTTTTTGAAAGGGGGAGAAAATAAAAGTTTTATTTTTTATTTTTTTATTTTTTATGTATGCTGTTATTTCATATATGTTATTTGTTGTCTATTTGTTTTTATTTCCATACATGCATTGATGTGCTCTTTTGCATGTTTTAGGAAATTAAGACAAGTACATTTCAATCAAGATCTTCTGCTTCTCTTGCAACTTCTGATTTAGAGGTCTTAGATTGAGATTTATGGTGTATTTGAACATTTTATTGTAATTGGGTTGTTCTTGTATTTGAGCATTTCATTGTGTATGTAAGTTTTATCACGGATTGCCAAAATGGGAGATTGTTAGGTTCTAAAAGTTTAGAATAATTGACAAACCATAAGCACAAACTTATCTAGATATAGATCCTAGATTCTATAGGGTATATTAGGCAATGCTCAAGGTATTGCAAGGTTTAGGAATTTGAATCTAGAAGATAGTTCAACCAATCGAAAGAAGAATATGAAGAATTCAATTTCGTCCCAATAGCCTAGTAAGTGATTAAGATTTCAGATCTAATTTACATAGTATTTAAAGGAAATCCTAAGACACATTCTGTAGAGACTGGGGAGCTTCTCTTTTGAGATCTAAAAGGTTATGTCCATTCTCCTTTCAAATTCACTATCGAAAATCAATCTACATATTATTAGAACCTGTAGATCGGAGTTGTTGCATACTAGTCATCAAAGGTGCCGGATCTAAACCTTCAAGGGTGGTCTTGGAGTCATAGACTAGAGGTCTATGTGGGAGATCTAAAGCATGAACTCAAGGTTCATGTGAGAGCAGATCTACATCAAAGAAGTGTGAGGGGTTCAGAGCTCAGTTTGATAACTGTAGTTAGATTTACTACGAATTAGTATTCTTGACTGTAAATCCCAATTTGATATAGTGGATTGTTCTCTTGGGATCGTTTCCCCTAGGTTATTTTACCTTGAAACTAGTTTTTTTTTATTAGTTTTTCTGGGTTATCACATGTTGTGTTATTTAGTTTTCTGATGTGCATGTTATGTGTGATGAATGTTAATCCTACATATGAATAATTAACCTAAGGAACTACTTGGCTAATAAATTAAGTTAAACATGGTGTTTTCTAGGAGTCTAAAAAATTACATAAATCTCCATCTTGAAATCATTTTTGGTGAAAAATTGGTAATAAATGCCTTTACGTAGTCACTAAACTTTTTGTCTTATTTCAAAGAAGCCATCACCTCCTAGCATTTTTTATTTTTATTTTTATTTTTTTGTTCTGAGATGAAATTCTATTTTAGCATAATCTAAATATATATGTGTGTGACACTCGCTCCTAGAAATTGGAACTCTAGCTCTTGACCCTCCCCTGATCCACAAGAACTTGTACTTGTAGAGTGACCATCATGCCAAGGGGTGCATGATGGTACCTCCTAGCATTTTGATTTAGTGGAGTCGATTTCGTATTGTACCGGCCAATACGGCCGATGTTTACAGTACCGGAACCTTGGCCGATACAGGAACGCTAGTATTTCGTTTCGGTTTAAATACCGGCCGTATTGGAGTCATTTCTGCAATACCGGAGCGAATACCGAATTTCAGCCGATAAATGGATACTGGGCTGAAATAAAAATCTCCATTGTTTTGTTGTAGATTTCTAAGAAATTGAAGGTCTTTGAAGAAGAATAAAAATAGAAGAAGTAGTTGAGGCTTTTGTGAATCTTTGAAAAAAAAAAAAAAAAAAATTCACCTATCGTTGCAGATCAATCAAGCTACTGCGTCTTCTCATTTCTTTGATGCTACATCATGAACTTCTTCTCCTTCTTTTACTTCTAGCAAGTACACTTCTTACCCATCAAAATGGTCATGTCACTCACGTGGCCTATAGAAGGTGTATTTTTTATTCCCTTTAACTATGTTATAGTACTAGTCTTTAGCTCAAAAAAATATATATATTCTGTACTAGATGGTGTGTATATATATATATATTATAATAGTTCCTCAAAATTTTTTTTTTTTATAATAAGCAGGTTTTCAAAAAAGAAAAAGAAAAAGAAATTATAATAAACTATATATTCTGTACGTTAGTTAAATAGTATTAACTTTATAAAAATATTGAATACTTTTTATTGCTATTATTATTATTGTTATTATTATAATAGAATTAGTGGTAGTTTCGAAATGGTACATCGGTATAGATTGGTACCGAAATATATCGTTCTACTAGTTAAATCGATATGACATCCGGTATGAAATTGACTTCCTTGTTTTGATTATGTTGTCATGCCATGCTAGTTAAAATTTAGTGCATAAATTATTGATTATGTCGCTATGCCATAAATTATCTTATCAAACGATCGGCATGCTATTCAAAATTTAGTGTATAAATTATCTTTATCAAATGGTCTCCACAGCAGCCATAAAATATTGATTATGTCACAATGCCATACTAGTGCATGTAACGGGATTGCTTGTTTATGTTTGGCTTTAAACAATGTATATTCAAATCCTTATCCTCTCAAAAAAATTTCACATGAAAATTGCAACAAATGAGAAGTTAATAGAAAGTAAAGAAGATTTGAGACGATGAGTTTAAGGCTCTATTTCTGTTTCTTGGTTTTGTATGCAAGCATTAGTTTCCCAACCAAATGTTTTGGTAACATCTGCCTGCCAAAGGATCATGTTGCCTTCTTCATCTTCGGGGATTCAATAGTAGATGTTGGAAACAATAACTATATCACAACTTATCTCCAGGCAAATTTTTTTCCTTATGGGGAAACCTTCTTCAAGTACCCACTGGGAGAGCTTCCAATGGCCGTCTCATTCCAGATTTCATTGGTAAGATATAGTTACTAGTGTGTTCTTTTCTCTTCAGCCTGAACTGTTGCTTAATTTGACTATTGAAGTATTGGTGCAGCTGAGAGAGCAAACTTGCCTCTAATTCCACCATATCTATATCCGGGTTCTAATCGGTACAGTGATGGGGCTAATTTTGCATCAACAGGAGCTGGTGTTCTTGCTGAAACTCGTCGAGGATTGGTACATATTCTATCTGATTATACGCAGGCTAATTAAAAATGAATGTTATTAATTAGTATTTTCAAAAATGGAGTTCAATTAGGCTCAAAGTTTTGTTTGGTCTGATAGAGCCTCTATAACAACTATCCTATTGATTTGAATCAATGTATCTGATTTAGGGTTGCTGTGAAATTATTCAATGCATCCACTGTAGTTTACGTTCCTCTCATATAAAGGAAGGAGAATCCTACATATAGGTCACACACATGAAACCTACATTTATGTGAAAGGGAAGTGCAGTACGTACAAGTGTATTAAATAATTTCTAGAGGTTGTCATGGTTTCTTTTGTTAGTATTTTTTTTAAGGATTGTTCAAGCCTTGATTTGACCCAACAAATTGTATCAGAACCGCTCAGGTCAAACCTAGTAACAGAACTACTATAGTGAATGGAGTGGCATCAAAGAAGTATCTAGGTTTCTAACTTTGGTCGGTATGGTTGGTAGTTCCTCCCTCTAAATTGCGACTCTCTCCGTTCACTGCCTATAGTGAGTTTTCCTCCTTACAACCCCCATCGGTCTCCTTTTTGCCTAGATTTTGTTCAACCTAGATTTCTCGCCCCTCACCTTTTTCATCGTTGGGCTTTTATATCTATTGAGTTTTGGTCATTTGGGTTGTTAGATCTATTGAGTTTTGGTTGTTTGGACTGTTAGATCTACTGACTTTTGGTTGGGTTCTCAAATTTGTTTTTTTTTTTTTTTTTTGATGATCAAAGCAGTCGACAACCATACCAATCCAAACCGCTTCCAACACAATCAGAATTCGAATTAAGCGACATGCTCAGAAACCTCCCAATGTGGTGGCAGTTTGTCTTTTAAGGTTCCCAATGCGGTCACATGGCTCAAAAACATCCCCCCACACCGACTGTACCAAATCATATTTAGCACTATTTTTTATAAGGAAAAACTTTGGCACAATTACCAAAAAAAAAAAAAAACCCCTTAGGAACAATTTCCCAACTGAATTCAAACACGTGATTGCACTAGTTAATGAAGTACAAACAACAATTTTTTCTAGGCACGATTATATACAATACAACAATATGTTTGAATTATTAATTTTAGTTGAAGAACTTAACATACTTGAATAATTAAATATGTTTGATATACTACCCAAGTTCAAATCCATGCATTGGCCAGGAAGGCATTTGTTCATGCGTGGACTTGGACACTTCGCTCTCAAAATAAAAACTCTCTTTATTATTTATTTATCATATTTTGACATATAGATTATGTTCTTATTACATTTGTATATTTCTAATATTTTCTTACTTGCCTTTTGTTCATTCCCCCTCATTATCAGGTGATAGACTTGAACACTCAACTCCATTATTTCAAGAACATGGAGACTCTGTTAAAGCATAAACGAGGTGAAGAAGAATCCAAGACATTGCTGGTCAAAGCTGTTTACTTAATATGCATTGGAAGCAACGATTACTTTGTCCCCTTCACTACAAACTCCAGCGTCCTTAAATCTCTCCAGAAAAATACGTAAATATGGTGCATGATTGGAAACTTGACAACTGCGATTAAAGAAATAGCAGTTACTGTTTATAGAATATTTAGAACAATTTGTGTAAGATTATTCTTGTTTCCATTTTTAAGTTGGTTATATCTATACTTTGATTTATCAGGAAATATATAAGAAAGGAGGAAGAAAATACGTGTTCCTAGGCTTGCCACCTGCGGGTTGTGCCCCATCTATAAAAGCACTAATACCAGGAAACACAGGTGCAGGCATGGAGGAGCTTACAGCACTAGCAAAACTACACAATAGAGCACTTTCTAAAGTCCTTCCAAAGCTAGAGAGCCAGCTCAAAGGATTCAAATATTCACTGGCCGATTTCTATTCATTTTTTTTATTGAAAGAATAAATAGTCCGTCAAAATATGGTATGTCACATTGTCCTTAGCTTTCATAGCACATAATGTATTTTATTATTGTTGTACTCAATATTTTAGTTTTATCATAGACAATTAGCACCATTGTTTTAATTATGTTTGGAAGGTTTTACGGAAGGGAAGATTTCATGTTGCGGAAGTGGTCCATACAGGGGAATTCCAAGTTGTGGAGAAAGATCCAATGAGTACGAATTATGGGAGAAAGTGACTTTTTGTTTTTTGACTCTGTTCTGTTCATCCTACCGAAAAGGCCTACCAACAATTTGCAGAGTTAATTTGGAGTGGAACTCCCAATATCACAGGTCCTTACAATCTCAAAGCATTGTTTGAACACTGATGTATTTAGATTAATTAATAGTGCAATAAAAATGTCCGAGCTTATTTATAGACTGAATTTAAATTTTTAATAATTCAAATTGTTTGAATATATACTCTCAACATTTGGAAAGTACATTATTTCAATGTGAATAATTTTTACTTAAACTTGTTTAGTATTTCATTTGTCCCGAAAATAGAAGTTTTATTTCCAATTTTGTTATGAATGCGAGTCTGGTATACGTGGGTGTGTTTGGATACCACTTATCTTGCTGAAACTGAAAAATTATTGCTGAAAGTACTGCAAATAAGGGTAAAAGTTAATTGAAATAGTAAAGTAGGGCTTATGAATAGTGACAAAAAGTGCAATGAGACCCATGAATAATAACAAAAATAAGTTGAATAGTAAAATAATTTTAATTTTTTATTTCAATCCAAATGCACACAATTCATTAAGGGCAAGTTTGGTACACTATAATGATTATTACATGGGAATAGGAATAAGTACTATAAGGAATACATTAAGTTGGAATATAATAAGTATTACTATTCATTAGTTTTGTGACAATTTAGGAATAGAATCTTGAATATGTATTCACAATTTAATATAGTATAAAAAGAAGGTGTAATTAAATCATTTTTAAATCAAATTTCCTAAAATACACTTATTTTAGGGTGTTCAAAATAGAGCTAATAAGGAGAATCTATTTTTTTTTTTTTTTTGAAGATGTGACAACTAATGGCTTTTTAAGAAATTTTTAATAAAAGTTATTACAAAAGGTGAAAGAATAAATATTCAGTACTTTTGATAAGAAATAGTTATTTCTCATTTTGAAGAATAGCTATTCATAAGGAATAACTATTCATTGTAATAAAAACATAACCAAACAACTGAATAGTTATGCTATAGGAATATTTATTACATTACAGTGTCTATTACAGTTTACCAAACGTGCCTTAAGGAAAATGTTTTTATTGAAACCGATTGGATGCTATTAAGACCATTTCTCATTTGAAATGAAAATGTAAGCCGTGACAAGAGTATCCCAAATGATGTTGCAAGAAGCACACCCTGTAAAACCGAATTTCATTAAAATTACAACTTTTAGGTGATGATTAAAATAATAATTTTAGAAACTTGTTGGAACTTTTGGTTATTTAGTTTTTTTTTTTTAAATTAAATTAATATTTTAAATTTTCTAAATTTTTTTTAAAAAATGGCAAGAATTAACACTTCTCCATGACATTGATCGCGGTTAAAATATCTCATCTATTCGTTGTTATCAAAAATATAATTAAAAAAAAAAATTAGAGAGATCATCAGTGATTCAGTATTTACCTATACCTCAGTCATTTTGACTAGAAGATGGTCAAAAACCGAGAGCAAGAAAAACCTAAAATAATTCAGGGGTCTGGGGTCATTGTTTTGTACCCAACAAATTAAAGATAATCCTTGAAATGAGAGGTGGCTCCACTAGAAGATATTTTTTCAAAAGCTTGGCTGTGTATTAGTTTTACGAAGGCCTCCAGCCAAAGGATGTGAAATTATGCATGGACCACCGTTGGTTCACACATCTTGCTTATCAACTGGGAAAGTCTAAAAAGACAGGAAAAAAAAAAGTTTACTAAAATTGACTGTGGTAAATAGTTAGTGGTAGATAAAAATATAATATCAATGATGGGTCTAGATGAGAACTAATGAAAACCTGTCAACTCAACATATGTGAAAAAAGTTGTCAAATTTGTTATATACTTTATCAACTCCTCCATGTACTTATTAACTGTTCGAGTACCCTGCTTGTAATCTTGGTATTGTCTGAACAACTCCTGTTGGTAATCTGGTGGTAAGAACCGATCTGCCATTAAAATTTTCATCCTCCTCCATGATAGTATGGGAAGCTTTCGTTCACGGGTATAATTTAATTGAATAGGTCCCACTAGGCAAGTTCTCTTCCCTTCAATTTGTAGGCCACCAAACACACTTGTTTGTCATCTGTAGTACCCATATAATCGAAAAAAATTTCCACCTCACTGACCTAATCTAGATACTCTTCAATGGAGACATTACCATTAAAGGATGGTAACTCTACTTCCATCTAATAGTCCCTCTACTCCTAATATCTCGATCGTTATCCCTCGTAGGACCACGATGATTCCCAAGGACTCTCTCTGCGTACTCCTCATCCTCACTGTTCTCTTCATTGTAATCTTGCTACCTATTTCAATTTGGACTGCGATAGGGAAGGCCACGCGCTTGGTTATAACGCCGCTCTTTGTTATCACAATTAGGGTTTCGGTTAAGCAGGGTGGCAAGCGCTTCTTGAATCTAGTCTAGAGTTTGTTTGGTTGAATCACGAAACTGTTGATTTTCATCACGAAAATCAAGGAACTCAGCCTTAGTGAGGACTGGATTGTTGATGTCGTCACCACCATCATTGTTGTGGTGGTCACTGTCTCATCGATTAGCCATTAGACCAGGGTAAGTCAAGGTTCTGATACCAACTGATATCGTAGAAGCCTGAAGAAAGTACACACAATGCTCTCTTGATGGAACAAAAAATAAACTGTTAGTTTTTGGTAGTAAATCTCGAATCCACAAATCGACCAAAAGAAAATTTGACAAAATGTTTGTGTTTATTAATAATAGTATGATTTGCTTCTGACAGCTACAAAACATATAACTACTGATAAAAAAAAAAAAAGTTTAAAACCCTAATTCGCACTAATTATGCAATTAGGTGACAAAATACCGAAATTTACCAAAAATGGCAAAATTGAGTTATGAAAACTGAAGCCCTCAGCGTAAAACCTTTTCGCCGCCCTCCAAGTGGTCAATAATCCACTAGAAAATGAAGTTGGGATATATGAACAACAATAGACCGTCAAAGCCTAATATACTCAAGTACCTAAGCACTCCAAGCTTCTTGCTCCAACGAGGTTACGCCGAACCTTTGTCTTTTCTAACTTACCGGATTCTGCTATAACCCATAGCATCAACCAATAACCATTGGTCCCTTCTTAATTGCTTCCCAAAGCACCAAATAGCCTTTTCACAGATGTGGGTATGGTGAGAAAAGGATTTGGGTAAGAACCTCTCAAGGATGTAACAATGGAGAGGATAAGAGTAGAGGAATTTGAAGAGTCTCTATATGAAGATTGTTGATGAATTAATCTTATTTTTCTCTAGGGTTTCTTTTTCAAAATTCTCTCTGGAAGCTCTCAACATTTCGCGGGTATAAGGAGTATTTATACTTGGGTGAGAAAGGAATGCGAAAAGTTAGTTTTTCCCAAACATGGTGGTCTGGCGGCTTGGCCTCGCGACTTGATTGAGTCGTGAGTTCAAGCCGCGAGATAACCGAACGGTCAGGCTAGACTTTTTGTCCTGTAGTGCTCCAGCTAGCACGATTGTTCATCTTCTCGTACGCTTCACTCGTGTGTTGCAGTTGGCAGCTTGCTAGTCGTGAGTCAACCGTGAGTCCTAGCCACGAGTCTCTACATCCTTGCACAATCTTGAGCATTTCTTCATGCTCTCTCACTCACTACCCTTACATGATTTCCACCTTAATATAGAGTTACTAAATGCTAAATTACAAGCAAATTTGGTATAGAATAAAGCCAATATAATGGTTGATTAAATTCAACCTTACAAGTTAAATTCAGAATTATAAACTACTAACCTTAAGAGTTGTCCCAAAATAGACGGGACCTTATTCTAACTTTTAAACTAAGAGTTATTAAGGAAAAACAAATATTACTATAAATAGCAAAACCACTGTTTTCGGGGCTTTAATGAAGGAATTCGCCTAAATTTTGGCGACTCTCATTATTATGAATTTGGATCAAAATGTCATTTTCCTTAAATCTGCCAAATTTCATGCAATTCCGACATTGTCACCCTGATGGCCTCTACTGGCACCCCCCTTTGATCTTGAGTTGTGACTTCCTATGCCCCTGCTGTTCTAGAAAGACATGTGTTGTCTGTTCTACATCATCATTTGAGGCAAAAACTAGGTGAAAAAGAAGTCAAGCAACTTCTGTTTAAAGCTGTTTACTTAATTAGCTATCTTAGTGTTTAGCATCCTTGGCATTTCTTTCAAAAGGGTGAGGAGTCTCGATTTTAAACCTTTGCATTTCCTTTGCAAAGTTTCCTCATAAATGGCACTCTTTAAAAAACCTAACCGCGATTGATTTAGCAATATGCCGGTTCAACCGGCTATTCAAAGAGGTTCTAGGCCATTATTCAAATCGGTTTGTTTTAGTTTGTAATTATATAAAATCCTAGACTGGACTCTGATTCATAGTTAACTCAATCAAACCAAGCGATCTGATCTAGTTTTGGAAACCATATTACAAACTACAAACACAGATCTTTCCAATGGTATATGGCTTTCTAACTAATAATTTCAAGATAATTCCAAAAATAATTTTGAAATTGTCCTAGCAATGTTGATTTCAACTTCTTTGAACTTAAGTAGTGTGCTTAATTATTGAGGACCAATGTGACTAATACTCAAAAAGTCAGAAAGAGCATTGCAACCAACAAGTAGTGTCTGGAATTTGTGAGAGAGAAAAAAAAAGCGTTCTGTTTTTTTGTCCAAGGCACCAATAAGATAGTGTTAGAGCTTACGCTAACACAACAAACCCCTTATTTAATTAGAAGGAAATCGTTCATTTCCTCCCAATTTAGTTAGGAAATGAGAGAAAAGAAAGTTTGAGTTCCAAGTCAGCTCTTTCTTTTGGTCATTTAGGCAATTGCCTAAGGCCTGAAATTGGAAGAAAATCCCTTAATTTTAGTTTGATAGTTTTGTATTATACTATTATAATTATTTAAAGTAAAATATATTTCATATCGATTGACTCTTTGTTTTGTGTGAAAATGGTCCATAAGATAGAATAATGTGGTAATGAATTTTAATCTCCACAAAATATTTAGTTAGTGGATGATGTGTCGGTTTATCATTTAAAAAAAAAGAAAAAGAAAAGAAAAAAGATGTCTAGTTGAAAAGCAATTGGAAGCAAGCGAAACCTGTAAGAATGAAGGTAATGTGCTGCCTTATCAGAATTATGATTAAAGCTATCTGTATATATAATTTTACGATGAATTCAATTTACAAGAGTTTTGGATAACTAATGTACAAAAATCTAAATTTAAACAATGACATATAAATTTCCTAGAGTTTAGTTAGTCGGAGTTTGCTAATTAACTTAACATTATCCTTAGTTAGTTGTACCTTATCATTAATATTATCTTTGGCAACTGTTGTGGACCTGACTTAAACATTTTTTTTAAATGTTAATTTTGTTAGTTTTTATTTTTCTATTTTTAGGGTTTAGAATTACTATTATTAGACATATTAATATACATTTTTGAACGTTTCGCATTTGAAATATAGTCCTTGAATTTTACATTGAAACAATTAACCCTTGAAAACAGTTGTCACGGTTTTGGTATGATGAGTTTGAGGTTCCATTTCTATTTCTTGGTTTTGTATGCATGCATTTTTATCCCAACCCAATGCCTTGGTAAGATCTGCCTGCAAAAGGAACATGCCGCCTTATTCGTTTTTGGGGATTCACTAGTTGATGTTGGAACCAATAACTATATCAATACCCTTACTGATTACCAGGCAAATTTTCCACCTTATGGGGAAACCTTCTTCAAGTACCCAACTGGGAGAGCTTCAAATGGCCGTCTAATTCCAGATTTCCTTGGTAAGATAATAGTTATATGCTGTTTTCTATTGGACTTCAATTGTTACTCAATTAATTTTTGAAGCATTATTGCAGCTGAGTATGCAAACTTGGAGCTAATTCCTCCATATCAACATCCTGGTTATCATCGGTATGTTGATGGGGCTAACTTCGCATCAGGAGCAGCTGGTACTCTTGATGAAACTCGTCCAGGATTGGTATGCATTTTACTGACTATGTACACTCCTGAAAAAAGAATTTTAATTAGGATTCTCAGAAATGAAGCACAATTAGGGCTAAAGTTTGTTTGCATAGCCCTATAGAGCTCTTCCTTAACAACTATATATCCTATATTCCTATTGATTGGAACTAATAGAAAAGATAAAGAAATTCTGACTCCATGGTAGAATAATTGAAACAATATTATGAGATAATGGGAAAGTACGTGAGAGTATAAAGAAGGAAAGTAGTGAAAGGAAAAGAGAGAGAAAACAATGAATGATTAGTTATAGGTTTGTTTAACCTTAGAGGACTTCATTAACTGCAGAGAACCTTTGATGGTTACAACTTACGTCTTTATATTTGGCTCTATGTAGGGGCGGAGCCAAGGGGGGCGAGAGGGGGCAGTTGCCCCCCCCCCCCCCCCCCCCCCCCCCCTATCAAAAAACCAAACTATACATAATTTACAAAATTGACTTGATAATGATAATGATAAGTGAGTCTTAACCATCTAATAATGAATGTTTGTGTGTGGGCCAAGATGAGCTAAGAAGATTGGCCTGGAGATTAGAGTTAGAAGGGGCCCATAGAAGTGTACTAAAGAAGTTTGGTCCTAAGAAATCCGAGGATAGTATAAATTTGAGGATTAAGCCAAGTAAGGAAAGAGCTCGGGACATCAAGAAGAGGACTAGGATTGTCAAGCCATGTTTACATGATATTGGTGAAAAAACAGTAACTTGTCCAAACAAGATTTGGAGCAAGCTTCTTGATGAAGTCATTGCCCCCTCAATATTAAATGCACTAGACCAACCAAGCATGTTGCATTAATGGCTCTAACCCACCATCTGATTATTGTACTTACTCAACTCAGCCCTCAAAAGGAGGTAGGGGAAGGATGTGACAAGTATCTTGTCTAAAGAATCATCCACTCTACAGGTAGATGGCTAAAATGGAAGCACTAGAGCATAAATAGGAAAAGATCTCACATGTTGTGGGATCGTTTGAGAGAGAGAGAGATGAGAGAGAGAGAGAGAGAGAGAGAGAGAGAGAGAGAGAGAGAGAGAGAGAGCAGAGAGAGAGAAGAGAGAGAGAGAGAGAGAGAGAGATCATGTAAACACTATCTTGTATTCACGTCATAATAGTAACCTTCCTCTGATATCCCTAGGGACAATCAATAACCAAAAGTAATCATTTGATAATAATCTGTCTTAGTCCTAAAGTTTTTTTTTTTTTTTTTTTTTCTTTACTAAGCTTTTTTATATTTCCTAATTGTTAGCCCAAAATTCCATTTCTTGTAAATTAATTGTCTCGGATAGAGATTCAACCAAATTGGGTTGTTTGGTTTTTACCCCATACAGTTTGAATTATATATATATATATATATATGTAATTGTTGATACATATCGATCAGCTTCGTAAGTTATGTGTAGTAAAATTGTAGTAGTAAAGGACATCAAATAAAAAGGCTAAGGCAATGCCATTGCTTCAAGATAAAACCTGTTGAAACACATTCCAATATAATCATTACAAAAGATTTCCACCATGAAAGACAGAGGAGAGTTACAGAAAACTAAATTAGTATCTTGAGAGACACTGGCCTTTGCCAACGCATCAACATATCTATTTGCCTCTTGAAAGCGATGCAACATCTTCAGATGAAGAATTTAGGAAGCCAACAATCTACAATCATCAAGGGACTACTAATGGCTTTAGATTTAGAAATAAGATCTATAACTGATTTAGTATCCAAATCAATTTTAACAAAATCAACATTAAGGTTCTTGCAACGTAAAAAGGCTATCACAAAGACTACATAAACTCTGCAAAGAACCTAGGTGACACCAATGTTTCTAAAGTAGCCATGAACCTATTATTAAGGTGAGAGTAAAAAGAGGAATTTTTTTTCTAAATAACAATAAATATTAAAAAATTTAGTTAGGTGTCACATTTTAAAAGAATGTAGAAAACTAGCATCTCGAGTGTCTAAAACTTGAGTTCCAAGATAAAAATCGAGTTTTTAAGTCTCGATTTGTAAGCGGATAAGTGCGATGTGGAAAAAAATCCACGTGGAAATCGAGTTTTAAAGACTCGAGTTCCATAAACGCCGCTATAGGGCTTAGAAACGTCACTATAGGGCTTAAAAATGGAGTTATAAAAAAATTTTGCAGAAAAACGCCGCTATAGGGCTTAAAAACGTCACTATATGGTTTAAAAACGTCACTATAGGGCTCCCTGAACCTGGTATTGAACACTTATAAAAAAAATTTGCAGGAAAACACCGCTATAGGACTTTAAAACGTCACCATAGGACATAAAAACGCCACTATAGGGGCGATCAAAATAAATTTTTTTGGGCATAGAACTCAAGTTTCTAAAACTCGAGATCCATGTGGCATTTTCAGTCCAAGAACATTCGTAGAGCGAGTCTCTAAGACTCGAATTTTAATATGGATCTCGAGTTTCTAAAACTCGAGATGCTATTTTCTTAATTCTTTAAAATTTTGTCTAACTTACTATATACTTAACCTTTACGTTTTTAGTTTGCCCATTCCCCCCTAAAAGGAGCTTTATTGGACTTGCTGAATATTCCGTAATCTTCCTGGTGTATGAAAGATACGTTCGAGATTTGTTCGAACAGGCGGCAGGCTAATTATCACAAATATGGAGGCCCACAATTTTGTGGCCGATAATATTTGACTTTTGCCACATGTAGCATAGGGAAGTGAAGTTGTCAATTTTGCTTCGAGCACAAATCGAAATCGTACGAGGATGAGCCTCAGCAGGTTTAAAGCATTTTGGTCCGTTGGAAATCATTTCAGTTTATGTCTTTTCGTTTTTCGAGCTTTGTACGTAAAATTGTTTCACCAACTTTATGTATGCACTATATCATATATATACCATAAGGTTGGTGAAAAAAAACCTTTTATAGATGCACGTTTTAGTTTTCACAATCCCAAAAAAAAAAAAAAAAAAGCCATATCTTGTTATATTCTTCTTATTACTGATCACCGACTGTGAATTGGAATTCAGAACGTTAAGCAAAAATCTTTTACATCCATGCGTCTATGAGTAGAGCAATTATACGTACTATAGAATAATAATTCAAGGGTTGATTTATTTTGTTCATTTCTTCTTACTCAGTAAGGTAGCTTTAAAAATTTATTCGTTATAATATAATATTCATAAAATCTATAAATATATTTTGTAATTAATTTTTGTCATATATATGTAAGTTAGAATCAATTATACGTAACTTATTGTTTTATAAGCTCTACCAAAATAAAACAATTCAAAACTAAAAAAAAGTTTCAATTATATTATACTTGATCTTCTCTAACAAATTATAATTACTTAATAAAGTTCCAGTTTTCTCTCTCATAATTATTTTTAATTTTTATTAATTAAGATATCTAAATTTCTTTCTTAGGTGTCACATTTTAAAAGAATGTAGAAAACTAGCATCTCGAGTGTCTAAAACTTGAGTTCCAAGATAAAAATCGAGTTTTTAAGTCTCGATTTGTAAGCGGATAAGTGCGATGTGGAAAAAAATCCACGTGGAAATCGAGTTTTAAAGACTCGAGTTCCATAAACGCCGCTATAGGGCTTAGAAACGTCACTATAGGACTTAAAAATGGAGTTATAAAAAATTTTTGCAGAAAAACGCCGCTATAAGGCTTAAAACCGTCACTATAGAGCTTAAAAACATCACTATAGGGCTCCCTGAACCTGGTATTGAACACTTATAAAAAAATTTTGCAAGAAAACACCGCTATAGGACTTTAAAACGTCACCATAGGACATAAAAATGCCACTATAGGGGCGATCAAAATAAATTTTTTTCGGCATAGAACTCGAGTTTCTAAAACTCGAGATCCATGTGGCATTTTCAGTCCAAGAACATTCGCAAAGCGAGTCTTTAAAACTCGAGTTTTAATATGAATCTCGAGTTTTTAAAACTCGAGATGCAATTTTCTTAATTCTTTAAAATTTTGTCTAACTTACTACATACTTAACCTTTACGTTTTTAATTTGCCCATTCCCCCCTAAAAAGAGCTTTATTGGACTTGCTGAATATTCCGTAATCTTCCTGGTGTATAAAAGATACGTTCGAGATTTGTTCGAACAGGCGGCAGGCTAATTATCACAAATATGGAGGCCCACAATTTTGTGGCCGATAATATTTGACTTTTGCCACATGTAGCATAGGGAAGTGAAGTTGTCAATTTTGCTTCGAGCACAAATCGAAATCGTACGAGGATGAACCTCAGCAGGTTTAAAGCATTTTGGTCCGTTGGAAATCATTTCAGTTTATGTCTTTTCGTTTTTCGAGCTTTGTACGTAAAATTGTTTCACCAACTTTATGTATGCACTATATCATATATATACCATAAGGTTGGTGAAAAAAAACCTTTTATAGATGCACTTTTTAGTTTTCACAATCCGAAAAAAAAAAAAANTATGTATGCACTATATCATATATATACCATAAGGTTGGTGAAAAAAAACCTTTTATAGATGCACTTTTTAGTTTTCACAATCCGAAAAAAAAAAAAAAAAAAAAAAAAAAAAAAGCCATATCTTGTTATATTCTTCTTGTTACTGATTACCGACTGTGAATTGGAATTCAGAACGTTAAGCAAAAATCTTTTACATCCATGCGCCTATGAGTAGAGCAATTATACGTACTATAGAAAAATAATTCAAGGGTTGATTTATTTCGTTCATTTCTTCTTACTCAGTAAGGTAGCTTTAAAAATTTATTCGTTATAATATAATATTCATAAAATCTATAAATATATTTTGTAATTAATTTTTGTCATATATATGTAAGTTAGAATCAATTATACGTAACTTATTGTTTTATAAGCTCTACCAAAATAAAACAATTCAAAACTAAAAAAAGTTTCAATTATATTATACTTGATCTTCTCTAACAAATTATAATTACTTAATAAAGTTCCAGTTTTCTCTCTCATAATTATTTTTAATTTTTATTAATTAAGATATCTAAATTTCTTTCTTTTGGAATACTTGCTTTTTCTTTTTTTTTTCTTTTTTTTTTTCTATGTATCAAATAGAAATATTTTTCATAAAATTAATAGATGACTCACTAGTCACTACGCCATTTATAAAGATTAAAAAAAAAATCTTGAAAAAAATTCTTTTTTTACTAAGGAAGTGTGAGTTAATTCAAGTCAAAAGAATGGGGAAAAAAAAAAGGTAAAAGAAAAAAGTAGCTGATTTTTTTTATAGCTTTTTATATTTCTTATAAAAGTTATTTCAAGATTTTCTTAAAATAGTCAACTAACAAATGTCTTAAAAGCATCTATTAATAAGACCTATCTTAAAAAAAGACACGTAACAAAAAGTGTGAATTCGAATAGAATAGAATGACATTAAAAAAACAATTTGTATAACCAATCTTATCTATTGAGGATAAATAACCCCAATCCCAAAACTCTGGGACTGAGATTTGTTTTTCATTGTTGATTTATTTCTTTTACAATATGGTCTAATGTTGTTTGACCATATTGTAAAAGAAATAAATCAACAACGAAAAACAAATCAACGAAAAACAAATCTCAGTCCCAGAGTTTTGGGATTGGGGTCCAATATGGTCCAATGTTGTTGAAAGTGGAAATGTGTACCACTAATTACAAAAGTGGCAAGTTTAAAAGAGCACCAATTTGTTGGGATACGTGGAGCCAACTGGTTTTATGCTCGATTTGGTTTAAACCCAACCCGACTTCATTTGAAGTGTTACAGCTTTAAATGTGATTTTTTTTTTTTTTTTTTTTTGAGGCATAATTCATGGAGCAAAGGCTTAAACCCAAGCTAAAGTGAGATGACAACATGACCAAAATGACTACAAGTATAAAAATATAGTGACGAAAATGAAAACTCTGAAAACTTGAGAACCAAATTAAAAATATGACCACCAAAAGATGTTTTTGCCAACCCTGAAGAACAAAAACAACTTTCACATATATTTTCACACTAATTAAAATTAGTTAAAACATGTGCTCAACTCACAGTGCTAGTTCTTGTCATCATCGAAAACAGAAACAGGAGTGTCACAAACAGCACAATGCATGAGAATTGAGCACTATAAGAGATCGACATTTATGCAGCTACAGTCCACATTTGAAGAAAGAATACGTTCAGGAATTCTTCAAGTAGAAGGCAAGGCAATTATCATGCAGTACGGACTCAAGGGAGGCCCACATTAAAACATCAATTCTCGCCACTTATTAAGAGAGAGACGTAGTCAATTTTGATAGGCCAAGAATGTATTGACCCTTATGATAAATTAACCAATTAATTAGTCGAGTTAATTAATTAATTAATTCAATTTGCATGCAACAAGTGTAGAAGCACAAATAGACATGGCAAAACGGGCGGGTCGGGTCGGGTTCGGGTCGGGTCAATCGGGTCGCGGGTCAAAACGGGTCACGGGTCAAAACGGGTCATTTTTAAACGGGTCAAACGGGTTGCGGGTCAAACGGATCGCGGGTTAAACGGGTTGCGGGTCAAACGGGTCGCGGTCAAACGGGTCACGGGACGGGTCGAGTTGACCCGTATTTTTCAAACAAGTTTTTTTTTTTTTTTTTTGGAAATAGATGCAATTTGTCAATTGTTTCTAAGTTCCTTAACTGTGATTAGATTTTCATTGGTGATACTATTACCACTTACCAATTACCACTAAACACTTGATACCTAAATTTGGTGCAACTCTTATTCCAGCTTTCTAGAAGCTAATCTTGGTATAATTTTTGATATGTTTAAAGTAGGAAGAGAAAATGAAGGTGGCAAGTAAAGAATGACAAACTATAATGGAGAATATAACATATTAAGTGAAGAAGAATAAGTAAATATCTTATAAGAATTACACCTCAATCTCAATCTACTCAACGTTGGTAGACGTGGAAAAACGGTCGGGTCGGGTCGGGTTCGGGTCGGGTCAATCGGGTCGCGGGTCAAAACGGGTCACAGGTCAAAATGGGTCATTTTTAAACGGGTCAAACGGGTTGCGGGTCAAACGGGTCACGGGTCAAACGGGTTGCGGGTCAAACGGGTCGCGGGTCAAACGGGTCGGGTCAAACGGGTCTGACCTGTTTTGCCATGTCTAAGCACAAACAAATCACCAAATAACTAAATGCAGCGGAAATTAAATTGACACATTGATTTGTTTACAAATGGAGAAAACCTACACGGCAAAAACTCCTCTAAGTGATTTTAAGGTCACCACTCCCGAGAATTCACTATTATCACAACAAGCGGTTACAAGAAAAGGAATCACAGTATCTTATACCAACCTACAGTTGAACCCTTACCTCAATACCCAATTGGACTTGTTCTATAGTGATAATCTCTCCTTTTAATGCATGGCTCCCAGTACGTGACTAACCAATTCGATGCACGAATCCCAGTACGCGGCTTACTCATCAACTTGAGAAAGATGTTGGCTGCAAAGTTCTTCAGTTCATTACACGATGAAGATCACGAAGTTCCTTGGTTACAAAATCCTACAGTATACAAACATAGCAGCTTCTTGAATAGGAAGATGAACTAGGGCATATGTCTCCGGTTCATAATATACTTGTGAAAAACTTTTGCATTGAGTTGCATCAGCTGTGACGACCCTTAAAACAATCCTTATATATGTTTAGGATTGTGAGAAAAGAAAACTCAAACATCTATTCACGGATTAGATTGAAATCAACTCTGAAAAACTGATTTTCATAAAACTCGATAGATAGCTTATCTGTCGAAAAGCTGTCGAGCATCAGGCTTCAGTAGCCGTTTAAACCTCGATAGATACTAACTGTCGAGTTTTAAAATCCAGCACTTCTTCACTTGATTCTTGGACAAACTTGCATGGCTTTAACACTTGATCTTGAAACCTTGTTCTTTGAAGTATTAAACACATCCTAGATTTACCCAATTACAAGTAAAGTGCATTTTGTCAAAGGATTAGCCAATTATATATTTGACATATGTTCCTAACATTGAATCACATATGTCCTAACAAATTTGCTTTCAGGGAGAACCAGAATGACTCTCCCAATTTGTACGAGGTCAAACTTCAGCTTCTTGTTTGTATTATTTTGGTCCATGTGTTGTCATTCCCACATACTTCTAAGCCTGTTTAGTCGTTTAGGCTGGTTAAATTGATTTATCATCTTTAATTAAATCATTCAGCTAATTCATAGTTCAAAAAGTTGGGGTTTAAACTTATTAATTAGTGTTATGACCTGTCTTATGTTAGGATAAGTAGTGAAAGTTGGCTTGGTCCTGTAGTCTTATTAGTTATTGGAATTATCAATAAAAATTGTTCTTATTATGTAAGAAGAGATAGGATTAAAATTATTTAGTTACTATTCAATTAATTTGTAATTTGAATTAGCTTGTATTTTGAAAGGAATATATATATATATATATATAGGCAAAACGCAGAAAAAGTTCAATTAGAATTTGAAATTAGAATCTAATTTTGTATCATGTGTCTAAATTTATGTAGGGACAACATAATTATCCACTTAAATTTATGTTATGTATCCACTTATGTTTTTTAATCTTTGTGTCAAGTGAGTTAATGAGTGCAAAATACTTAGTGTAGGTGCTCAAAAACTAAAAGCCCAAACCCACTTAGAATGGTGATGTCTTGTCCTTCAAATCAAGCCCAACAGTAGAATTTCTTTAGAGAGTGAGCAAACAATTCAAGTGCAATTCTAATCTAAGTCCAAGTCAAAGACTGAAGAGCCTAGGGTAATAGAAAGGAATAAACTAAGTAGACAATGAGAAATATAGCTTTCCTCGGGTGTGTCCGAGGATTAAGTTCTTATGTATAATGTTTGAGTTATGCACCAAATAAAGCATTGTTCACTTTCTCTTTTTCCTATTTTATAAACAAGTATCTCCTCTCCCTTTTTCTGGGAGAGTCCCCTCCTTTTATATCCCCCTTCTTTGTATCCTAGCCCTCCATCTGTATGCCTCTAGGTGTTCCTAAGAATACTTATCCCATCAACACTCTGCTGAAGGTGGTGAAAAGGGCTGCTAGCTGTGAAGTTACTGTTCAGGGGTCATTTTTCTCATTAATGCAGCTGATAAGGTTGGTATAGGGCATTCAATGCGAAGGAGGAAATTGTTCCTTCCAGGAAACTTCCTCCCCTCTTCTCTGCCTTCATCACTACCCATTTTCCTTACCCTAGAACATCACAAGGTGCCCATTGTCTTGACTATGCTTCCATCCTCAGGTGGGTGGAATCTTTGGAACGCATTTGTCTCCTCGGGTATGGGTTGAGCAATTTAATCCATAATTCATTCCTCTTCGGTCCTCGGACCCCTCACAATAGCCCCCTAAAACCTTGCTATCAGGAGCTACTCTGAGAGTAAGGTTTTTAGTAATAAAAGGGAGATTAGTACGTGCTCAGCGCGTCCCCATGTGGAGACGTCACTTCGTATGCCTTCTGAACGTTCTTGACACTTCGGTATCCATGTTCCTATAGTTATTGCATTAGGCAGTTGCTTGTCCCCCACATTCTACAGTGTGATGGTGACCCTATGGTCCCATTTTTGTGGAATTTATGAACAGGAAAATTACCGCTCTTTTTCAACCCCTATATAAAAAGAGACTGGGGATAATTTTTCCTATTTACACACCTTCTAAAAACTTTCTTTGATGTAGCGATCCAAGGAAAATTCCTTCTAGTGCTCGTAAGTGCCTTTGGCCCTTCATCCCACATTTAAAGAAAACTTTCCTTTTTTCTTTTTTCTTTTTTCTTTTTTTCTCTCTCTCTTTTTTCTTCTTCTTCTTTTTTTTTTTTTTTTTTTAATAAGACAATATGGGTAGATTTGCCAAATTAGTTGATACCCCCGAGGGCATGGCCACTTTTAGGGCTAAGTATAGAATTCCAAAGAATGTTGAACTTCAACATTGTGAATTAGGGGAGTGGTTGATTACAAACAAACCACCTGGGGCAGTAATCATTCCTATGATCGCCTTTATTGAAGGAGGAATAGAGATTCTTATGGGTAGGGTAACTAGAGATTTTCTTATTAACTTTAGGTTATCTTTGATCCAATGTTCTCCCAACCTTTTTAGGGTCCTCGACAGTGTAGATATGATAAACCAAAAAATAGGGACTAACCTTACGTGTCATGACATGAACTGGGTATATAATAGCCAGAAAGGGAAAGAGACGGGTTATTACTAACTCCTTTCTTCTCCATTTCCTCGGCAGATGAATTTCATAATGCTCCAAACAAAAACTTGGTGAACTTCACAAACCTCAATCAGATTCTTCAATCAGAGATCTTCCTCCACCGAGACAGACAACTTCGAGCAGTGCACATGATCCTAGGGTTCAAACCTATCTCCACTCGCTTTCAATCTCCCAAATACGTATTTAAAGCAAAGGACCCAAGGCTATCCTTGACCGACGTAGCTATCCCTAAATTTTTGAACAAAACTCCACCCTCTGATACACAGGATGCTCAGCTACCCGCCCCACTTGTAGCCAAGCTCCTTTGCTCCCACGAGCAATGTCTTCCCTCCTAAGACGAAAGGGAAGAGTCGATCAACAAATCAATTTGGGAGATACAAGATTAAGATTTTGAAGTCTTTTTCCAAAAAGATCCCGAGGATTCTCCAACGCTCGCCCATCACCATCTTGTTGCTGCATAATTTAGTACTAGCCAAAAAGCAACAAACATTCCTGAAGCCATGGTGATGGAAGAAAGAACGATCGACTTGCTCACACTGTTGTCTGCCTATGCAGGGGGAGATGCCCCCGTAATACCCATTGTACCGCAGCCACCTACCCTTGCTCCATCCTACGTTCCAACTGTTGATGCCCCCAAGAAGAAGAGGAAAAGGGGAAAATAAACTGAGGATTTTGAAGAAGGGGAGATACCTCAACCCACACAATAACCTTCTTCTAAGGAGCTCAAGGTCACAAGGGCTCAACAAAGAAAGGCATTTCTGTCAGGGCTGGCAAGGGCACTGAGAGTGAGCAACGGTCCAAGGCCATTATATGGAATCCTACCTTCGTGCTCAGCTCGGGGGACCGTATTACCTCTAAACCATCTCTCAGGGATGCTCAGAAAGGTAGATTTGGGCTAGTGTCTAAGTGCTTGGAGAAGGCGTTGCTCCTTCCTAATGACATGCAGGAGTTGAAGGGGCTAAGGAAACATGAAGTGTTCCTCTCACTAAAAGAGGGACCTCACAAAGGTTAGTCAAGCATCTCTTCTTTTCTTAAAACCCTCTCATATTACTTAACAATATTATAACTTATGTAAGTAATTTCTTTGAAAATAGGCGATGCAAGCAACCTTTGTAGCCAAGGAATGGGTTGACCATGCTCTTTCCAAGTCTTGAGAGGCAGTGAACTAGCTGGTACAATCGGACAAGGCCTTAGCTGACTCTGAGAAAAAGTATAATGATTCACTTTTTCACCTAACTGAGGCCGAGAAAGGGCATAAAAAAGCCGAGGCTGCCCTAGTTGGGTTTGAAAGGCAAGTTGAAGAGCTGCAGGCATCTCTAAAGAAGAGCAAAATGCCTTGGCCAATGAGCAGACAAAAAAAATAGCTCGAGGGCAAAAATGCTGAAAGGGCGAAGGCCGAGCAAGCTGCCTATAACACTAGTATGACTAAGACTACTCAAAGTCTTACTGCCCAGTTTAGAGATGTAGCTTGGGCCTTTTGCCTAGAAGTTTAGGGCGAAGCCTTCAATGCTGCTAGGGTTGATGCTGATGCTGAGCTGAGAAGGACTAATAAGGTCTATTACCCTCCAGCTCTTCGCATTGCTCCAAGCTCTGCCCCTCCTCCTCCCGATCCCAGCTCTGCTTCCTCAACACCTAAGTCCACAACAATCCTGACCCCTACATCTTCTGCTGGAAAGGAGAAGGAACAACCTTCAACCCCAATAGTAGAGTTAGAGCCTGAGACATTGTAGAAGTTGAGTAGCTAAAAAGGAAAAAGAAGGAGAAAGAGAAGGAGGTTGCTGCCTAGTCATTCTTTGCTTAGCACTTAGCCTATTTTGAAACGGGCCAAGTTTAAATAACGCCCCTCTTTTATTTTTCTTCCACTGTAATCAACTTGTTGGACTGAATGAATGTATCCCATTTTTGTGCCAACTCTGTTCTGCATGATTTTCAACTCTCTATTTTATCAATTATAACGCATGTTCTTTTGAATTTAACACATAATCTTAAGTACGTTACACCACCTTAAATTCTACTTAACCTTAACAGCACATTCCCCAAGCTTGGATGGAGTTTTAACCAAAGCTGTGGGATTGAACTTTAGTTACCTTAAGGTTAAGTCTTTATACATCTGTTTATTCTCTTAATTTACCCTAGGCTCAAAAACTAGAGATGCAATTAAGACTAGGGTTTAATTCACCCAAGGTTTATAACTGAGGGGTTGAACAAAGTCAAGATGTTGTATAACACTTAGCCAAATTTACATAAGAGTTAATTTACCCAAAGCTTGTGACCCGAGGAGTTGAACAAGACCGAGGTTCTATTTAACACTTAACCAATTTTACATAAAAGTTTATTTTCCCAAGGCTTGTGACCTGAGGAGCTGAACAAGACCGAGGTTCCGTTTAACACTTAACCAATTTTACATAAGAGCTGATTTGCCCAAGGCTTGTGACTCAAATAGTCGAACATGACCGAAGTTCTGTTTAACACTTAATATCAGAGTTAATTTTAGTGCAAAACAACTTGTAAACCAAACATCAATCAATGAATAGATGAGAACTGAATAGAATCCACTGTATTATTAATAATAATACCTACATAGGTTATTTACATTCCATGGACACAAAACAGTATTTTCATCTAAATCTTCTAGATAATAAGCCTCAATTCCCACTATTAAAGTTATCATATACGGGTCTTCCCAATTAGGACCTAACTTTCCCCATGAAGGGTTTTTTTGCCATTCCCACTACTTTTCTTAAGACCAAATCTCCAGGGGCCAATGGCCTACTCCCTTGTCGTACCCTTGCTTGAGTTTCTGTTGATAATGTGTCATTTTAACCATGGCTACTTCTCTTCCTTCATTGATTAACTCTAAGCTCGCTGAAAGCAAATGGTCATTCTCTTCTACATTGAACTGATCAGTTTTCAAGGTCAGAAACCCTGCCTCAAGAGGTATGACCGCTACAGACCCATAGGTCATTGATAATGGAGTCTCTTCTGTTTATCTTTAGGGTGTGGTGTAATATGTCCACAACACATGGGGTAACTCATCCACCCATCTTCCTTTCACATTGTCCAGCCTATTCTTCAACCTAGATACTATAGCCTTATTAACCGCTTCTGCCTGCCCATTTCCCTGTGGATAGGCCGGGGTAGAATACCTATTTCTAATACCTAACTCTCCACAATACCTTCTAAAAGCCTTATTGTCAAATTGGAGTCCATTATCCAAGATTAGCATATGGGGAACCCCGAATCCGGTAACGATATTCCTCAAAATGAACCTCTTTGTATCCACATCTTTAATACTAGAAAGTGGCTCGGCTTCAACCCACTTTATAAAGTAGTCAGTCCCGATGAGAAGCCATCTTCGATTTCCACTAGCTTTGGGAAATGGTCCCACTATGTCCAAGACCCACTGGGCAAACAGCCAAGGACTAGAGAGTGGATTCAAAACCCTTCTAGACTATTGAATATTTGGGGCATACCTTTGACACTAATCACACTTCTTAACGTAAGCTTGGGCAGTTTTTTACATACTTGGCCACCAATATTCCTGGGTGAGAGCCCTATGTGATAAAGACCTTCCCCTAGTGTGACTCCCACAAATCCCTTCATGTAGTTCCTCCAGTAAGGGTTCTACAGTTTCTGGATGAACACATAGTAGATATGGTCCTAAGTGGGAGCGTTTATACAATTTCTACTCATCGGAAAGCCAATATCATGAGGCCTTTCTACTTATCTTTTCAGCTTCATTTTTATCCTCGAGCAGTAGTCCTCTCTTTAAGATTGAAACTAAAGGGTCCATCCAACTTGGTCCGACTTGTATGCTATGCACTCCAACTAATAGCTAATTAACATTGCTAGGAGCTACCAAATCTTCTACAATTATGACTCAAGGCAGGCCTAGTCCCGAAAGGGTGGCTAACATAGCCAACGAATCTGCATGGGAGTTTTGCCCTCTCAGGATTTGCTTGAGAGAGAAACTGTTGGAAAATTTAGACCCCGGTTGATAGAATTAACAAGTTTTAAACCCAAGTTGTTAATTAGATTTATTATGAATCAAACTTGTTAAAACAAACAAACATCAATATCATGTCAAAATCATGCAGCGAAAAAAATAAATAAGACAAGATATGATGACCCAGGAAAACCAATGAAACCAACCAGTTTCACAGTAAAAAACTTGGGGGGAAACTTTCCCGAAAAGCAATCCACTATAGTAAAGAGAAGTTTCAGATCTAGTACAAAACCTTTGTCCCTAGACTCTACAATCCCTGTAGATGAACTCACAGCAGAAACCTTCTACCGCTTCAGAACCTCTGAACTCTTCAATATATGAATGCCACCCTTTTTATTGCACGGATCCCAGTACGTGACTAACTCCTTTGCACGAATCCTAGTACGTGACTCACTCACCAACTTAAGGAAGAAGAATGTTGGCTGCAAAGTTCTTCACTTCATCAACAATGAAGATCAAGAAGCACTTGGTTACAAAACTCAAAGGCGCAAAGACGCAGTAACTTCTTTTAGAGAGAATAAGGCATCGATCACCTTTTGCATATGTTCTCCTTGTATTCTCTTATGTGACGGCCTTTAAAATAAGTCTTATATAGGTCTAGGGTTGTGAGAAAAGAAACCCTACACAAATACATAAGCCTGGCCCAAAAACAGAAATCTGAATTCCCGTAACCTCGACAGATAGTAGCTATCGAGGAGGTGTCGAGATTTAATGAATCTTAACAGATAGCAGCTATTGAGGAGGTGTTGAGAAGATGTCGAGGAGACAGAAACTTTCTCGATCGATCGACCAGCTATCGAGAAGCTATCAAGATTGCGATAAGCATCAGCTGAAGATCTCGACAGATAGCCAGGTGTCGAGGAGCTATCGAGAAGCTATCGAGCTATCTATCCGCAAGTGTCGAGATATCTGTCCAGCTTTATTAAACACCTTTTCTTCACTTGTTTCTTGGTCCAATCTTCATGGCTTTAATACTAGACTTGAACAACATGTTTCTTCAAGTATTAAACATAACTTAGATCTACCCAAATACAAGTAAAGTGCGTTTTGTTAAAGGATTAGGCAACTACATAAAATATGTCCTTAACAATCTTCCCCTTTAGTAATCCGTGACAAAACCACAACAAACAAATGAACATATGAGAGAAGTTATAAATCACTCAACTCATACTCACTTGTTGAATACAATAAAATCTATCCTAACACAAACTCTTGAAAAACTTTGCAAAAAGAGAGTTTTATGGCAAGTAGACTTTGACAACCTGTATTTTTGAAACACTTTAAACAAAACTCATCAAGGCATCTTAGTGTGAAACAGAAATAATAGATTGCATACAAGTATAAGAAACATGTGTATGAAGAAAGAAAAGAAACAACACATGTTAAGGTAGGTGAAGAAGACATACATCATCATATCATATAACAAAGATAAGCACAATGTATGTTAACATGGTCACAAGACCCAAGGTACAAGAAGAAGGAAGTAAACACTCCCTCTAACAAGATAAAACACATCTCGCCCTTACAAAGGAATGTATTTCTCCCCCTAACATGTAGAATCTTAAAAAGAAACCACATATTCTCCACAAATTCTCCCCCTTTTTGTCATGATTGACAAAGGGTATAAGAAGCTAGAAAGCTTCACCCGAGAAACATAAAGATGATCAAGGATGATCAAGGGGGCACAAAGAAATCCATATAAATGCATGAATGTAATGAAACAAGATACTATGGATGACAAGATAATAGAAGGATGTAAAACATGTGAAAAACAAGAAAAATGTTAAGCACATAGATCCCGAAACACATACACACACACTAAACAAGTCTAACCAATTTTATATTTCAAAAACAAGTCAAGACAGTTTAGTGAGCATAAATTAGCACATGTAAACACTTGTGATGGCCAAATCACATTGTACCTGCACATGTATCAAGAGTATCAAAGAATATTGCGTGTTATGTGTGAAAAATATCGCAAGATTGCATATGTGTATACATGTTATGACAATCTGAAATATGAGAAAATAACTTTAACTCACACACAATCATAACTGTTTGATGGGGACTATTACCTTCGAGGTACATCCTATAACTCCCACATCTCCTAGAAAATACGCTTGCAATCATATTTAAAGCATTTTTTTAATCTTTTTGCCTTTTTATTTTTCTTTGCATATTTTCTTTTAAGCATATCATGCATGGGCATAAAAAGAGAGAAAAGAAATACCCAAGATGTTAAGCATTTGACATCGCATTTTTGCTATGCCAAAACATTCGGATGTCTTTGACACTGCACTTTTGCTATGCCGAAGCATACAGGTGTCTATTGTTAGGATTAGTGCCATTAAATCCTATTGTATGATGCTATGTATGATATTAAGTTTGACATTGTGTATGACATTATGTATGACTTAATATTATGTTTAATGAATTTGTTTTATTATTATCTGAAATAATGGTAACATGAATATTCGGACATTATCATATAGTCCATGAGATGCATAGTATGTGATTTATGTGAAGATTCACAGAAAATATAAATCACAAGTTCTTTGTAAACTCAGAATTATAGTTCGTAGTCGGTGATGAAACTGGGCATTTCATCTGCGAAGACTATAACATATCAACTACGATGATTTGTCTTGATCATGGAAGTGGAGACTTCTAGTTGATGTGTTAAATATGTTTTAAGAGTTAAGACATATTGAACTGGACCACTGTGAGATTTATTATTCACCTAAAGACTGTCAAATGAATAATAAATCTCACGACTTACATTTGCATGAACTCTTAATCCTGAGAGAATAATGGACCTGATCATAAGGTGTAGGTTACTTTGATATATCAGGAGTGAGATCTAAAGTAACGGTCAAAACCTCAGTATATTGGGCAGCCACATTTAGTGTTGATGGAACATATATTCTCAAGATGGAATTCATAGTCTCTTAACGGAGATATAAAGTATTTCCTTGAGATAAGTTTAATGAGTTTGTTATTCAGAGAGTTAGGTCTAACCACTTTAGTAAGACTAAAGTATATATTTATGGAATTGGATTTCATAAATATATAATGAATAACATTAAAGGATTAAACCGCAAAGGAGTTAGTCAGTATTGGGATCCGTGCAACAAAAAGGGTGGCGTTCATATATTGAAGAGTTCAGAGGTTCTGAAGCGGTAGAAGGTTTCTGCTGTGAGTTCATCTACGGGATTGTAGAGTCTAGGGACAAAGGTTTTGTACTAGATCTGAAACTTCTCTTTACTATAGTGGATTGCTTTTCAGGAAAGTTTCCCCCCAGGTTTTTTACTGTGAAACTGGTTGGTTTCATTGGTTTTCCTGAGTCATCATATCTTGTCTTATTTATTTTTTCGCTGCATGATTTTGACATGATATTGATGTTTGTTTGTTTTAACAAGTTTATTCATAATAAATCTAATTAACAACTTGGGTTTAAAACTTGTTAATTCTATCAACCGGGGTCTAAATTTCCAACAAGTGTATCAGAGCGGGTTCACTCTGATTGGATTAATTTCCTGAGTGTGATCCATTGACCCCTGTTGTCATGGATAGAGGACAATCTTTATTTATACCTCCTTTATTTGATGAACTAATTATGCGTACTGAAAAGTTCGTATGAAAGTTTTTTTGCAGGCTCTAGGTGAACAGTATGGCAAGCTGTTGAAGTTGGCTGGATTAAGCCGAAGGAAGACCTGTGGATTGGGATGATGCAACAATTGTAGCTGCAAATTTCAATAGTAGGGCCTTGAATGCTTTGTTCTGTGGGGTGACTAATGAGGAATTCAAGAAAATATCATCCACGGAAGTTGCCAAGGAAGCATGGACCATTCTTGAGACCACCTATGAAGGTACCAAGGCAGTAAAGACTGTGAAGTTTCAACAACTCACTAGTAGTTTTGAAGAAATAAGGATGGAGGAGGATGAGACCTTTGATGAGTTTATGCCAAACTCAAGGATATTGTGAATTCTGCTTTCAACCTTGGAGAATGTATTGCAGAATCCAAAATTGTTAGAAAATCCTTAGGTCCTTACCTGAAAGATTCCATGCAAGATCACTGCCATTAAGAAGTCAAGGAATTATCAAATTCCTTTGACTGAGCTTGTAGGGAACCTTCAAACCTATGAGATGGGATTAGGCTCAATGGGAAAAGGTGGAAAAGTAAAAACTTGGCTCTTAAGGGTATAGAGGAAGAGATTGAGGACTTTGAGCGAAGATGAAGATGAAGATGATGATGAGGATGAGGATCTTCATTCATAACTGATGAGATTATCAAGCTTCTTCAGTTCAGGAAAAAGGATAAGGGCAAACCTCCTAGGAAACCTAAATCCTCTAGGAAGGGCAAGAATGAAAAACCCTTATTCAATGCCATGAGTGCAAAGGTTTTGGTCATATGAGGATAGAGTGCCCAAACTACCTCATGAAGGAAAAGACCAAGAGTCAAAAGATAAAGGGTTGGTTGCTACCTGGAGTGATACTGAGGATGACTCTTCTGATGAGTTTGTGGATGAATGTCTCAAGTTATGGCCTTTGTTGCCACAACCGATAAGGTGATTGTGGAGAGTGCTAGTGACAGTGAGGATTCTTCTGATGATGAAGTACCTAAGAAGATGACCCTTCAGGAAGCCTATGATAAGCTATGCACTGAGTTTATAAAATCTGAAAAGACTTCTCATCTTTGTAGAAAAGAGCTTAATAAGGTAAAAACTGAAAAAGCTGATCTATTAGTCAAGCTAGATGAGACTACAAGGTTAGTTGAGACTCTTGTTGTAGAGAACACCTCATTAGAAGAGAAGGTCAAGAATCTTGAGGTTGAGTTTAGTCAAGCTAGAACTCAAATAGAGAGGATGGCTAATGCAAAGCTTGATGAGGTCTTGAGTGCTCAAAAGCCTATTCTGATAAGACTGGCTTAGGATATGCTGTTTCCTCCAGCCCCTCCTCTCCACGCTTCTGGATCAAGGACTATCTTTGTGCCACAATCTGAGAAAGGTAATAAAGGTATGAAATCTAAAACTGATTTGTCTAATTCTAAATCCTTTGTTAGACCTCATTTTTGTCACCACTGTGGTGTTTCTGGACACATTCGTCCTAATTGCTTTAAGTTGTATCCTCATAAGCAATTGTCCAAACGGTTACAGGTTTCCTCTCAAGGACCTACACCTTTGTTTGGAGAGTTATTAAAAGCTTTAAGCTTTTTAACTCAATTTCGGAGAATTTTATTTCTTCTATGTCCTTTAGTAGACATACTAGGACACGTGTCTTTTCATCTTCACGGCTAAAGACTCGTGCTGTGTGGGTGAGAAAGGAGCCTAAAACTTAATTGTTTTTTTTGTTTGTCCTCTGCTTTAATTCTTTCTATCTAAAGTAGGACTTTCTGCCTTGATTTCTTATCTGTTCTTGGAATCATGCTTTCATGCATCTGCATATTTCTATCATGTTTTCATGCATATGCATCTTTCTTTCATGCATACATGTTGTTTATCTGTTTTTGTTTGGTTGTTTAGNTCCGTTGATGATATTTTCTTGAATTCCTCATTAGTCACCCCACAGAACAAAGCATTCAAGGCCCTACTATTGAAATTTGCAGCTACAATTGTTGCATCATCCCAATCCACAGGTACTTCCTTCGGCTTAATCCAGCCAACTTCAATAGCTTGCCATACCTGTTCACCTAGAGCCTGCAAAAAAACTTTCATACGAACTTTTCAGTACGCATAATTAGTTCCATCAAATAAAGGAGGTATAAATAAAGATTGTCCTCTATCCATGACAACAGGGGGTCAATGGATCACACTCAGGAAATTAATCCAATCAGAGTGAACCCGCTCTGATACCACTTGTTTGAAAATTTAGACCCCGGATGATAGAATTAACAAGTTTTAAACCCAAGTTGTTAATTAGATTTATTATGAATCAAACTTGTTAAAACAAACAAACATCAATATCATGTCAAAATCATGCAGCAGAAAAAATAAATAAGACAAGATATGATGACTCAGGAAAACCAATAAAACCAACCAGTTTCACAGTAAAAAACCTGGGGGGAAACTTTCCTGAAAAGCAATCCACTATAGTAAAGAGAAGTTTCAGATCTAGTACAAAACCTTTGCCCCTAGACTCTACAATCCTCGTAGATGAACTCACAGCAGAAACCTTCTACCGCTTCAGAACCTCTGAACTCTTCAATATATGAACACCACCCTTTTTGTTGCACGGATCCCAATACATGACTAACTCCTTTGCACGAATCCTAGTATGTGACTCACTCACCAACTTAAGGAAGAAGAATGTTGGCTGCAAAGTTCTTCACTTCATCAACAATGAAGATTAAGAAGCACTTGGTTACAAAACCCAAAGGCGCAAATACGCAGTAACTTCTTTTAGAAAGAATAAGGCATCAATCACCTTTTTCATATGTTCTCCTTGTATTCTTTTATGTAACGGCCTCTAAAATAAGCCTTATATAGGTCTAGGGTTATGAGAAAAGAAACCCTACACAAATACATAAGCCTGGCCCAAAAACAGAAATCTGAATTCCCGTAACCTCGACAGATAGTAGCTATCGAGGAGGTGTCGAGAAGGTGTCGAGATTTAATGAATCTTGACAGATAGCAGCTATCGAGGAGGTGTTGAGGAGACAGAAACTTTCTCAATCGATCGACCAGCTATCGAGAAGCTATCAAGATTGTGATAAGCATCAGTTGAAGATCTCAACAGATAGCCAGGTGTCGATGAGCTATCGAGGAGCTATCGAGAAGCTATCGAGCTATCTATCCGCAGGTGTCGAGATATCTGTCCAGCTTTATTGAACACCTCTTCTTCACTTGTTTCTTGGTCCAATCTTCATGGCTTTAATACTAGACTTGAACAACATGTTTCTTCAAGTATTAAACACAACTCAGATCTACCCAAATACAAGTAAAGTGCATTTTGTCAAAGGATTAGCCAACTACATAAAATATGTCCTTAACAGAAACTTTTAAAGTGAGATTAGGCATGCCTAAATTTGATTAGATACCCTTGCATTCATTGATCTCTGGCCTTAAATTCTCCATTGACTTACCCAACCACCAACCGTGAATTTGAATAAACTTCTATAACTTCCCCTCTCAAGCCTGCTAACCATTGCCATCCCGGCTAATAAAGCTTCATACTCAGCTTCATTATTAGTGGCCAGGAAGTCCAATCACAGGGACTTTTCTACAACTAGCTTCTTGGGGGAAACCAGATCAATCCCCACTTCGGAGCCCTTTTAGTTCGTCTCTCCATTAGTGTACACCTCCCAGATTGCAGGAGAAGAGGTTGAAACCACCAAGACACTCGGTCCTACCCCCTCGTCCCCCGCAGCATCCTCAGTAAACTTTGCAACTAAATCCGCCAGAACTTGCCCCTTTATAGCAGTATGGGGCAAGTATTTAATATCAAAGGCCCTGAGCATGGTCCCTCATTTAGCAATCCTTCCAATATAGTCAAACTTCCGTAGCAACACCTGCAAAGGGAGTTACGTGAGCACCACGTTAGTATATGCCTGGAAATAATGAGGAAGCTTCCTCATAGCATGTGTAATGGTCAAAACTGCTTTTTCCAAAGGTAGATAGCAAGTCTTTACCTCTTGCAAGGATTTGCTAACATAATAGATAGGCCTTTGCACTCCATTCTCTGTTCTAACCAAATCCAAACTTACGGCATGATTAGTAACTACTATATAGGCATATAATACCTCCTCCCCTTCGGGTCGGGAGAGAATAGGAGGATGTGACAAATACGGCTTCAACACTTCAAAAGCTATTAAACATTCCTCGGACCATTCGAAATCTTTCCACTTGTGAAGGAGCTAGAAAAATGGTCGACATCGATTTGCTGATCGATAAATAAACCTTTTCAAGGCAGCCGTCATTCCTGTCAGCTTTTACACTTCTTTGGGATTCTGAGGTGGATGCAAACCATTTATAGCCTTGATCTGGTCGAGATTAACCTCAATTTCCCAGTGAGTTATCATGTATCCCATAAATTTTCCCGAGCTGACACCAAAAGAGCATTTGGAGGCATTAAGATGCAGCCTATGTTTCCTAAGAACTGAAAACACATCCCTCATGTCCTTCAAATGCTCCGAGGTCTGTTTACTCTTTACAACCATGTCATCAATATATGCCTCAACGGTCTGCCCAATTTGAGACTTAAACATTCGGGTTATCATCCTCTGATACGTAGATCCAGCATTCCTTAAGCTGAAAGGCATTACTCGATAGTGGAAATTCCCTATTGGAGCCCGAAAAGCTATTTTCTCTTGGTCAGGGAAGGCCAAAGGTATCTGGTGATATCCTTGAAAGGCATTTAAAAAACTTATCCAAGGATTTCCAACCATTGCATCTTCTAATTGATCAATCCAAGGGACGGGAAAAGCATCCTTCAGACATGCCTTGTTCAGATCCATGAAATCAACGCAAACACCCCACTTCTCGTTCTTCTTCTTTACTACCATAGTGTTTGCCAACCACTTAGGGTAAAAAATTTCCTTGATTGCCCCTACTTGCTTGAGCTTAACCACATTTTCCTTTCCTGCCTTAACATGCTCCTTTGAAGAGCATTGGGGGGGTTGCCTTTCAAGTTAGCCCGAAGTTCATCCTCGGGGTTAGCTAATTGCTATAGACCTTCTTCCAACGCGGTAGAAGCCTCCTGTAATGATTACTGCCCAATAGCAGCCACCAAACATTGTCTTGCCACTGCCTGGCTTCCAACCAATCCCCCTACTTACCCCTTAGTGGGATACTTAACTTTCAGATGCAGGGTAGATGAGACTACTCCCAATGCATGCAGCCAAGGTCTAGCCAAGATAGCTATATATGGTGAATAAGCCTTAACTACAATAAAGTTCACCTGCAGCACCTCATTCCCTGCCTGTACAAGTAGCCTGATCATTCTTTGGGGGATGACGATTCTTCCATCGAGGCCAACCAACGGCAAATCATATTTCTCCAGATCCTCAGGCTTGAGATTTAACCCCTTAAATAGATCTAGATACATAATCTCAACTCCACTTCCCTGGTCCACAAGGACCCTTTTCACATCGTATCTTCAGATCCGAAGGGTCACCACTAAAGCATCATCATGGGTGTTAGGGACATATTTTATGTAATTGGCTAATCCTTTGACAAAATGCACTTTACTTGTAATTAGGTAGATCTAGGATGGGTTTAGTACTTCAAGAAACATGTTGTTCAAGCCAAGTATTAAAGCCATGAAGATTGGACCAAGAAACAAGTGAAGAAAAGCTGTTCATTAAAACTTGATAGATACCTCGACAGAAATAGCATCTATCGAGACTTAATGAAGAAAGCTCAATAGAAGCTAAATCTGTCAAGATCTATGAAATCAGAATTTCTAAATCTGATTTTCGGCTTATACTAATATATATGTGTAAGGTTTTTTTTTTCTCACAACCCTAGACATATATAAGGCTTATTTTAAAGGTCATTATACATAGAGAACACATGTAGAAAGTGACCTAGTGCCTTATTCTCTCTGAAAGAAGTTAATGCGTCTTTTGTACCTTAGGGTTTTGTAACTAAGTGCTGCATAATCTTCATTGTTGATGAAGGAAAGAACTTTGCAGCCAACAACATCTTCTTCAATTTGCTGGAGTTAGTCACATACTGGGATTCGTACATCATTGGATAGTCACATACCGGGATTCGTGCAAAATGGTAGAGTTCATATATTGAAGAGTTTAGAGGTTCTGAAGTGTAGAAGATTTCTGCTGCAAGTTCATCTACGAAAATTATTGAGTCTAGGGATAAAGGTTTTGTACTATATCTGAAACTTCTTTTTACTATAGTGAATTGCTATTCAGGAAGGTTTTCCCCCAGGTTTTTTACTGTGAAACTAGTTTGTTTCATTGGTTTTCCTGAGTCATCATATCTTGTCTTATTTACTATTCCGCTGTGCATGATATTGATGTTTGTTAGTTTTAACAAGGTTTATTCATAATAAATCTAATTAACAACTTGGGTTTAAAACTTGTTAATTCTATCAAACGAGGTCTAAATTTCCCAACAAGTAGTATCAGAGCAGATACACACTGACCGATTTAATTTCCTGAGTGTGATCCTTGACCCCCATTGTCATAGATCGTGAACAATCTCATTTAATTCCTCCTTTATTTAATGACACTAATTATGAGTACTAAAAATTTTGTATGAAAGTTTTTTTTGCAAGCTCTAGGTGAAAAAAGTATGGCAAGTTGTTGAAGTTTGCTAAATTAAGCCAAAGGAAGCGCTAGTGGATTGGGTTGAAGCCACAATCAAAGTGGCAAATTTCCATAGTAGGGCCTTGAATGCTTAGTTTTGTGGGGTGACCAATGAGAAATTCAAGAAAATATCATCCATGAAAGTTGCCAAGGAAGCATTGATCATTCTTGAGGCCATCTATGAAGGTACCAAGGTAGTAAAGACTGTGAAGTTTCAAAGACTTACTAGTAGTTTTGAAGAAATAAGAATGGAGGAGAATGAAACCTTTGATGAATTCTATGCTAAATTCAAGGATATTGTGAATTCTGCCTTCAATCTTGGAGAATTTATAGCAGAAACCAAAATTGTTATGAAAATCCTTAGGTCCTTATCTAAAAGATTACATACCAAGATCACTATCATTGAAGAAGTGAAAGATATTGATCAAATTCCTTTGACTGAGCTTGTAGGGAACCTTCAAACCTATGAAATGGGATTAGGTTTAATGGGAAAATGTGAAAAGAATTGAAACTTGGCTCTTAAAGGTATAGATAAAGAGATTGATGACTTTGAAGATGAAGATGAAGATGAGGATGAGGATCAAACCTTCATAGCTAATGAGATTATCAAGCTTTTTCAATTCAGGAAAAAAGAATAGGAAAAAGGATAAGGACAAACCTCCTAAGAAATCTAAATCCTCTAGGAAAGGCAAGAATGAGAAACCCCTCATCCAGTGCCATGGGTGCAAAGGTTTTGGTCATATGAGGATAGAGTGCTCAAACTACCTTATGAAGGAAAAGACCAAGAAGTCAAAAGATAAAGGGTTGGTTGCTACCTAGAGTGATACTAAGAATAACTCTTTTGATGAATATGTGGATGAATGTGGTCACTTTATGGCTTTTGCTACCACAACCGATAAGGTGATTGTGGAGAGTACTAGTGACAGTGAGGATTCTTCTAATGATGAAGTACCTAAAAGTTGACCCTTCAGGAAGCCTATGATAAGTTATGCACTGAATTTATAAAATCTAAAAAGTCTTCTCATCTTTGTAGAAAAGAGCTTAATGAGGTAAAAACTGAAAAAAGCTAAACTGTTAGTCAAACTAGATGAGACTACAAGGTTAGTTGAGACTCTTGTTGTGGATAATACCTTATTAGAAGAGAAGGTCAAGAATCTCGAGGTTAAGCTTAGTCAAGCTAGAACTCAAATAGAGAGGATGTCTAGTGCAAAGCTTGACGAGGTATTGAGTGCTCAAAAACCTAGTTCTGATAAGACTGGCTTAGGATATGCTGTTTCCTCCGGCCCCATCTCTTCCACGACTTCTGGATCAAAGATTGTCTTTGTGCCCCAGTTTGAGAAAGATGATATAGGTATGAAGTCTATAACTGATTTTTCTAATTCTAAATCCTTTATTAGACCTCGGTCTAGGAAGTCTAGTAGTCCTAAAACTACTCATGTTTGTCACCATTATGGTGTTTCTGGACACATTCATCCTAATTGATTTAAGTTGTATCCTCAAAAGCATGTGTCCAAACGGTCACAAGTTTCCTCTCAAGGAACAACACCTTTGTTTGGAGAGTTATTAAAAGCGTTAAGCTTTTTAACTCAATTTTAGGGGAATTCTAATCTTCTATGTCCTTTAGTAGACATACTAGGACACGTGCATTTTCTTATTCATGGTTAGAAACTCGTGCTGTAAAAAGGAACTTAAAACTTTATTGTCTTTTCTATCTATCCTCTACTTTAATTCTTTCTATCTAAAGTAGGACTTTCTTGCTTGATTTATTATCTGTTTTTGGAATCATGTTTTCATGCATCTGCATTTTTCTTTCGTGCTTTCATGTTGTTTATCTATTTTTGTTTTGTTGTTTAGTTTTTGTTTTGTTGTTTAGTTTTTATTTTGTTTTGTTTTCAAAATTAAAAAAAGGGGGAAAATTAGAAAAATACAAAAACAATGTGTGTTTGTGTATGTTGGTACTTGTGTACCTTTTATGGCCATTGAAACAAAGTCTCTAAACTTTATATCTCTTGTAGCTTAGATGAGCATCTCTATGCACAACTAAGCAAGTGAGCTTTGTGGCTTGTATTTGCGATGAGTAAGATTAAGATGATATCTTTTATACTTAATACTCATATCACTCTTTTTAACAGGAAGGACTAGAAATCCCTAAGAGAAATGCATAAATAACCATCTCACCACTAAAGCCCGCCAATCATGTATAACATCTGTGTGCTTTGGCATAGCAAAATTGTGATGTTGTGACTTACATAATTGGGTATTTCTATTCTCTCTTATATGCCCATGCATGCTATACTTAAAATAAAAATATGCAAAGAAAAATAAAAACAAAAAGAATCAAAATGCTTTTAAAATGATTGTAAGCGTGTTTCTAGGAGATGTGAGAGTTATATGATATACCTCAAAGGTAATAGTTCCCATCAAATAGTAATGATTTTGTGTGAGTGTATTAGATGTTCTCATATCTCAAATTGTCATAATATGAGAAACTTGTGCACACTTGTTATGTTTTCACACACAATACGCAAACTCTTTACTACTTTTGATACATGTGCAAGTACAATGTAATTTAGCTATTACAAGGAATACATGTGTTAATATATGCTAACTAAACTTTCTTAACTTGTTTTTGAAATATAAAGTTAGTTAGACTTGTTTTGTGTATGTGTGTGTTTGGATCTATGGATACTTTACTTATATGTTGAGAGATGTTTTGAGAGCTTAATATGTTGTTTTGATTTATGTTTGAGTATCTTGCTTGTTGCATTCATCTTTGTGTTTTTCCCTTCTTGAAAAACCTCATTTTCTTTAAGCTCAACAGCTCCTCGACACATCCTCGACAGATATCCTTTTTATCGAGCCTTCTTCTTGTGATCTCGACAGATCCTCAACAGCTTCTCGATCCATCAATAAAATTTTTTGAGCTCTCTGTTTGCTTGATAGATTCTCGACAGATCCTCTATCCATCGAGATTTCTGGGTTCTCTCTCAATAGAAGCTCGACAGCTTCTCGATCTGTCGAGACCTGCTTGCATGCGTTGTTTTTCACATATTTTGCATCTTTCTTTTATCTTGTCATCCATAGCATCTTGTTTCATTACATTAATGCATTTATATGGATTACTTGTGTCCCTTGATCATCTTAGATTATCTTTATGTTTCTCGGGTGAAGTTTTATAACTTCTTGTACCCTTTGTCAATTATGACAAAAAGAGGGAGAAAATGTGGTTTCTTTTTCAGATTCTACATGTTAGGGGGAAAATACATGCCTTTGTAAAGGGGAGTTGTGTTTCATCTTGCTAGGGGGAGTGTTTACCTCGTTGTTTTAGGAGCTTCTTTTAGCTTCTTGTACACTGGTCTTGTGACCATTTTTACATACATTATGCTTATCTTTGATATATTATATATATGATGTATGTCTTCTTTACCTATCTTTACATATGTTGTTTCTTTTCTCTCTTTGTACACATGTTTCTTTATGTACGCAATCTTTATTTTTGTTTCACACATGATGCCTTGATGGGTTTTGTTTTAATGTTTCAGAAAGACATGTTGTGAAAGTCTACTGTGCCATGAACTCTCTTCTTACAAAATTTTTCAAAAGTTTGTAGTAGGGTTAGATTTGTTTTATAATCCAACAAGTGGTTATGAGTCTAATGATTTAAGGCTTCTCTCATGATTCATTTGTTTGTTGTAGTTTTGTCACAGATTGCCAAAATAGGAGATTGTTAAGGACATATTTTATGTAATTGGCTAATCCTTTGACAAAATGCACTTTACTTGTAATTGAGTAGATCTAGGATGAGTTTGTTACTTCAAGAAGCATGTTGTTCAACCCAAGTATTAAAGCCATGAAAATTGAACCAAGAAACAAGTGAAGAAAAACTATTCATTAAAACTCAACAGATGCCTTGATAGAAACAGTATTTATCGAGACTTAATAAAGAAAGCTCGACAGAAGATGAATTTGTCGAGATCTATGAAATCAAAATTTTCAGATCTGATTTTCAACTCATGCTGACATATATGTGTAGGGTTTCTTTTCTCACAACCCTAGACATATATAAGACTAATTTTAAAGGCTATTATACATGGAGAACACATATAGAAAGTGACCTAGTGAAGAAAAACTATTCACTAAACTATTCATTAAAAATCAACAGATACCTTGACAGAAACAGTATCTATCGAGACTTAAAGAAGAAAGCTCGACAGAAGCTCAACAGGAGCTGAATTTGTCGAGATCTACGAAATCAGAATTTTCATATCTGATTTTCGGCTCATGCTGACATGTATGTGTAGGGTTTATTTTCTCACAACCCTAGACATATATAAGACTTATTTAAAAGGCCGTTATACAAAGAGAACACATATAGAAAGTGACCTAGTGCCTTATTCTCTTTGAAAGAAGTTACTGCGTCTTTTGTGTCTTAGGGTTTTATAACCAAGTGCTTCTTGATCTTCATTGTTGATGAAGTGAAGAACTTTGCAGCCAACAACATCTTCTTCAAGTTGCTGGAGTTAGTCACGTACTGAGATCCGTGCATCATTGGTTAGTCACGTACTGAGATTTGTGCAAAATGGTAGCTTTCATATATTGAAGAGTTTAGAGGTTCTGAAGTGGTAGAAGGTTTCTGTTGTAAGTTCATCTACGGGAATTCTCGAGTCTAGGAACAAAAGTTTTGTACTAGATCTGAAACTTCTCTTTACTATAGTGAATTGTTTTTCGGGAAGGTTTCCCCACAAGTTTTTTACTGTGAAACTAGTTTGTTTTATTGGTTTTCCTGGGTCATCATATCTTGTCTTATTTATTATTCCGTTTTGCATAATATTGACTTTTTTTTTTAACAAGGTTTATTTATAATAAATCTAATTAACAACTTGGATTCAAAACTTGTTAATTCTATCAACCGGGGTCTAAATTTTCCAATAATGGGGTTGAAAAGTTCCCACTTTATCCTCTTCTGAGAAGCCCAAGATTGTCGATGACTCCAATCTAACCCTTTTGGTGTCTTGGTCCTATTCCCACAGCTCTTGCTATGAAACTACAGACATAATGCTTGAACATAAGTCGACGTCACATCTAGACGTGGTAAAAATTATAGTGATTGTTCCTAAGGATGGCCGAGCAACAACATCCCTATAATACCTAGACCCGGCCTAATCTAACTATCCTGCAGGCTAGTGCAAGAACTGTTTCAACTTCCCGCCTTCACCAGCTGACCCAAGTGATCGCGTAAGGTTCTACAATCCTCAGTCGTATGTCCCCTATCCTTGTGGTAATGGCAATACATACTCTGATGTCGCTTGGTCGAATCTCCCCCCATCTTATTGGGCCATTTGAATTATGACTCCTTTTTTATCTTCTCGAGAATTTGATACACTGGCTCCTTAAACACCGAGTTGACCAACTGTGTGTTAGCCCCAGATGTCTAATTAGCGAAATCCCTCTTAAGTCGATTGTGATTATACCCTCTTGCCTGAGGATCTCTCTTCTCTAGGAAGACTTTGGCCTTGCCTTTTCCTTGGGTCTGAGCTTCCTTAACCTACTTATGCTCGTCAATGCGGTCCATAAGTTGACGCATACTACGAACAGGTTTCATAGTCAAAGATTTCCTCAAGTCATGCTCCATTGGAAGCCCAACCTTAAAGGTCCTTATAGCTACATTCTCGAAATCACCATCTATCTCATTGAACGTTTCCCAATATCTATTACAATAGGTCTTTAAAGTCTCCTCTTCCCTCATCACCATGGACAACAGGGAATCCAAGGGCCTAGGGACTCTACTACGCGTCATAAACCTTGCTCCGAATGCTTTAGTAAGTTCCTCAAAAGATCTTATGGAGCCTTCCTCCAACCCATTAAACCACCTCATGACAACAGGCCCGAGGCTAGAAGGGAAAACCTTGCACATTAAAGCCTCGTTCCTTGAGTGGATAGCCATCCTCTGATTAAAGTGGCTTACATGTTCCACAGGATTGGTTCTTCCATTATAAATAGTAAATGTAGGTTGTGTAAAGTGATGAGGAAGCTTGGCCCTATCAATTTTCCGCGTAAAGGGTGACTTTGAAATTTGGCGAAAGGCCTTGCTTATTGCATCATTCCTCATATTCCTGGGAGATGAGCTTTCTCCTCACCTTCTCCCTTGCTTCTTTAGCTTATCTAAGCATGATAGTACGGAGAAAAATTCACTGGCGGTTGTCCTAGACCTTCATCTATAGGTTCGGTCCCTTTCTTCATCAGATCCTTCACTTAATGGGGATGTTGGATCAATCCTGTCACACTGCAACTTTTTACATAAATGATCAATCTCCAACCTAAGATTCCGAGTCTCTTGCTCGTGTGAAACATGACTTCCAGTTCTCGAGTGACTCCAGCCAATATGTTTAGTATATTATGCCTCCTTCCTATCTCCCCTTCTTTCCAAATTAACAAACTGATCCTCACGATAGGAGCCTACAGACTCCTCTCTATCATGCCTAGAACTGACCATAACTTAGGAAGAGTGAATTACAAATGCTTCCTACAGACGATGCCAATTGTAATTTGCTCAAAAAAAAAAAAAAAAAGGCCTAAACCCACTTAGAATGGTGATGCCTTATCCTTCAAATCAAGCCCAACAATAGAATTGCTTTAGAGAGTGGGCAAACAATTCAAGTGCAATTCTAATCTAAGTCCAAGTCAAAGACTAAAGAGCTTAGGATAATAGAAGGGAATAAAATAAGTAGACAACAAGAAATATAGCTTTCCTCGGGTGTGTTCAAGGATTAAGTTCTTATGTGTAATGTTTGAGTTCTACACCAAACAAAGCACTATTCACTTTATCTTTTTCCTATCTCATAAACAAGTATCTCCTCTCCCTTTTTCTGGGAGACTCTCCTCCTTTTATATCCCCTTTCTTTGTATCCTATCCCTCCATCTGTATGCCTCTAGACTTTCCTAAGGATACTTGTCCCATCAACACTCTATTGAAGGAGGTGAAAAGGGCTACTAGCTATGAAGTTACTGTTCAGGGGTCATTTCCTCATTAATGCAATTGATAAGGTTGGTGCAGTGCATTCAATGCAGAGGAGGATATTGTTCCTTCTAGGAAACTTCCTCCCCGCTTCTCTACTTTCGTCGCTACCCCTTTTCCTTACCCTAGAACATCACAAGGTGCCCATTGTCTTGACTATGCTTCCATCCTTGGGTGGGTGGAATCTTCGAAACGCGTTTGTCTCCTCATATGTGGCTTGAGCAATCTAATCCCTAATCCATTCCTCTTCGCTCCTTGAACCTCTCACTAAGAATCCAATATTAATGAACTATAAAATTATAAAAAAAATTATAAAAAAAAAAAAAAAAAAAAAAACCTTGCCCACAAGTAGTATTGAATTTAGGTAAGAATTTTAAAAATTATTACACAACCAAAATCACCACACATTCTATCTTATTAAAAATTAGAAAATATATATATATGATCATAAGTAGTATTGAATTTAGGTAAGAATTTTAATATGTGACTAATTATGTTTACTTTTTAAAAATAATTTGACTAATTATTTATATTTTTATGAAAAAAATTGTGTTTAATTTTAAATGTATCCATTCGTATGCATGTGTTACATGTTTTTTTTTTTTTAATAATTTGACCAATAATTTATATTTTTATAATAAAAATTGTGTTTAATTTTAAATGCATCCATGCGTTTGCATGAATTACATGCTAATGAGTAATAATAGACAAGCAAAAAATTAACTCTCAAATGTCTCTCTCCCTCTTAATTATGTTCAGTAGGCTAGTCACCTCAAATTGACTAGTCTATCATTTTTTATTCTAGTTCATAACATTTGGTAGAGATCCTTTTGATGGATTCTCAAGGTCAATGAATTATTTGTTATCTAGCGACATCTCATTTCATCAAAACACACGATTTTAATTGCTTCTCCTTAGTTGGAAGGAGAGGCTTGTGGATGGTTTCAAACCGCAAAGGCTTCAGGATTATTGATAGAATCAGCTTAGGGAAAGGTGATTGTGTTCAAGGGTTGTTTTGAGGAAACTAGCCTCTAAGGAAAGAGAATAGAGAATAGGAAGATCAGACAGAGATTGAGAGATTAGCAAGAATGAATCAAGGAAAATTGGTATTATTTCTGCTTAAACTTCTCATACACCTTTAGTACAATATAATTTGGTAGTTGCAATCAATTAAACTCATTAGCCCACCTTAGCCCCTTAGCTGGCGCATACAGCTGGCATAGTAACTAACTTCCAATTAATATGCTCAGCACTAACATACATGTATATGCACACACAAAAGCTCAATACACACACACACACACACATTCTCACCACATACTTTTATCAAGTCAATACAACTCCTATCAATCCACCCCCGTTAAAAAACCTTGTCCTCAAGGTCAAACATCAAGGTTAGACAGCTCAACAAAGTTCCCCCCCCCCCCCCCATTCAAAGAACCTTGCCCACAAGGTGAGGAAATTTGTTGTGGAGAACATAAAGAGACTCCCAGGTTACATCTTCAACAGATTGTCCTTGCCATTGAACCAATACCTCAGTAATGACACGACTCCTCAACTACTTGGATCTCTGCTGTAAAATTGCAACAGGTTCAAGTTGAAGTAGACCAGCTGAATCCATGGAAGGAAGAGAAGGAATTGGAGTAACCTGAGCCCCCAATTTCTGTCTCAAACAAGAAACATGGAACACAGGGTGGATAGGACAGCCCTCTGGCAAAGCCAACTTGTAAGCCACCTCACCATGCGTTGAACAATCTGAAATGGACCAAAGAACCTTGGAGAGAACTTATTATACCCTTTCACTCATAGAGAAGATTGTTTATAAGGTTGGAGCTTAATGTAAACCCAATCACCAACACTAAAGTCCTTATCAAACCTGTGTTGATCAGCCAAAAGCTTCATTCTGGTTTGTGCTGAAGTCAGATTCCGTTTCAAAAGAGGAAGAAGCTCCTGCCTAGTACATAAGAAGTTATCCACTACCTCCACTTTAGTTACACCAGAAACATAATCCAAAATTCTAGGAGGGGGGTAACCATACAGTGCCTCAAAGGGGGTGATTTTGGCAAAAGTGTGGTAATTAGAATTAAACCAATATTCTGCCAAATGCAACCAATCAATCCTCTCATGAGGTCTGTCACTCACAAATGCCCTCAAGTACTACTCCAAGCTTCTATTAACAACCTCAGTCTGATCATCAGACTGTGGATGATAAGCTGAGGTCATAGCCAATTAGTGCCTTGCAACCTAAACAACTCCTTCCAAAAAGCAGCAGTAAAGACAGCCCCCCTATCACTGACAATTGACTTGGGCATGCCATTTAGTTTAAAGACACCCTGCATGAACACAACAGCAACTTTGGCAGCAGTGAAAGGATGATGAAGAGAGAAGAAGTGCATAAACTGGGTGAGTTTGTCAACCACTACCAAGATAACATCCTAACCATAAGATTTAGGCAACCCTTCAATGAAATCCATGCTAATATCCAGCCAAGGCCTATTAGGAATGGAAAGAGGCTGCAACAGGGCAACTGGTTTAGAAGTATCACTTTTGGTTCTTTGGCAAACCTCACAAGACCTGATAAGATCCTTAATAACAAACTTCATACCCTGCCAATAAAAATCTTGTTTAACCCTATAAAGAGTCTTAAGGTAACCTAATGACCACCAATTGGGCTGTCATGCATTCGTTGAAGGATCAGTGGAATCAAGGAAGATGTAGGGCTGATATAAATCTTATTCTTGTAAAGAATAAGTCTATTCTGTAAAGAATAACCAGCTGGAGGAAGATTGTTAGGATCAGCAAGATTAGAAAGCAAGTCTTGGTAAACTACATCTTGGACAAAGGAATGAAATGAGATAAAGTGAAGCATCTTGGGCAAGGATATCAACAGAAGGTTGCACTCTAGAAAGGGCATCAGCATCTCTATTTTCTCTCCCTTTTTTGTACTCCACCACAAAAGAATAACCCAACAGCTTTGTGATCCACTTCTGTTGAGCAGGAGTGTCAATTCTCTGTTTAATGATGTATTTGAGACTATGCTGATCAGTTCTAATGAAAAAGGGACTGCCAACCAAGTAAGACCTTCATTTCTTAACAGCCTTCACTAATGACAATAGCTCCTTTTCATAAGTAAACAGATGCAAGCATCTACCTTTAAGTGCCTCACTATGATAAGCTAAAGGTCTATTGTTTTGCATCAAAACAGCACCCAATCCATAACCAGAAGCATCACATTCAATCACAAAAGGCTTCAAGAAATCAGGTAAAGCCAAGAAAGCTTGCTGAAGAGCATTGAAAGCCAATTCAGCATCAGAGGACCAATGAAAAGAGTCCTTTCTAAGAAAAGCAATCAGTGGGGTAACAATGACTCCATAATTTTTTATAAACTTCCTATAATACCCAATTAACCCAATAAACCCCCTTAAAGCCTTAACAGAAGTGGGAGAAGGCCAATTCTGCATAGCCTCAGTCTTTCTAGGATCAGTTCTAACCCCCTCACCTGAAACTAAATGTCTCAAATACTCTACTCCTTGGCACCCAAAAACACATTTGCTCATTTTAGCAAACAATTGGTTATGAAGCAGCACCTCCAAGACCAATTTTAAATGAGAAACATGTTCATCTAAGGTCTTGCTAAAGATTAAAATATCATCAAAGAACACCAAAACAAACTTCCTTAAGAAAAGTTTAAAGATATCATTCATTAAAGATTGGAAAGTGGAGGGTGCATTTGTTAGGCCAAAGGGCATGACTAGGAACTCATAGTGGCCCTTATGAGTTCTAAATGTAGTTTTTGGAATGTCACTTTCTTTCATTCTAATTTGATGGTAACCAGACCTGTGATCCAATTTAGAAAAGATTGTTGCTCCACACAACTCATCAAGTAATTCATCTACCACTAGAATTGGATACTTATCCTTAATAGTGGCCTTATTAAGTGACCTATAGTCAATTCACATATGCCAACTGCCATTTGCCTTTCTCACCAACAACACAGGTGAAGAAAATGGACTTTGGCTAGTTCTAATAGATCCTGCCTCAAGCAATTCTTTAACAATCTTTTCAATCTTAGATTTTTGATAGAAAGGATACCTGTAAGGCCTTTCACAGATGGGTTGACAGCCCTCCTTCAAAATGATGGAATGTTCATGATTCCTGAGTGGTGGTAGACTAGTAGGTACTCAAAGACCTTGCTAAAGTCCTAAAGTAATTGGGCTAAATCAGGATGTGGTTGCACTGTTGAAGCTGTTGGAGGAGTAGCTACAATCTGTAACAACAACCACTTCTTGACAGCAGGTGTCAAAAACTTCTCACCCTTTTGCAAGGAAGGCTTTAAGGGTTGTAAACCCTTGAGCAAAACAAAAATGCATTCATACTAGAATTGCATAGTGAGTTGCTTGAAGTCCCATTGAATCAACCCCAAGGAATACAACCATGGTGTACCCAAGACTACTACATAATCACCAAGGGGCAATATGTTCAAATCCACCTTAAAGATATGCCCTTAAACTCTAAGTGCAACCCCATAACTAATCCCTTTAGTCTTTATTAAAGCACCATTAGCAATCCGGACTTCAAATGTATCCTGAGATGACAAAGGTAAATTCAAGGCCTTCCACATACCTTCATATAAAAAATTATGTGTGCTACCACTATCAATCAAAATAACCATCTCTTGTTGCTTGATCCTTGCCAAAACCCTCATTGTACCTAGGGAAGGGCTACTAAGTAATGCATAAAGGGTGATTTCAGCAACACTGCCCTTCAATTTTGCAATACCTTCAATGCCACTGCCTCTAAACCCTGCCATATCCTCCTCCATACCTTGCTCCAACCCACCATATACATTAGAATCCACTTCTTTCAATTGGACATCAGAATGAAATACTGACAAACCTTCCATAGGGAAAAAATTTTGGAGTCTTGCATTGATGTCCTACATGCCACTTTTCCTCACAATGAAAGCAAATTCCCTTCTTCCTTCTTTCTTCAATCCAAAGGCCGAATTAAGGTTTTGTGGATTAAACATCTTGATAGGTAAACAAATTTCATCCCTTAATCCACTCAAAAAGTAGCTAAGTTTATGTTTTTCAGACAATTCCTTGATCCTATTTGATAAAGCTTCAAACTAAGCCTTGTAGGAAGAAACAGAACTAACTTGCCTTAACTTTGTTAATGCTTCCATCGGATCATCGTAGGCCAAAGCTCCAAATCTGATATGCAAAGCTCTCACAAAGGCTTCCCAACTAGTGAATTGCCCCGTTTCCTCAGCTTCTTGAAACTAGATCAAAGCTTCATCCTCCATGTGATAAGAATCTAGAAGAATCCTTTGATTGATGGGAGTGTTGTACAATTGGAAGAACTGATAAGCCTTATAGACCCAACCTGAGGGATTTTCTCCTCTAAACCTTGGGAATTCCAATCTCATTGTCTTTGGAACTGTTGTGAGTGAGTCTAACGATGTCGTGGTAATTGCTGAAGATGAAGGTGCAGTCCCATGTTGCCATTGATTCCCAACTTCAATGAGTCCTTGCACAGTTTTTGTCAATGCCTGTAACACCAAGGTCATAGCATCTAATTTTTGATGAATGCCTCGAATTTCTTGTTCATGTTGGTCAGAAGTGGATGAAAGAGTATTGTATTTCTCATAGAGAGCAGTCAAGGATCGTGTTTCTGCCATGAAGACAAAGTAGGCTCTGATACCAAATTGATAGAATCAGCTTAGAGAAAAGTGATTATGTTCAAGGGTTGTTTCGAGAAAACCAACCTCCAAGGAAAGAGAATAGAGAATAGGAAGAACAGAGAGAGACTTAGAGATTAGGAAGAATGAGTCAAGGAAAATTGGTATTATTTTTTATTAAACTTCTCATACACCCTTCTCTACCTTATATACAGCTTAGTACAATACAATCTGGTAGTTACAATAAATTAAACTCATCAGCCCACCCTTAGCTGGCACATGCAGCTGGCATAGTAACTAACTTCCTATAACTAGCTTCCAATTAATATGCTCAGCACTAACATACACGTATATGCACACACAGGAGCTCAATACACACACGCGCGTGCGCATACACACACTCACCACATACTTATCAAGTCAATACAACTCCTATCAATGCACCAAGTGGATGGAGTTCCTACACGCCCTATAATATCAATTTCGAACACCAATTAAAGAAGCACCAATGGAAGCTCCCACTCAAGAGTCAAAGATGCAAGAACCTATGAATTAGAGCAACCGCATTAGTCCATGGATAATCTTGCAAAATACAAAAAAGGTAACTCATTTTACACATCTTGACAACAACAACAACAACAAAAACACTCACATCAATGGGTGTAAAATTGTGCATAAATGCACAAGTGCTACAGTAACCGTGCATATATGCACAGTTACTATAGCTCTTTTATACATTATTTTAATAATTTCTAATTTCACTCCATTTTTTTTTTCTCTTCTCCATCTGCAAAACTAACGCCCTCATCGTATTCTTCTTCCTCTAATACACACACTCCCACAAACACAAAATCAAAAATCAACCACAAAAATCAAAAATCAACCACAAAATCAACAGCGAAATCAACCATGGACACCACAAAACCAAACACACCCACACACAGACACACCAATAGAGACAGAGAAAGTGGGTCGATGCTTGGATCTGCGAGTGGATCGGCGAGAAGAACAAGGTGTTGAAGAGGAAGAAGTAGCAACAGCAGCAGTCAATGGAGACCACCAAAATTGCAAACCCAAAATCACTGGCCATAATCAAACTCAAATAGAAAAAGAAAAAGAAGAAGAATGAGAATGAGAAGAAGAAGATGAATATGCCGAAGATGTAAGAAGGAGAAGGAAAAGAAAAAAAAAAAAAAAAAAAAAGCTTCTCTGTCCCCTCGACACATTCTCGACACCTTCTTGATAGCTGTATCTGTTGAGATTCATTAAACCTCGACACCTCCTCGACACCTCTCGATCGATCGAGGTTACGGGAAATCAGAATTTTCAGCTTTTTGATTTTTGGGCCAGACTTATGTATTTGAGTAGGGTTTCTTTTCTCACAACCCTAGACTTATATAAGGTTTATTTTAAAGGCCGTCACATAAGAGAATACAAGGAGAACATATGCAAAAGGTGATTAATGCCTTACTCTCTCTGAAAGAAGCTACTGCGTCTTTGCGCCTTAGGGTTTTGTAACCAAGTGCTTCTTGATCTTCATTGTTGATGAAGTGAAGAACTTTGCAGCCAACATTCTTCTTCCTTAAGTTGGTGAGTGAGTCACGTACTAGGATTCGTGCAAAGGAGTTAGTCACGTACTAGGATCCGTGCAACAAAAAAGGGTGGCATTCATATATTGAAGAGTTCAGAGGTTCTGAAGCGGTAGAAGGTTTCTGCTGTGAGTTTATCTACGGGGATTGTAGAGTCTAGGGACAAAGGTTTTGTACTAGATCTGAAACTTTTCTTTACTATAGTGAATTGCTTTTGGGAAGGTTTCCCCCAGGATTTTTTACTGTGAAACTGGTTGGTTTCATTGGTTTTCCTGGGTCATCATATCTTGTCTTATTTACTTTTCTGCTGCATTCATTATTGACATGATATTGATGTTTGTTTGTTTTAACAAGGTTTGTTCATAATAAATCTAATTAACAACTTGGGTTTAAAACTTGTTAATTCTATCAACCGGGGTCTATATTTTCCAACAAATCTCTTATTTCTTGGTTTGTCTTAATTTTCTGTTAATTTTAGTGGGACTGTCATGAGCTTGCTGGCCATCTTTTGTGATCCCTTTGGACACTTCGAATCCATAAATAAGCAATAAGTGGATGCCGATACGTGTAAGAACTTTGTTCATGGGAAGATATTCTTTTTTTTCGAAAATACAATTCATCTAATCAACAAACTGTGTAAATTGATTCGTTTGGTAAACATACAAGATTAATTTCCTTTAATGAATCACAAAACAAGATTTGATCGATCAAGATGATTAAAACCCTCTTAAGGGGGATTTCATGATATGATTTATCTGCTCCATGAGGTTATCTTGAAGAAATAAAAGAACCCCACTGATTAATGGATTCTTAACTGGAAATTTGAAAGTTACTTTGAATAATGAGAAAAAGATATTTGTTCATGGTTCTGTTCAATGCAGAAATATCATTTTAAGCACCATGATAATATTCTTAGGAACCTAAGGCACAGAGGAAGTCTAGAGGCATAAAAACTTTAACACCTGCTAACGTAACAAATTGTAAGTAATAAGTAAAAAAAAATCATGTCGTTAGTGACATTAGATGAAAACCAGTAAAAACTTGTTAACTCAGCTCGTGTGAAAAAAATTGCCATTTTTTTTGTGTGAATCTATTATTCCTAAGGTCGGTAACAACTGTACAAGAGAAAGGTCATGAATTGATACCATCTTAATGTGGGGTCACTTCTTTTGGATAAGACGGTCAAAAAGGCTCTCTCACCATCTTAGCATCCCAAAAGTTTTGCCTGACAAAAGATCTGCCTTTAATATAACTATAAATGATAGTACACTTAATTAACCACACATCTGATCTTTTATTACTAGGGAAGAAGGTGAGTAAGTTCGGGGATCTTACATAGACTTGGCAAAATTTGATCCAAACCCATTTATCCAATATGACCTTGAAAATGGATATAGAATTGATATTTTTGGACCTATAGGAAAAATGGTTTAACTCATAGCCAATTTCATTGAAATGCTCGATTAGGTTGGGTCAACCTGTAACCAACATGACCCATTTTTTAAAGAAGGGACTTATTTGGAAAAAATAAAACAAATTTTTATTTGAAAGTAATATGCAAAGTTGAATGATTTCTCTCGGTGCAAAGAGGATTATAATCGTTTTGCTAATTTTTCATCATTGGCACTCGATCTCTAACTTGAGCATTTCTTTACTTAGTTTTGATTTGCACTCAAAGTTAGTTATATGAATTTGAATGTAATATTTAATACATATAATAGTCATAATTAAAAAAATTAATTCTTTATTGACTCATTTTCATTGTATTCTAAATTAATATTACAAGTTTGTATTTTAGATTAAAATACTGGAAAAATTATTCGTCAATTTAAGATGCAATTTTCAAGTAAGATTATTTTCACTGTTGGATCTACTACATACTAACATTGAGTAAATTGAGAAACAATTCATATATATATATATATATTACCTATTTTGTTATGTCTTATTTTTAAAACATTGTTTGTTTAGTTATCTTTCTAGGTAAATTAACTTTATAATTATTTTATATGCAACAGGTGTACTTGATGAGATTGATAACTAAATATGATCCAACAAATTTTTTGTTGTGTGTGTGGTGATGATAAGATTTGTGAAATTTGGATTGTGTAAACTTAAAAATTTATGTATATATTATTAAACTTTTATTTTTGATTATTTTGTGTTTGTTCTCTTATTTATATTGAAAGAAAGATAAAATTCAAATTATATTGAGCCAGCATTGTTTATAATTAACCAACAAGATACACTGAACATTAACATCAAGCTATGTCAATGTTGTTTTTATCCTAAATTTAGCTAACCCAGTCCAAAAATACACTCCATTAGGATTGCCACCACCAAACCAATTTTTTTTTTTTTTTTAATAAGAAAATTAAATCTACAATCTCCCGGTTGGGGAGGTATTGTAGCTTACCAAAAACACACACACTCTCTCTCTCTCCCAAAGTTCTCACACCTGCTATATTGGTCATCGACCTTGATCAAATATTAGGGGTCCTATTTTTTGAGGAGAAAGGTGAGGAAGGCAAATCAAGTTTTTTCAAACTGAGGAAGATAGAAAATTTTGTCAACAAAAAGTAATTTTTGAATATAAATTTGTTAGTGAATTTGTGATTAATGATTGGTGATTTGTGAATTGTTTAATTATGTGGAAGAAATACTGAAATTCCATTGTACATCTATAATAGGTTTAAAAAGACATGATCCCAAGTGGATATTTGGCATGTCCCCCCTCTTCCAAACTAGAAGTGGTGAGAGAAAAGATGTTAAAATGGCAAAAGCGTGGAAGAAATAAAAGAAATATTTGAATAGAATAGAGATAAATAGAGTCTAATTGTTTTGAATTGGGAAAATACAATGATAATTTAGTCGATTCAAGCTTATTAGCTTCTTGAACATAAGAGACAGAGAGAGACATTTGAAGGTTAATTTTTTACTTGTCTCTTACTATTCATTTTTCCTCTTAAATAGTAATACGTACAAGCAACACATTAGGGAATTAAGTTCAAAATACAAACTAATTCAAATTACAAACTGATACTCAAATGAGTCAAATAACAACTAAGAAAATCTAATCCTTTCACATCCTATCACTAATAATCCTACTGGACCAAGCCAACCTTCATCACTTATCCTAACATAAGACCAGGTCATAACATTCCCTTCCTTATAAGGTGATGGACCAATACCTTAATGCCATTTTGGTCACTATGTTATGCACTTCTTTTGACAAGCAGCCCGAGTGAATGAAAGTTTTTTAATTGTTGGTTATTCTTGGATAGGACATTTGTTGGATCTAATGTCTTTGGTTGGTCTGGATCTTTGGCATGCATGTAAGAGCAACCGCATTAGTTCGTGCAAATTTTCTATCTATATTGCAAGAAAAACCTATTTTTTATTTTATTTTACACACCTATTTTTTACAAAATACCCACATCAGTTTGTCTATTCTACCATCTATTTATTTAAATAATCATTTTTCTCACTTTTTTTTTATTATTTCCTACTGGTCCCACCACCTCACCAAACTCTCCAAAATATTTCTGACACTCTCTATCTCTTTATTTTCCACCTTCTTCTTGTTTCCTGTTTCTTTTTTTTTTTTTTTTCTTTTTNTTAAAAGAAAAGCAAGCGGGGAGCTTGTAGTTGATTGAGGAATTCAAGAAAGAAGTAGTCCGTGGATTCGGAGCCTGCGCGTGGTCGTGTCAGGAAGTTCTACTGGTGGGTAGCATTAGGAAGTCGAGCGGGGAGCTTGTAGTCCTTTTGTACGAACTTCAATTCTTTCATAGTGAATTCAGGTTAGCCTTGAGGATCGGTGGGTCAAATCCTCCCCAGGTTTTTACCGTGTGGTTTCCTGGGTGATCATATCTTGTGTTATTTATTTTCCGTTGCATTATTATTCTTGATATGATTATTGGATTGTTTTAACCTAGAATTGCTTAATTTGACTAAGTAACAACTTGGCTAATTAATCTAGGCTACGCAATCTGTGTGTTTAAGGGGTCTAAAACCGTTCAATTTCTTCCACGCCTTTTGCCATTTTAACATCTTTTCTCTCACCACTTCTAGTTTGGAAGAGGGGGGACATGCCAAATATCAACTTGGGATCATGTCTTTTTAAACCTATTATAGATGTACAATGGAATTTCAGTATTTCTTCCACATAATTAAACAATTCACAAATCACCAATCATTAATCACAAATTCACTAACAAATTTATATTCAAAAATTACTTTTTGTTGACAAAATTTTCTATCTTCCTCAGTTTGAAAAAACTTGATTTGCCTTCCTCACCTTTCTCCTCAAAAAATAGGACCCCCTAATATTTGATCAAGGTCGATGACCAATATAGCAGGTGTGAGAACTTTGGGAGAGAGAGAGAGTGTGTGTGTTTTTGGTAAGCTACAATACCTCCCCAACCTGGGGAGATTGTAGATTTAATTTTTCTTATTAAAAAAAAAAAAAAAAATTGGTTTGGTGGTGGCAATCCTAATGGAGTGTATTTTTGGACTGGGTTAGCTAAATTTAGGATAAAAACAACATTGACATAGCTTGATGTTAATGTTCAGTGTATCTTGTTGGTTAATTATAAACAATGCTGGCTCAATATAATTTGAATTTTATCTTTCTTTCAATATAAATAAGAGAACAAACACAAAATAATCAAAAATAAAAGTTTAATAATATATACATAAATTTTTAAGTTTACACAATCCAAATTTCACAAATCTTATCATCACCACACACACAACAAAAAATTTGTTGGATCATATTTAGTTATCAATCTCATCAAGTACACCTGTTGCATATAAAATAATTATAAAGTTAATTTACCTAGAAAGATAACTAAACAAACAATGTTTTAAAAATAAGACATAACAAAATAGGTAATATATATATATATATATGAATTGTTTCTCAATTTACTCAATGTTAGTATGTAGTAGATCCAACAGTGAAAATAATCTTACTTGAAAATTGCATCTTAAATTGACGAATAATTTTTCCAGTATTTTAATCTAAAATACAAACTTGTAATATTAATTTAGAATACAATGAAAATGAGTCAATAAAGAATTAATTTTTTTTAATTATGACTATTATATGTATTAAATATTACATTCAAATTCATATAACTAACTTTGAGTGCAAATCAAAACTAAGTAAAGAAATGCTCAAGTTAGAGATCGAGTGCCAATGATGAAAAATTAGCAAAACGATTATAATCCTCTTTGCACCGAGAGAAATCATTCAACTTTGCATATTACTTTCAAATAAAAATTTGTTTTATTTTTTCCAAATAAGTTCCCTTCTTTAAAAAATGGGTCATGTTGGTTACAGGTTGATCCAACCTAATCGAGCATTTCAATGAAATTGGCTATGAGTTAAACCATTTTTCCTATAGGTCCAAAAATATCAATTCTATATCCATTTTCAAGGTCATATTGGATAAATGGGTTTGGATCAAATTTTGCCAAGTCTATGTAAGATCCCCAAACTTACTCACCTTCTTCCCTAGTAATAAAAGATCAGATGTGTGGTTAATTAAGTGTACTATCATTTATAGTTATATTAAAGGCAGATCTTTTGTCAGGCAAAACTTTTGGGATGCTAAGATGGTGAGAGAGCCTTTTTGACCGTCTTATCCCAAAAGAAGTGACCCCACATTAAGATGGTATCAATTCATGACCTTTCTCTTGTACAGTGTGTTACCGACCTTAGGAATAATAGATTCACACAAAAAAAAAATGGCAATTTTTTTCACACGAGCTGAGTTAGCAAGTTTTTACTAGTTTTCATCTAATGTCACTAACGACATTATTTTTTTTTACCTATTACTTACAATTTGTTACGTTAGCAGGTGTTAAAGTTTTTGTGCCTCTAGACTTCCTCTGTGCCTTAGGTTCCTAAGAATATTATCATGGTGCTTAAAATGATATTTCTGCATTGAACAGAACCATGAACAAATATCTTTTTCTCATTATTCAAAGTAACTTTCAAATTTCCAGTTAAGAATCCATTAATCAGTGGGGTTCTTTTATTTCTTCAAGATAACCTCATGGAGCAGATAAATCATATCATGAAATCCCCCTTAAGAGGGTTTTAATCATCTTGATCGATCAAATCTTGTTTTGTGATTCATTAAAGGAAATTAATCTTGTATGTTTACCAAACGAATCAATTTACACAGTTTGTTGATTAGATGAATTGTATTTTCGAAATAAAAAGAATATCTTCCCATGAACAAAGTTCTTACACGTATCGGCATCCACTTATTGCTTATTTATGGATTCGAAGTGTCCAAAGGGATCACAAAAGATGGCCAGCAAGCTCATGACAGTCCCACTAAAATTAACAGAAAATTAAGACAAACCAAGAAATAAGAGATTTGTTGGAAAATATAGACCCCGGTTAATAGAATTAACAAGTTTTAAACCCAAGTTGTTAATTAGATTTATTATGAACAAACCTTGTTAAAACAAACAAACATCAATATCATGTCAATAATGAATGCAGCAGAAAAGTAAATAAGACAAGATATGATGACGCTCTAACCAACTTAATTTGAATATTTTAAATCTATGAAATCAAACAATTTTTTTTTTTCATTTCATATTAAAAATTACAGCAAAGTGAAATTTATCTATTCAATCAAATGAAAATTGTACAATCCATAAGATTAGACAACCCAGTAAAACACATAGTTCTTCTACAACATAACAAAATCATACAATATCATAACAAATTGAATTGTCTTAATTTTTACATGCAATACATGCAACTCTCACAAAATTAGAATATATGAAGATACTTGAATTTAAAATTAAAAATAGTAAAAAAATGGAAAGCATTATGGTTCTTAACAAGGATGGAACCCCAAAATTTTTTTTTTTTTTTGAGGGCACCAAAGATTAAAAAAAAAAAAATTAGAATTCAAGAATGAAAAAATCACATTCAAAGTATCTACATATCAAACAAAAGTTACAACTATTTTGTCATCATATATCCAATATTCTTCTAATACATTAAAAAAAAAAAAAAAACTCACATTGAAACTTCACAAGTCATAGACAATTGATCAAACTTATTACCCTCATAAGTTAAGAGCAAGTTTTACCGTACATACATAAGGAATTAGAGAGAGAAAAAAATTGATAAAAGTTTAAGGAATTGGATATGGAAAACCCTATGTCCACACAAAATATTTAAATTTTTATATGGAAATGCACCCATAATAGATTACCAACATGCTTTCCGATGTCTAAATCTTGAAAGCACTTTACATGTCATTCGAGATTGCTCTTGGGCAAAGAAATTCTTGATTGCTCTCCCGGGACAACTAGAAATATATATATATATATATATATATATATATATATATACATATTTTCCCCATAAATTCTAGCAGAATAATTACATGAAAATTTAACTAATATATATTCCCGCTCTTTTCAAATGATGCCTTGGAATATTCTATTTGCTTATGGAAGTTGGCGACTTTGGCTATCTAGGAATAATAGGATATTCAACCCTCCTTTTGAAACACTAAACCAGCTAATGCACAAAACTTTACATTTAGCTGCAAAATTTTATCATCTTGCATACAATAGGAAAACAAAAGGAACAAAAGTCACTAAAATAATATCTTGGCGTCCTCCACAAACCCTATTTGTTACTTTAAATACATATGGTAGTTTTAAAAATAACCCTGGTAAAGCAAGAGATGGAGATGTATGTATTAAGAGATAGCAAGGGAAGATGGATAAAAAGTTTCTCAATTCACATAGGCATTGCAACAAATAATATGGAAGAAAAATGGGCTATTAGATATGGTTTAAAAATGGCTTGGGAGTTAGGATATAAACATATAAACCTATAAATTGACTCTCAAATTGTCTTCAATTAGCTAATAACATATAGTGTTCTAGCATCGGAACTTTCTATTATGATTTTGGATTGCAGGATGTTGCTCAGCCAAGAATGGATTGTCCTTCCACATCATGTCTTCCATGAAGCAAATGATGTGGTAGATGAACAAGTAAAGAGGGGATGGGAGCACCAATGTAGTTTCATAGAACATAATGAATAACCAAATTTTGTTTATGTAAAATATGTATGTGATATTTTGAAAATAGGCACTTCTCGTGAGTGCCCCATGGACAATATTTGTAACAATAATCCTTAGTTAACAAATAAATTATCTTTCTTATTAGAAAAAAGAGATAAAAAAAGAGTATTTAAAAAATAATAATAAGATGGAGAAGTTGTATAAATAGATAGAGCCCATCCCAAACTCTTTTTATAAACAAATTATGTTGCAGAGTATTTAGATTTAGTTTTACATTTTTTTTTTTCTAAATTGTCTCTTCAAAAAGTCACTTTATTTACTTTAGTTTTATTTACTTTAGCTATCTCCTTTTACAGTACAACGTACATTTCATTATTCATTATAAGTATATTATGTTAAAATAATCTAAAATAATTATTTTTCTATAATTTTTCTACATGCACAAAAGCAATTGCACAAAAAAAAAAAAAAAAACCCATGCCCACCCAACCACTCAATTACGCAGAACCACCACAACACCACCCACGGCTAGAAGCACCACCACTATGCCATTCACCGATGGTGTCGCTGCTTGTAAGAGTGATAGAGAGTCCGATAGAGATCCAGACTGTGAAGAGACAAGGAGAGAGTTATGGGTTTTTTACTCAAATGTGAGAGAGAGAGAGAGAGAGAGAGAGAGAGGGAGAGAGTGTTTTGAATATTTTTAATCTTGTTAGGACATATATGTTTTAACTTGATTAAGAACATATGTCACTTATTTATGTAAATTGGCTAATCTTTTGACAAAACGCACTCTACTTGTAATTGGGTAGTTCTAGGTGTTTTTAATACTTCAAGAAACAATGTTTCAAGGTCAAATGTTGAAGTCATCAGGTCTGTCAAAGAAAAAGCAAGCTGAAGTGCAAAGTTTTTAAAGCTCGACACCTGCTCGATAGCTACCTCGATACCTGGCTATCTGTCGAGATCTTCAGCTGATTCTTATCGCAATCTCGATAGCTTCTCGATAGCTGGTTGATCGATCGAGAAAGTTTCTGTCCCCTCGACACATTCTCGACACCTTCTTGATAGCTGTATCTGTTGAGATTCATTAAATCTCGACACCTCCTTGACACCTCTCGATCGATCGAGGTTACGGGAAATCAGAATTTTCAGCTTTTTGATTTTTGGGCCAGACTTATGTATTTGAGTAGGGTTTCTTTTCTCACAACCCTAGACTTATATAAGGTTATTTTAAAGGCCGTCACATAAGAGAATACAAGGAGAACATATGCAAAAGGTGATTAATGCCTTACTCTCTCTGAAAGAAGCTACTGCGTCTTTGCGCCTTAGGGTTTTGTAACCAAGTGCTTCTTGATCTTCATTGTTGATGAAGTGAAGAACTTTGCAGCCAACATTCTTCTTCCTTAAGTTGGTGAGTGAGTCACGTACTAGGATTCGTGCAAAGGAGTTAGTCACGTACTAGGATCCGTGCAACAAAAAGGGTGGCATTCATATATTGAAGAGTTCAGAGGTTCTGAAGCGGTAGAAGGTTTCTGCTGTGAGTTTATCTACGGGGATTGTAGAGTCTAGGGACAAAGGTTTTGTACTAGATCTGAAACTTTTCTTTACTATAGTGAATTGCTTTTTGGGAAGGTTTCCCCCTAGGATTTTTACTGTGAAACTGGTTGGTTTCATTGGTTTTCCTGGTTTTATTAGACTAAGTCAAGTGAAACAAATCAAATCACATATAGTAAGCATATGTCTTTTGATAAATCTAACTTCAATTGAATTAAAACTTAAACTTAAAAGATGATTGAAAGGAAGAGGACTCAGTCCATTGAACTTAAACTTCAAAAGAAATGCTACATTCACAGTATATATCTTCATAACAATTTCACAAAAAAATTTAAGTGAAAAATTGTTATTAACTATTATTAGTAAACAAAAGAGTAATTTCAGTGGTAGACCAAGATTAGAACCCAATAACAACTTGCTATATAAAATTTATTATAAAAATATTATAGACGTAACCCCTCTCAAATGCCAATCAATCATGCTGCACAGTCTATAGTCTATACTTGCTATCAAAATTGTAATCATGCAAGGTCAGACATGAAAGATAAATTGAGTCCTCTTTCCTTTTCTCTACCTAGGTATATCACCTCCCTTTAGTCATTCAAAGTTCGAGTGGCTTTAATCCTCAAAAAAAAGTCCGAGTGGCTTTGGTAAAAGAGACAAAGGAAAGAGAGCAAAAGTATAACTTTGAAATAGGAGGCGTAGGGCAAAGGTAGCAGTGGCACATAAGTTTTTGTCAGCATACATCAGGTTCATAGTATGTGGTAAATATAAAAACGTTGTTGTTCCTCGCACGTTGCTGTGCCCTTGCTATAAAGGTCAAAAAGGAAGTCCATTTGTGTCTAACCCCGATAAACTTTACGTGCCTGTGTGCCCTGTAGACTGTAGTGCAATGCATCCCATCAGCACAAGAAGACAGTAATGTAGCGTAGGATCTGAGTAATGTACAGTAAGCACAAAGAGACACAGCAATGTCACTTCCCAAGTTTTTTTCGTGAACAAGTTTGTCCAATGGCAATGGCAAAATGATCACAGACCTGTAGCTGACCTTAAAAAATCGTCACTGACCTATGCGTTTTCAGCTTCTCATTGGTCCGCCGCGTACCATAATCGTATATGTTAACTTGTTCCGAAGAACTTGTTTTTTAGTTATGTCGTCAATCCAAAAAGATTCAAGCTATCAATAATATGAACGCATTCTTCTAAAAAAAATTACTATGAACACATTTGCACATGTAAGATATCGTAAAAATTTATGTCTATTTTAATATTATTTAATTAAAATAAATAAATATGACAACATAATTATAATAATATGAGAATTAATATAAGGAGTTAGTGAAATATTTAATCCCATATTGAAAATGAAAAACAATATTTTATTCTCTTTAATTGTAGTAATTAATGAGCTAACATGTATTAGAGTAGATATTAAATTAGAAACATGCACATTGGACAGGTGAAGGAGGGAGGTATTGGGCTAGATATTGGTGTGTCTTCTATTGGGTAAGAATAAAATTATTTTGTTTAAAAAAATTTTATAAGACGTTTGTTTTGGGTAAAATTTGTTATCTGGGATTTTTTTTTTTTTTTTTTAAGTTTTTCTGTTGGTAATTTTTGTTGTTGGTTTAATTTTTTTGAGGCTTGTATAATTTGTTTTAGATTTTAGATCTATAAATTTTTATATGGCCTTTAGATGGAGGAAAATGTCAAAGTTACAAACTTTTTTTACAAATTGCTAACATAGTGAGTGTTTATTGGAAAGTTTTTTGCACCATACCTATAGGGTGTGGTTTTCTCTCATGCTTAACCATAACTCACCTATGAATGGTATGACACCAATCTACACAAGATGCAGTGCACCATACTAGTTCAGTGCGGTTAGTTCGATTAATTCCTCTATTTTCTTAGGAATCAAGCACAACATAGTTAACAATCTAAAACCCATCATAATCATTCAAAAACCCAATTATTCCATAAAAAGAAAAAGAAAACACACAAATACAAACAAATTCACAATCTTTCTCCCAAAAATATCTCATTTCAAATCACAAAAAACCCATTTAAAAAAATAAATAAAATTAAAAAAAAAAAAAAAAAAAAAAAAAAAAAAAAAACCTAAACTGAATCTATAAAAGATAAAACAAAACCATTGAAAATAAAATACATAAACAAACCTCAAAGAAAGAATTGTAAGGAGGAGCATTAAAATTCAAAACCTTCTATAAAACTTCCTGAGAATAGCAAAAAGGAGAGAGCAAAGAGTGAAACTCCAAGAATTGTGGTATCAAGCAGCTGAAAACAATGGTAGCAAGTAGCGGTGGCAAAGAAGTGAGGAAAGAGAGAGAGAGTCAAGGAGGAGACGTTTATGGGAGAGGGAGAGTGGGCAGCTAATGAGAGAGTGAGAGAGGTGGGTATCTAATAATTCTAGGGTTTAAAATTTAAACGCTGTCGTTTTGATTTTTTTTTTTTTTTTTTTTTTTTTTTTTTAAGGCTGATACCAAAACAACGTAGTTTTGGAACTGATATTAAAATTAATCTCAAGTTCAAAACGGCATCATTTTGGTATCAGATTATACAAAATAATTTTTTTTTTTTTAAAACCCTAATGTTCTTAACCCATATATACAACTCCAGTTTCTCTAGCGCCATATTTCCTTTTTCCTTGCGTCTCTCAAGCCTTCTCTCTACTGAAACATATAATTCTATATATAAACTACATTATACATATGTTAAATTATAGCATATAATATATATATATATATATATATATATATATTTACATACATACTCGATGCGGTGTGGTTTCTCCTTAGAGTGTAAAATAGCCACCAATTGCCGCACTGGCCATTGTTAGTATGCCCAAATCTCCTCTAACCATCGCACCGAACACCTACGGTGGAGCATTGTAGCGGTCGGATCGGTTTGGTGCCAATCAAATCCTAAATAGGCCTAGTGATAGCATTACTCTAAAAAGAACCCCCAAAATACAGACCAATTATGATCATATTTGGATTTTTGAAATATATGAATTTTAATTATATTTGTAGGGACTCAGTTTGGATTGACCCTGAGTATGAATGGGTTTTCAGCCCAACAAGCCAAACAATAAATTTTTAGATATGGGTCCAAGAACTAGTGCTGTTTGAAAGGAAAGGTTCTACTCATCAAGTAATAAGGGATACTCTAGGTTCGTTCCTTGAGAAAATCTCTCCTCGCTCTCTTTCAGTCAGTCTCTCTCTTCTCCTTTCTTTTTTCTGTCAAAAGTCCCCTTTATTTCCTTCATTCCTATGTTATATACTCCGTTTTCCCTCTTTCTATTGTACACGTGTAGTTCTTATCTTGGGAGCTCCTTTCTGTCCCATCCAGCACCTACCGGAACTTTCAGTTAGTGGCCATAAAGCTGCTTAGTTACTGTTCAGGTATCACCTCCACATTAATGCGGCCAGAGCGTTAGCTGGAAAGCATTTAATGTGGAGGTGATGGCCTTAGAAGATATTTGCTACCTTCCCCGACGCCCCTTAAGTTATATCCAATTTCCAGTTCAGATACAACTTGGCGAGTCTTCCCAATAACATGAAAGTTACATTCACCTCGACTTTGGTGTCCTCGACGTGTACTATGCCGCTGTATATATAATATCTACTGTTTCTCCTCTATTACCCATTTAGTAATAATAAAACTTTTTTAGACTATCCTCGGATAACGAAGTGTCCTCGGATTGGGCCGTTGGGCCCCGAGCCCACTTCTGAGGATTACTATCCCTTTTTAACTAACAGGCCCCACAATATTTATATATATCAAAAACTTTAAATTGGTACAATAGTATTAATTAGTATTGAAATATTTTGTTCCACTTATTTTGATAATTTGGTAGTTTGGGAGGGAGTATTTTGAATCATGGAGGGAAGTTTTTGTTAGAAACTCCATAAAGTATCATGAGTTGCAACTTGCAAAACTTTTGACTTGAGTACTTTGAATTTGGTTCTCCTTATACAGTATTTTCCATTCACGACTTCATGCAAAAAGACTTTAAGATTTGCAGTGAAATGTTTTTAGAAATGTAGTATATAATTTGACATTTTTAAAAGTGTGAGATTAATTTAAATCACTTCTAAATTGTGAGATTTAAAATATAATTTATTTTATCCCGAGGTGGTATTATGTACTATGGAGTTATACATATCAGTATATCACTCCACTCACATAGGGGTGGAATAAAAGTATCTAACATTTTACTATCATTCCAAATTTTAACCCTTCCCTTCTCTCTGTTACTTTTTCTTTTCTTTTTCTAGTTTTCAAAGAACAGTTCCATCATCAATTAATCCGCAGAATCTGTCTCTTATGTCTAGTCTCTTTCTCGGGAATGGGGAGCAAAGATGATCCTGATATGATTTTGGTTTGGAAGATGCAGAAAGAAAAAGGAGAAGGTTGTTGAAGTGGGTTAAAAAGAAAAAGGCTGATCTTTGTGCTAGGAAGATTAGATAATTAGAATAAAGAGACACAATTCAGCAGAAAGAATAAGGAGATACAAGATCACAACACCTCCAAGGAAAGCTAAGATTAATTGGCAGTCATAAAGGGCTGGTCCAACAGCTTAAGTACTGCTTAGAAAGCAAGAGCCTAAAAAATACAGGTACAACTCGGAAAGCAACCTGAAGAGGGCAAAATTTATGTACTGTATTTTTTTTTAGATACAGGACTTAGATTCTTTAATCAAATTCAAACATTTCATTGTATTGATCAATAAAGTATAAAAACTGTTGTGAATTTTAAGGACAAATAAAATAAATGGAAAAAAGCAATTCCTTCCCTTTATCTATGGAGTAGTTTACAATTTTCTCTCTAAACTATAAAATCACGCAATGTTTTCCCTTAACTATTGAAAATGAGCAAACACCGTTGTTAAATCATGATAGAATCTTTTCATTCCAAGAATATATTACAATGAAACTACTAAAATACCCTTGAGAGGGGAAATGCAACTGACACAATAGTTAAGAGGGGGGTAGTTCAAATGACCCAATAATTAAGGGGGTAAAGTACAAATAACCCAATACTAAAGACAAATTGATTTGAAAAAAAAAATTATTAATAGAAGAAAAAATCACTTAGATTATTAAGCAAAATATTTGATTAGCATAAAAAAAAAATGAAAATGTAAGTTATAATTTTTTTTTTTCGGTGCTTAGTTTCAATTTATTTTTCTGAAACCTAGTATTAGAGTTAGTATGATCATTGTTTTTTGACAGGTAGTATAATCATTGTTACACCTAGTGACCATTTGGATAGTGATTATAGCGTCTTTGTTTGCATTTTTTTTTTTTTTTTTTTTTGAAGCACATTTCTGTGTGGCTGTGGTGACTTTTTCAATGGATCCCACAGTACTATTTACACATTTAAAAATTATTTTGCTACAGTGTTTTCAGTTTTCAGTTTTCAACAAAATAGACAGTATCCAAACACACCCTTAAGTTTCTTCAAAAAATTAAGTTGAATGTAAATACATATATCAAATAAGTAAAATAAACCATTAAATAATCAATAAATAAATAGTTATTAATTGATGAAGTTTAAAGATTGATCTAAATATATAAAATTCCAAAAATAAAATCTAAGTTAGAAAAACCAAACATTGATACTTTTAAGGGTCTGTTTAGAATTCGTTTATTTAGTTAAAGATGAAAACTTTTTGCTGAAAATACTGTAAATAAATGTAAAAGCTAATTGAAATAATATAATAAGACCCATTAATAGTACCAAAAAGTGCAATGAGACCTATGCGAATAGTAGCAAAAATAAGTTAAACAGTAAAATAAGTTGGCAAAATTAATCATGCTAAACGGACACTAAGTTACTTCAAAATAAAAACGTCAGACAACATCTTTGAAAACCAAGGCATATATAGAACGTTTTGAAATTTAAATCATCGAGTATACGATCATATTGTTAATAATTCTAAGTTAATTAAATTTTATTTTTTCATTTTAACTTTATGTTTTCAAATGATTTTTTGAAATATTTTAAACGAAGCACGTCCAAAATGAGATTTGATTTCTGAAAGGCCCACATGACCATGCTTGGATTTTATTTAGGCCCATAAAAAGAAAGGGTAGGTGACGCTTCATTTTTGCCTCATCTAGATGTGGCAATCCATTGCATGATTTGTTTCTTCACACATCAAGTTTCACTATCACCCCTTTATGCATCCTTAATCAAATCAAATCATCCAAACCCGAGTCCAGTCTATCAAACTTCAAAAGTAATTTAACAGAAAGTAAATTGGAGTCTATCTTTCCTGCAAATTGAGACTAGAGTTGCTAACGACCGAGTCCCACAAAATGATTTTGAATTAGTACAACTTAACCCCCCAAGCCTTTATTTTAGCCAATATAATACAACCTTTGGTACTGTAGCAAATGTATTTTGATAAGCTTATTTTCTATGACTTATTTTTATTTTAAAAAAATAAATGGTATATAACTGTACCTAAAAAAAAATATTATATTTTAAATTCCTTAAAATTGAGACAACAAATAGCCGTATATAAGTTGACAGACCCTTAGGTAAGTTTGTCAACTCAAGTTTAGTTGTAAACTTACGCTAGATACTATCTTGATCATTGGTCATTTTTAACACAACTGCAGCTATTCAACAAAGCTTATTTGCTTAGTAAATCAGTATATGTAGCCTGAAGCAAACACCTTTTCTACCATACATTGACATTCTATACCTAATAATTCATTTGGTAAAAGTCCATTCATAATTTATAGTAATTCAATAATTTAAAACACAGCCAAAGAGAGTTGTTCAACTTGGTTAGTTCATAAAGAGCGGATATCAGAACCAATACACGTTGAATTCTTCGAAGTGAGCAAGTCGCAGCTCAAGCATTAGCAAATGGTACTGAATTCCTATTTCTGTCCATATCGCACGTAGCTCCAAAATGAGATACAGTAAAGAGTTTTTACAGGTAAACAAGGCATAGAATTTGTTACCTTGTTCCAATGGGTGAGGGATGATGGGAACAAATTGAAAGAATTACAGAGAAGAATAAACAATGTGGAAAAGATAACAAAATAGGGAAAATACCCCAAAGAAAAACAAATCTTATCCCTCTCCGCCTAAACTTACTAAAGTGACCTCTTAGTTAGAAATAACGACCCAACCAGCAAGAGAGAGAGAATATCTCACCATATGACAAAGCCCTCAATAATGAGTTCATTCACTTAATTTGCACCTGTGAAGGTAGGGATGATCATACTTTATGTACTTAGTCCAGTAAGAACGATATCTTGTCATTGCCAACTCCAGCCAGGGTTTCATGTTGCCGTTATAGTGTATCACTGCAGCATTATCAATCTCTGTACGATCAACACTTGGATTGTAACCCAAACCAAGCACATGCCATGACTTCTCAAGAGGATGTGTCAGCCCATAAAATGTAATTAATCCCGGAGGTAATGTCCCAAGCTTCCAAAGTACCCTATCTTCATTCTAAATCCGCCACAGAAAACAGAAAGGTCAATGATTAAATAATTATGATAATGTAGATTTATATATATATATATATATATAAGTAAATAGTGGGGGAAGGGGAGGTGGTTTTAAACCAATTATTATAAGCAGAGTTTTACAGAGGAAAAAAAAATTAAAAACAGTTTTCATGAAATAGGCCAAGGGAATGAGGTTCTTTTTAAAAGAATTATATTTACACCCCTTAAGCTTGGGATGACTTCTAAATTGGTCCATTAACTATAAAAACTTGCAATTTCTGTCAACATCCATTAGAATTTTCTTGTTAAACCACCAAGAAATGATATTTTTGTGAAGAAAAAAAAGGGAAGGGGGGGGGGGGGGAAGTCTGCTAGTGCTAGATCTATTCTTTGAGTGAGCAGGGAATCTATGGAGGACCATTATGAATTGGCGTTTAATAAAGAATCCTAAGTTCTACTAGGATGACATTATAGCTTGGGGTGTAGATCAGTTGAGATGCAAAAGCTTCAAATCCATAGCATGCAGACTTGCTTTGGGGTCTGCTGTCTATCATATCTGGCAGCGAAGAAATGTGAAAATTCAATCAAGGGAAGATCAGTTCTAAGGATAGCATTGTGAAAATGATTAGATGGGAAATCAAGTAAAATAAAGCATAATGGAAGTTTCTGTAATTCTGTCCAGAACAGGGCAGTGTGCTCTATGTGGGGCATTTCCAATTCTGCACTAAAAGCTATTCCTTTAAATAGCTCTGGTTCTTTTATGATTTACTACCAGGGTTCTATGCTCTGTTTTGTGCTGTATCAGGTGTCAGTTTATCAGTTAAATTGTGTTGTTTTTTTTTTTTTTGTATTGTCCCTATTGAAGTGAATGTTCCAGTTAATAAAAAAATTTAAAAAAAAAAAAAGGAAATATTTAATTGAAAAGGATATCTGGTCAGATATGTTCTTATAATATGGAAGACCAATATCATTCATCTACACATAACTCATCAAAACATGCACAGGTTAGAAGAATTTCCAAAGTCACTCTCATATAAATGATAACATATCAATGGACAGACACTGGATGATGGCTATTTATTAACACATGGGGAAGAGAGGGAGAGATACCAACCTCTTTCACTTTAAAACGGCCGTTGTTATCAGGATATACAAAAGCAAATGATAATCTTGCACTTTTTCTCCTTGCAGCTGGAGCTACCTCTTTGACCTGTAAAAGAAACAATAAACCATGAACGGATGAACCATAAAAAATTAACATAAATAGATTCTTGCAAAGAAAGAGACAAAAGTATGACAGTTAAAATTTCAAACCAAGATAGAAAGACACTCATCTAGAGAAAAGTTCATTATAATCAGTTACCTTTGCATTCATACATTGTGCACAGATGCATAAACAATATTACTCCATATATACTTTTTCAGTGGCAGTGGCATGGTGCATGTTCCTTATACCTTTTTAGGCTCGTATTTCACGTTTCTTATTTTATTTATTCATTTATTATATAAAAGTAACAAGTGAATAACAGCTTGAGTAATCAGTACACATGTTAATCCAACAGAAACTCGTTTCAACAAACACTCCCATCTGATATTTTTCTGAAAAAAACAGAGTGCATCCTAAGCATGTTCTCTCATAACAAGCATATCCCTCTATAGGCCAAGTTGATGATTGCAAAGAAAGATAGCCCACTATTCATCAATCACCAAAGACCTAGCCATTTTCTAGTTCAATACCACCGTTTCCCTAGATTTAACCCCGCTCATTGTCATCCAGTTCAAACCAAACCTAAAATGTTTAGTGGTCACCCAGGTAACATAATCGAATGCCAATCACAACACAACTATTTGTCCATTGAGAAAACTGTTGGTGCCTTATAAATTGTCAATCGGCCAATCACACACTTATAAACCATCATATAGTGAACGAAGGCCGCAGCGGCAGCTAGTGCCATTCATCATTAATAGAAATATCAAAAAAGGACTTGTCAATTACGCAAATACCAGTGAGTATGATTTCAGACAAAATTAGAACCACAGAAAAGAATACATGTAACCGACCCTAACTAGTTTGCAAAGGATCCATAACCAACCCCAAAATTTTGGGACTACGGCTTTAAACGCAAATTCATACAAATTGAACATATAAATGCGTACAAATACAAAAATATACACAGAAGCTTGTAGAGAGACAGGCATACCAAATCAGTTAGCTCGCGAAGAGTCGCATCCTTCCAGGTATAGATTTGAACTTCATCCTTGGGCTCCTTGCCTCTCACTGCAAAGTCTTCATCACCATGATGACCCCCAATCTTCACAAAATTCAACAAAAAGTTATAGCAGCATTTACAAATAGAGAGAATCCAATTGAATTTATCAAAACTGCACAAATAATTTACTCCACAGCTTTGAACAACGAGAATACCTTGGTGAAAACGCGAAGCAACAATGGACAAGTCTGCAAGCAAAGCAATTCAAAGAGAATCAAAGAAAGATTTTCAGGGAACAAAATCAGAAACCCTAGGAAAAGTAAGAAAAGAAAAACCATATAAACCTTTTCGCGATCAACGGGTTCGAAGCGAGGGCGAGGAGGAAACTGGGCCCTTGGAGGTGGGCCCAGTGGTCTCCCTCCTTGTCTCCTTTGTCCTTCTCCTATTCCTGCCATCTCTCTCTCTCTCTCTCAGCTTCTGCTTCTCTCTTCTGTTTTTTCTGTTTTCTGCTTTTAGCAAAGTGGTTTTATTGGTGGGCATGGGCCTGGACATGAGGGATTTGGGCCCGGCCCATATATATATAAGTCATTGGGCCTTTTGGATTCAATAGTCTTTATGCAACGGCCCAATAGAGGCCCAAAAACATTAGATGCATTTCCAACTTTTGTGGGCTAATTATTGTTTCACGCGTGGAATTAACTGATCGTTCGTATTTTACATTAGATGTTTACATTTTACGCACATTCTAATCAAATAATAATAGAATGAAAGTATTGGATTTTTCTTACAAGTCTCGCAACTTTTTACATGCTAACATTGCGTTTCAATATTTAGAGTGTTAAATTGTTACTCGCCAATTGAAACTAGTTATAAATCACCTATCATGAGTTCCATTAGATTAAAGCAATTTTTTTTTTCTTTTGCATAATAGATTAAAGCAATTTAACATTAAAAAATTTATAATTAAATGACATTTGATTATTTTCTATTTATTATTTGGTTTGAATTTTTATTTATTAATTAAGTGTTTATTATTTATTAATACTTTTTCTCTCTTTTTTTTTTTTTTTTTGGAGGAAATTCTCAAAACTTTATTCTGTATGGCGTAGGTTAATATATATACATATATATATATATATATATATATATTTTTGGATATATAGTAACATTATTTTGATATATAGCAACATGAAAGTGTTTAACTTGGAATTAAAAAAAAAAAAAAAAAAAAGTGTATGACTTTTTTTTTTAAGACTTCCTCTTGTGGTATCGTATCAAAATTAACTAAAACTTGCGATATGCAAGTTTTATTGGATTGAAAGCAATATGACACTTATAAGAAGAAAAAAAAAAGTCCAAAAACCAGATTCGAGTTCTCACGAGGACTATAATTGCAATTTCTGGTAAGTTTCAAAAACCAATAGAGTATGGGGTGTGTGTGAGTTTGGGGTCTTTGAACTCTGGTTCAAGCTGGTGGTACTCATGGGTTTACCCAAATATACCATGGAGCATGGGATAATGACTGCCACATGCGAGTCCCTTTTTTGTTCTCAAAAAAAAAAATTAAATAAATAAGTGAGTTCTAGTTATCTCAATTGGTAAAATTTCTAATAGTTGAATAAGAGATCTGAGATTTAATCCCGATTAGTATCTTAGCTTGATTCAACCATAGGTTGAAACTCTCTCTAAAAAAAAAAATACTATATATGTTTTATCTTTCCACTCCCTCCTCTTATCCTCTCTTCTATCTTCCTTTCCAAACTTCCAAACATATTATTAAAATCTCTTTCATCTCATGATCCATTTGAATCACTACCTCTCTTTTTTTGCCAAATTATAAAATTCGAATCTTAGTCTAAGACTCTAAGGCTTATTGGCACTTGGTTCTTGACTCATCTTACTTTTAAGTTATTACAATAAAAAAAAAAAATATATATATATATATATATATATATGGAGCTTTGATATAGTTTCTTTGTGCCGCTTTTAGTCTAAATCAAAAGCAATGCTGCCCTATTAAGTTGGTCAACATAATGATGCTATGTTATCTTCTTCTTTTTTTTTCTTTCCTAGAATATGTATTCCAAATTCCATTGAAATTAACAAAAATATAAAATTTCTGGACATTATGCATTAGCCAACCTACAAAAAAAAGACCAACAATCTTCAATTCCTTGAGGGAGATTTGAGTTATTCAATATTCGGGTCATTAGTTAACATTTTCCAGCGTATTAATTCAACTATACATTAATATCAGCAATTTGATTTGGACAGCATCAGCATGTTCAATTCCAAACTTTACCAGTTTTACAAAACAATCCAGCATATTTCTGAAACCACAAATATGATGAATTCCATTTCCACTCACACTTATTTGTGGTGCCATGAAAGCAAACTTCTTTTTAAGTTGTTGGACCTACTTTCCTGGCAAAATAGTTCCATGATGTTACATTACATTACATTATTCTTACCAAATTATATGTCCTACCACCTTATTATAATTTAGGAAAACCCATATATAATTTTGATTTCTGAAAATGACAAAAGAAGAGATAATCCCATGACCTTACCTTTCCCTCAAAAAAAGGAAAAAATAAATAAAGATAATCCCATGACATATAGTACCAATTGACTGGGATTCTTTGTTCCCTCTTCATTACAAGGAAACAAGGACAGCGTGCTTAGTGAAAATAGTGAAAGGACTTGAAAGCTCACTGATAGTGAAGGTTATAGCAAAAAAGGGAAATTCACATTAAAAAAGCTTGACACTGCTATCAAAGCATTCCTAAATAGGTAAGCCCCATTGGGTTCACCATCTCACCAGTCATCACACGCTAGTTCCTTCTTGGATTAGACCCCAAAGATGGCCAGTAAATTATTCAGAGTTGATGGGCCTCACTCAGGAAAATTACATGGAACTTTTATTAAAAGAAAAAGGGAAACGTTTTACCTGCAAAATGGTTAATGTGGCAGTAAAATAAAAAAAAGTAATATGTGGACTTTAGATTTTTTTTTTAGAGAGAGTCTCAAACATCCACTCTTGATGATACAGAGTTGATGGACCTCACTCAGGAAAATTATGTGGAACTTTTATTAAAAGAAAAAAGGGAAACGTTTTTTCTGCATAATGGTTGATGTGGCAGTAAAATAAAAAAGTAATATGTGGACTTTAGATTTTTTATTTTTTTTAAAGAGAGTTTCAAACATCCGTTCTTGATGATAGCTTTTTATCATTAGACCAAAATATCAATCGGTTTTTGGTGTAAGCGAGAATTGAAGTTCAGATCTCTTATTCAACCATCAAAGACTTTACCAATTGAATTAACAGGAATTCACACCTTAAACACTTTGATTATGCAATAATTGCTGCATACAAATATGGAGCAAAATAGATTCTCAAAATATATATATATATATATATATGGAGCAAAACCTTAAAGGAACTTAATTGCTATCGCTACAAGGACCATTCATTTTGCTTTTTACCATTTTTCTCTTTCAAAGTTTTTTTTCTAGTTGCAGCTCTTTGTGGTAACCTTTTTGTATGGAGGGGTTTATTTATGGGTGAAAAAAAAAAGGCTATGTTGTATTCTTGTATGTACATTATCATTTATCATACCAATTAAGTTAATTTGTTAGCAATGCTATCCTACCTTGTGATACCCCTGTATAGGAAAATGTCAAAAAGGGAATGACCTTTGAGTCTTTGAGCATGCCCGACTGGGTCTGAGCTAGTCTATGGGCTGAATCTAGGCCACAATCATTGGTTTGAATTAGAATTACACACATATTGTCCTACACTCCTACTGGCCTAAACTCAAACTTGGCCGAACAGTTCTGAAAATTGATGCTCTTGCTTGGACACTTTACTAGTGAAAAAGGAGGAAATTTACAGAACTTCTTGGACTTTGTATTTGATAATTTAGATCTCTTTTACATGAAAGAGGGGGGACATACGCAATTGGGAGACTATCTGCATTAGTATAGAATTTCTCAAAATACTTGATTTTTATTTAAAATTTATTCACTCTTTAACATATTTTTTTGATTCTCCTCTTTTCGTCTTTATCTTAACATGGTGGGACAAAACCAGATCATAGGTGCCCTACCTCATAGAGGCATTGCTCCATCAATGATACCAAACACAACTATTTTCAAATTCAATTTTATAATTTATTAATTTGTGTAGTCGTGAGGAGTCAATAAAAAGTTTGGGTCTCATGAGTGGCAAAAAATGTCGACCATTTATAAGTGCAAAATTTATCAAATTGTGATATTGAGTGTGATTGGAAATGTCTCTAAAATTATTCCAACTCCATCCCATTTTCTTCCATTTCTATCTCTCAAGAACCTACCTTGCCTTGCCTAGTCTAAAAAAAAAGTGTCACACTAATAGTCATAACAAATGTTAGCATCAAGAAGACAAATACATTAGGATTTGTTCATCAAAAAAATACATTAGGATTTAGGACTGAACACCATCTCAATCAGTCAAATCATAATAGAGCATATTGTACTAAAGTTGTTCTAATGGATCTAATGCCACTTAAAAAAAAAAAAAAAAAAAAAACTTTGCCTCCCCAAATTCCTTTACATGACAGCCAAAAAAGCTGAAATTGCAAATGAAGCTGACAGTGTGCAATTGCAGCGTGAGCAGAAAGACCACGACATGTTGTGGGGCTCCAAGTGGGTCCATTCCTTGTCACATGAGAGAAAGAGTTGAACTGTTAAAACTCTGATTGGCATGTGACTCTTAAGGGCTGTCCCTATCGTAATTACAACCTAAAACTAACTCTTGATCTCACATTGGCTGATTGGCTCTGAGATCAAATTTGAAGATTTTTCATCATGACTATTTCAGATGTAAAGTAGACCATGGTGACCAAAAGGCCGTTAATTAAGAGTGCATTAGTTAACGGTAACTTTAGAAATACAATTTTTTTATAATTTTTTTTTCATAGTTGTTAACGTAACTTCTTGTTATGGCCGTTGTAAAATAAAAACAATAGTAATAATGGACTCAAATAAAATTGACATTATCTCAATTACAACTAAGGTTATCCAGCCACTTGCTAGAACTAACTTACCTATCTCTGACCGAACCGATTATTCCGACAGTTTATAGTGGATCCTTGTCTTTAGAAACTGATGTTGACAGGTTGGTTGGCGAGTTTCCTTCTCCAAAACTCGAGCCACCTATCTCGATCTTGAAAACCACAAGATCCAACAAATCTAAGTGTTTTTTGGCAAAGATTCAATAGAGATCCACCAAATCTGGTGAGATCTCACCGAATTTGGGGAGATTTTTTTTGTGGTTGCTCTATTGTTATTGGTTATGACAGAATCGACTACCACCCGATGCATAATCCAACTCGTCCGATCCAACTCCCTCACCAATCAACAATGGGTCTAAAACTTTTCCACTCGGTCTGGTTAGGTTGGTTGCGGATTGGGTACAACTCAACCTAGACCGACCCGTAATCACACCTAAAAACAACTTTTCATCTTAACAAATTATTTATTGAAAAAAAAAAACTGTGTTCATAACATTGCTTATGAGTTAATAAATAATCCATTAGTTTGATTATACAAACAACGTCCCTAAGATAATTAAGAATACCAGAATCCAATCTGAATTTGCAACCTCACTTGCAGCAGCTGCTGCTGCAGATCACATTCCACGTGATGAAGGCGATCCTCAAGATAATTATGAATGGTTAAGGAATATTTGATATAACAAAAAATAACAATATTTAGAAAGAAAAAAAAAATATCTAGGTAATTGTGGGGATAGAACCCCAATACAAAAGAACAAAAAGGGCCTATTTCTTTTACGTTGCCTCATGAGTTGAGCGTGATTTGCCCCCCATCATCAATTCATCATTAATTATTGCATATTTGCAGTTCACTGAAAGGCTAATTTTACTTTTAAGCTCATTTTCAGGTCCCTTGAAATCAAGACCATCGGGATAGTAATTTGGCTTCCAAACCAAGTAAAACTAGCCTCTAAGAAACAATAATTTTTTTTAATATATATATAATAAATCTACGAAGCACAAATGAAATTATGTTATAATAATTATACAGCCACTTGTAGTATATAGACAACTATTAGTGGCATAGTGATTTCTTTTCATACTTCTTATTATTCTTGCTAAAAAAGAGGGGCATAGGCCACCGGTAAAAATAGTCAAATACTTTTTTTTTTTTTTATAAATATTTTACAATTTACCACTATTTACGAAATATTTAGCAACCTACCATTTTTTTGAAATTCGATTTTGTGAAAATCCATGAACTCGAGTTACATGAAAATTTTTTTTAAAAAAAATCATGGTACTCAAGTACCATAAAAAACTCGATTTTCACAAAATTGGGTTTCAAAAAAGTGGTACATTGCTAAATATTTCACAAACAGTGGTAGATTCATATATATTTTCTCTAACAATGGTATATAGCCATTTTGGCCATAGGCCACTAATAAACATCTAATATTTGAGTCATCGAGTGGTGATAATAAGAGCTTATTTTATAGTTCATCCCCTTTTTGATTTCTTGTACGATTTGCTTACTGCTCATAAATGTAAAATTTTCCCAAATGATATTGATATTTGCTTAAGTTTCAGCACATATTCTTTTTATGTTTCTTAATATGGGATTTCTTAGCTTCCCATACTTTCTTTCCAACTTCCAATTAGTTTAATTAAGCTATTGCCAATTGCATATAATTTTGTACCTATACAATTACATCATTTGAATGAAAAGGACCTCTAACTTCTACCATAAATATCGAATCAAATTTGCAGGTCTGTATAATTTGTGTAAGCTATAACTATTCATGTCCTNTTTTTTTTTTTTTTTTTTTTGAAGCACATTTCTGTGTGGCTGTGGTGACTTTTTCAATGGATCCCACAGTACTATTTACACATTTAAAAATTATTTTGCTACAGTGTTTTCAGTTTTCAGTTTTCAACAAAATAGACAGTATCCAAACACACCCTTAAGTTTCTTCAAAAAATTAAGTTGAATGTAAATACATATATCAAATAAGTAAAATAAACCATTAAATAATCAATAAATAAATAGTTATTAATTGATGAAGTTTAAAGATTGATCTAAATATATAAAATTCCAAAAATAAAATCTAAGTTAGAAAAACCAAACATTGATACTTTTAAGGGTCTGTTTAGAATTCGTTTATTTAGTTAAAGATGAAAACTTTTTGCTGAAAATACTGTAAATAAATGTAAAAGCTAATTGAAATAATATAATAAGACCCATTAATAGTACCAAAAAGTGCAATGAGACCTATGCGAATAGTAGCAAAAATAAGTTAAACAGTAAAATAAGTTGGCAAAATTAATCATGCTAAACGGACACTAAGTTACTTCAAAATAAAAACGTCAGACAACATCTTTGAAAACCAAGGCATATATAGAACGTTTTGAAATTTAAATCATCGAGTATACGATCATATTGTTAATAATTCTAAGTTAATTAAATTTTATTTTTTCATTTTAACTTTATGTTTTCAAATGATTTTTTGAAATATTTTAAACGAAGCACGTCCAAAATGAGATTTGATTTCTGAAAGGCCCACATGACCATGCTTGGATTTTATTTAGGCCCATAAAAAGAAAGGGTAGGTGACGCTTCATTTTTGCCTCATCTAGATGTGGCAATCCATTGCATGATTTGTTTCTTCACACATCAAGTTTCACTATCACCCCTTTATGCATCCTTAATCAAATCAAATCATCCAAACCCGAGTCCAGTCTATCAAACTTCAAAAGTAATTTAACAGAAAGTAAATTGGAGTCTATCTTTCCTGCAAATTGAGACTAGAGTTGCTAACGACCGAGTCCCACAAAATGATTTTGAATTAGTACAACTTAACCCCCCAAGCCTTTATTTTAGCCAATATAATACAACCTTTGGTACTGTAGCAAATGTATTTTGATAAGCTTATTTTCTATGACTTATTTTTATTTTAAAAAAATAAATGGTATATAACTGTACCTAAAAAAAAATATTATATTTTAAATTCCTTAAAATTGAGACAACAAATAGCCGTATATAAGTTGACAGACCCTTAGGTAAGTTTGTCAACTCAAGTTTAGTTGTAAACTTACGCTAGATACTATCTTGATCATTGGTCATTTTTAACACAACTGCAGCTATTCAACAAAGCTTATTTGCTTAGTAAATCAGTATATGTAGCCTGAAGCAAACACCTTTTCTACCATACATTGACATTCTATACCTAATAATTCATTTGGTAAAAGTCCATTCATAATTTATAGTAATTCAATAATTTAAAACACAGCCAAAGAGAGTTGTTCAACTTGGTTAGTTCATAAAGAGCGGATATCAGAACCAATACACGTTGAATTCTTCGAAGTGAGCAAGTCGCAGCTCAAGCATTAGCAAATGGTACTGAATTCCTATTTCTGTCCATATCGCACGTAGCTCCAAAATGAGATACAGTAAAGAGTTTTTACAGGTAAACAAGGCATAGAATTTGTTACCTTGTTCCAATGGGTGAGGGATGATGGGAACAAATTGAAAGAATTACAGAGAAGAATAAACAATGTGGAAAAGATAACAAAATAGGGAAAATACCCCAAAGAAAAACAAATCTTATCCCTCTCCGCCTAAACTTACTAAAGTGACCTCTTAGTTAGAAATAACGACCCAACCAGCAAGAGAGAGAGAATATCTCACCATATGACAAAGCCCTCAATAATGAGTTCATTCACTTAATTTGCACCTGTGAAGGTAGGGATGATCATACTTTATGTACTTAGTCCAGTAAGAACGATATCTTGTCATTGCCAACTCCAGCCAGGGTTTCATGTTGCCGTTATAGTGTATCACTGCAGCATTATCAATCTCTGTACGATCAACACTTGGATTGTAACCCAAACCAAGCACATGCCATGACTTCTCAAGAGGATGTGTCAGCCCATAAAATGTAATTAATCCCGGAGGTAATGTCCCAAGCTTCCAAAGTACCCTATCTTCATTCTAAATCCGCCACAGAAAACAGAAAGGTCAATGATTAAATAATTATGATAATGTAGATTTATATATATATATATATATATATAAGTAAATAGTGGGGGAAGGGGAGGTGGTTTTAAACCAATTATTATAAGCAGAGTTTTACAGAGGAAAAAAAAATTAAAAACAGTTTTCATGAAATAGGCCAAGGGAATGAGGTTCTTTTTAAAAGAATTATATTTACACCCCTTAAGCTTGGGATGACTTCTAAATTGGTCCATTAACTATAAAAACTTGCAATTTCTGTCAACATCCATTAGAATTTTCTTGTTAAACCACCAAGAAATGATATTTTTGTGAAGAAAAAAAAGGGAAGGGGGGGGGGGGGGTCATTTTTACGCATGTTAACGGAAGAATTGTGACTGACCATTACGAAAGAAGCACATTAATATTGTTATAATAGTTGAGGGTGAAAATTGCAAGATTTAAAATTCGGGGAACATATCAAAAAGCAACCCTAAACTTAGCAGGTGTAAAGTGCTTTTTAATAAGCAAGTATGAATATCATTAAGTGCCAAAATGGTTGCAGCCTTACTACATGGAATTTATATGAGTAAGCCTAAGAGAGTAAAGTTACCAGTGATGAAAATAAACCTGCTGAGATTTATGTCAAGTTATAAGTCATGCATAAAACTTGTTTGTACACGGAACAAGGAAACAAAACACATGCAAAAAAATGCAGGGGTTAAAAGACTCACCATGTTCTGCCACTTGTGATATATGCCAGTAATATCCCTCTTTTTCCACTCCTCAAGATCAAAAATGTTCATCCCATACGCCCACCCGCATGCATTTGGATCAAAGTTTCTTGAAATATGAGGATTTGTAAAGTTAAGGTACTTGTCAAAACGGTGAAAGCTCTCACCACAGGTCTCCACCGCCCCATTAACCTTGCCTTGGAGATTCACAGACCACAGTCCAGTCAAGTCTTTCTGGACAACAATGTCATCGTCAAGAAACAGGATCTTATCTAACTTTGGATAAACCTGTGGTAGATAGAACCTCAGATGGTTAAGCATTGATAGATACTTCGGGTTCCTGTACTTTAGATTAGCAGAACCAGATGAAAGAGTGGTTGGATGGCCAGCCTTGAAATAATACTCTTTCATTGCAGCAGACTCAAGTTGACGAAGAACAGGGCAATAAGATGAATTAAGCCACTTAAATTCATCAACATTTTCAACATGGATTGTCGCTTTTCCAGGAGGATTCAACAGAAACCACATATTCATGGCTCCAAAATTGAGTTTATCAGTGACAAGATGGAAAACATGTTTTGAAGAGTCCTGCAGCGCAGCCAAGAAGCATGTTTTAGTCAAACACAAGAAAGCAAGCAACTTTTATTGAACATTAATTTAGTAGCATAAGTTCCCCATTATGTGGAGGAGGTATCTCGAGCAGCAGCTCCATAAGATCCTCCTCTCACAGCATGAGAGACCCAAAGATGTGTGGGTCACACATGTTGCGACAGTGGCTTCATGGAGCCTCTCTATAAGATAATATTCCCATTACACGTCCATATGAAGTGGGTTCTGTCAAAAGAGAGGTCCCGCTTAAAAGAATTTCAATATAAAAAAAAAGGGGGAAAATGCTCACACACCCCCTAAACTTTAAAGTAGTGGTCAAGACACCCCTTGAAATTTTATATTGGCCAATTTACTCCTTAAACATTCTACAACTGCTAAATCAATACATCGGTTAGTCTAACGTTAAAACATTAACAGAAGAGGCACGTGAGACTCACGTGAAATTAAAAAGCCACGAAGTCCTAAGAATCCGAAACACAATAGAAAGAAGAAAGAAGAAAGACAGACAGACCTGGGTCTAACTGGCAGAGAGTAGAGAGAGAGGCGATAGAACCATGTGATAAAAAAAAAGCTTGTTTTGATTCCCTTTTGAAAATTTTTTGATTGATGTTCGGATCGATCACAAAAACCCAACTCATCTTAGCGACCCATCAAAAACATCTCTTTTTAATCTTTTCTCTTGATTCTCTTTTGGCTTTTGCTACTTTAGTTATTTGATATTAGGGAATAGATTACCAAGTTATATAACAATGGGAACCGATCTCATTTTTTGGCATCATATTAACTATTGTAATGAATAAAATAATGGGTTGATGCTTGATGGACAAATACTTGTTGGTATGGGAGAGAAATTTTGGGAAAGTATGAAGGAAAATGGAACCTATCAAAAGACACAGTTGCCTTTTAGATTTTGACAATGAGAAAACATAAAAATAAAAAAGTGCCACGGATCAACAAAACGAGTCAGCTTGTTCTAAACCCACCAAGGCACCTTCAGGATACAAACGGCGACGATGGCGGGATAAAGAACTAGGCGCCGACATGCCGTGATGTAGTGGCTCTAGTTCTACTGCCTCTTTCTTTCTCTCTCTCTCTCTCTCTCCCCTCTCTACCAGTCTGTTCATCTTTTTTCTTTCTATCATGGTCAAATTTTTGGGACTGTTCTATTTTTTATCTCAAAAAAACAAATAAATAAAATTGGACTGTGTTTCTTTTTTTTGAGTTCACGTGAGTGTCATGTGCCACTTCCGTTAGCGTTTTAACGTTAGATTAACTGATGTATTGATTTGGCAGTTGTGGAATGTTTAAGGAGTAAATTGGCCAATATAAAAGTTGAGGGGGTGTTTTGGCCACTACTCTAAAGTTCAAGGGGTGTGTGAGCATTTTTCCGAAAAAAAAATTATTATCAAACAACTTTAATTGCCTGTTGAATGTTGCATTTCAGCATCCCAAACAGGCACATAGAGCACTCTGGCAGTTTGACAGACGTTTCCTTTACAATCACATTTATAGTCCTGATAATTATGTCATTATTAACCCACAATCAACCACCCCATCAATTTCTCTCCTTCCTCCCTAACCACCATTTTTCACACACACCCAATGGGTCTTGACTCTTAAACCCACGACTTCACCCTCCATCCCATTATTATGGGAGAATGAAGTACCAATTGAGCTATAGTTCATTGATTCATCCCTCCTTATCACCATTATCCCCAACCCTTGCAGAAAACAATTTCAATACTCAAATATTCCCTCTGACCCATTTTGTTAGACCTGTTTAAAAAATCCAACTTTTTAAAGGACATTAAATGCATTGTCTTTTATATAAAAAGGTACAAGTTTTAAAAACTACCCTCCGCAATTTACTTATCAAAAAAAAAACTACCCTTCGCAATTTAAAAGTTTAGTGAAAAGAGGGGGTATTGAATTTTTAAATAAAGTGAAGCATATGTTAGGAAATTTATTTATTGACTTTTCAAAGAGGACTTTATTTTGGGACATCCCAAATGGAATGGAGGAAAAACAATTTGGGTTTGAGAGAGCAAATTTGTAAGGAAAATCTTGAAAAAGGTTAAAAATGATATAAAAATAAAAACGCCATAGGCACCACCTCTAATTCATTCCCAAACTCCCTCACATCTTGTCTTTCAAAGCACTCAGACCAAATATCTGCAACAATCAGAAACCCAAATACCAACTCCAATGAAATGAACTTTTATGTGTTGATCCTACAGATTTGAGTGAAATGGAGCCATTGCGGACATCAATAGGCCTCTTCTTCTTTCCACTTCAAGCCTAAGGTAAATGTACATTTCAGGGATTGTAATCATTGATGGTGTCACTGTCACCAATGGCATGCATATGGAACCATAATGGTCTGGTGGTACCACCAAAGCACTCATAGAAAACTGATTATGAAAGTTCGCAGCAATAGCCAACAGGCCCAGATTGATCTGATTCAAAAGCTATACCTAACATCTTTTTCAATAGTTATGTTAGTGGTACTGCCCGATCAACCTATGGAGCAAACCTGAGTTCAAGTCCCTCCTCCTCAATATATATATATATATATATATGGAGCTTTGATATAGTTTCTTTGTGCCGCTTTTAGTCTAAATCAAAAGCAATGCTGCCCTATTAAGTTGGTCAACATAATGATGCTATGTTATCTTCTTCTTTTTTTTTCTTTCCTAGAATATGTATTCCAAATTCCATTGAAATTAACAAAAATATAAAATTTCTGGACATTATGCATTAGCCAACCTACAAAAAAAAGACCAACAATCTTCAATTCCTTGAGGGAGATTTGAGTTATTCAATATTCGGGTCATTAGTTAACATTTTCCAGCGTATTAATTCAACTATACATTAATATCAGCAATTTGATTTGGACAGCATCAGCATGTTCAATTCCAAACTTTACCAGTTTTACAAAACAATCCAGCATATTTCTGAAACCACAAATATGATGAATTCCATTTCCACTCACACTTATTTGTGGTGCCATGAAAGCAAACTTCTTTTTAAGTTGTTGGACCTACTTTCCTGGCAAAATAGTTCCATGATGTTACATTACATTACATTATTCTTACCAAATTATATGTCCTACCACCTTATTATAATTTAGGAAAACCCATATATAATTTTGATTTCTGAAAATGACAAAAGAAGAGATAATCCCATGACCTTACCTTTCCCTCAAAAAAAGGAAAAAATAAATAAAGATAATCCCATGACATATAGTACCAATTGACTGGGATTCTTTGTTCCCTCTTCATTACAAGGAAACAAGGACAGCGTGCTTAGTGAAAATAGTGAAAGGACTTGAAAGCTCACTGATAGTGAAGGTTATAGCAAAAAAGGGAAATTCACATTAAAAAAGCTTGACACTGCTATCAAAGCATTCCTAAATAGGTAAGCCCCATTGGGTTCACCATCTCACCAGTCATCACACGCTAGTTCCTTCTTGGATTAGACCCCAAAGATGGCCAGTAAATTATTCAGAGTTGATGGGCCTCACTCAGGAAAATTACATGGAACTTTTATTAAAAGAAAAAGGGAAACGTTTTACCTGCAAAATGGTTAATGTGGCAGTAAAATAAAAAAAAGTAATATGTGGACTTTAGATTTTTTTTTTAGAGAGAGTCTCAAACATCCACTCTTGATGATACAGAGTTGATGGACCTCACTCAGGAAAATTATGTGGAACTTTTATTAAAAGAAAAAAGGGAAACGTTTTTTCTGCATAATGGTTGATGTGGCAGTAAAATAAAAAAGTAATATGTGGACTTTAGATTTTTTATTTTTTTTAAAGAGAGTTTCAAACATCCGTTCTTGATGATAGCTTTTTATCATTAGACCAAAATATCAATCGGTTTTTGGTGTAAGCGAGAATTGAAGTTCAGATCTCTTATTCAACCATCAAAGACTTTACCAATTGAATTAACAGGAATTCACACCTTAAACACTTTGATTATGCAATAATTGCTGCATACAAATATGGAGCAAAATAGATTCTCAAAATATATATATATATATATATATGGAGCAAAACCTTAAAGGAACTTAATTGCTATCGCTACAAGGACCATTCATTTTGCTTTTTACCATTTTTCTCTTTCAAAGTTTTTTTTCTAGTTGCAGCTCTTTGTGGTAACCTTTTTGTATGGAGGGGTTTATTTATGGGTGAAAAAAAAAAGGCTATGTTGTATTCTTGTATGTACATTATCATTTATCATACCAATTAAGTTAATTTGTTAGCAATGCTATCCTACCTTGTGATACCCCTGTATAGGAAAATGTCAAAAAGGGAATGACCTTTGAGTCTTTGAGCATGCCCGACTGGGTCTGAGCTAGTCTATGGGCTGAATCTAGGCCACAATCATTGGTTTGAATTAGAATTACACACATATTGTCCTACACTCCTACTGGCCTAAACTCAAACTTGGCCGAACAGTTCTGAAAATTGATGCTCTTGCTTGGACACTTTACTAGTGAAAAAGGAGGAAATTTACAGAACTTCTTGGACTTTGTATTTGATAATTTAGATCTCTTTTACATGAAAGAGGGGGGACATACGCAATTGGGAGACTATCTGCATTAGTATAGAATTTCTCAAAATACTTGATTTTTATTTAAAATTTATTCACTCTTTAACATATTTTTTTGATTCTCCTCTTTTCGTCTTTATCTTAACATGGTGGGACAAAACCAGATCATAGGTGCCCTACCTCATAGAGGCATTGCTCCATCAATGATACCAAACACAACTATTTTCAAATTCAATTTTATAATTTATTAATTTGTGTAGTCGTGAGGAGTCAATAAAAAGTTTGGGTCTCATGAGTGGCAAAAAATGTCGACCATTTATAAGTGCAAAATTTATCAAATTGTGATATTGAGTGTGATTGGAAATGTCTCTAAAATTATTCCAACTCCATCCCATTTTCTTCCATTTCTATCTCTCAAGAACCTACCTTGCCTTGCCTAGTCTAAAAAAAAAGTGTCACACTAATAGTCATAACAAATGTTAGCATCAAGAAGACAAATACATTAGGATTTGTTCATCAAAAAAATACATTAGGATTTAGGACTGAACACCATCTCAATCAGTCAAATCATAATAGAGCATATTGTACTAAAGTTGTTCTAATGGATCTAATGCCACTTAAAAAAAAAAAAAAAAAAAAAACTTTGCCTCCCCAAATTCCTTTACATGACAGCCAAAAAAGCTGAAATTGCAAATGAAGCTGACAGTGTGCAATTGCAGCGTGAGCAGAAAGACCACGACATGTTGTGGGGCTCCAAGTGGGTCCATTCCTTGTCACATGAGAGAAAGAGTTGAACTGTTAAAACTCTGATTGGCATGTGACTCTTAAGGGCTGTCCCTATCGTAATTACAACCTAAAACTAACTCTTGATCTCACATTGGCTGATTGGCTCTGAGATCAAATTTGAAGATTTTTCATCATGACTATTTCAGATGTAAAGTAGACCATGGTGACCAAAAGGCCGTTAATTAAGAGTGCATTAGTTAACGGTAACTTTAGAAATACAATTTTTTTATAATTTTTTTTTCATAGTTGTTAACGTAACTTCTTGTTATGGCCGTTGTAAAATAAAAACAATAGTAATAATGGACTCAAATAAAATTGACATTATCTCAATTACAACTAAGGTTATCCAGCCACTTGCTAGAACTAACTTACCTATCTCTGACCGAACCGATTATTCCGACAGTTTATAGTGGATCCTTGTCTTTAGAAACTGATGTTGACAGGTTGGTTGGCGAGTTTCCTTCTCCAAAACTCGAGCCACCTATCTCGATCTTGAAAACCACAAGATCCAACAAATCTAAGTGTTTTTTGGCAAAGATTCAATAGAGATCCACCAAATCTGGTGAGATCTCACCGAATTTGGGGAGATTTTTTTTGTGGTTGCTCTATTGTTATTGGTTATGACAGAATCGACTACCACCCGATGCATAATCCAACTCGTCCGATCCAACTCCCTCACCAATCAACAATGGGTCTAAAACTTTTCCACTCGGTCTGGTTAGGTTGGTTGCGGATTGGGTACAACTCAACCTAGACCGACCCGTAATCACACCTAAAAACAACTTTTCATCTTAACAAATTATTTATTGAAAAAAAAAAACTGTGTTCATAACATTGCTTATGAGTTAATAAATAATCCATTAGTTTGATTATACAAACAACGTCCCTAAGATAATTAAGAATACCAGAATCCAATCTGAATTTGCAACCTCACTTGCAGCAGCTGCTGCTGCAGATCACATTCCACGTGATGAAGGCGATCCTCAAGATAATTATGAATGGTTAAGGAATATTTGATATAACAAAAAATAACAATATTTAGAAAGAAAAAAAAAATATCTAGGTAATTGTGGGGATAGAACCCCAATACAAAAGAACAAAAAGGGCCTATTTCTTTTACGTTGCCTCATGAGTTGAGCGTGATTTGCCCCCCATCATCAATTCATCATTAATTATTGCATATTTGCAGTTCACTGAAAGGCTAATTTTACTTTTAAGCTCATTTTCAGGTCCCTTGAAATCAAGACCATCGGGATAGTAATTTGGCTTCCAAACCAAGTAAAACTAGCCTCTAAGAAACAATAATTTTTTTTAATATATATATAATAAATCTACGAAGCACAAATGAAATTATGTTATAATAATTATACAGCCACTTGTAGTATATAGACAACTATTAGTGGCATAGTGATTTCTTTTCATACTTCTTATTATTCTTGCTAAAAAAGAGGGGCATAGGCCACCGGTAAAAATAGTCAAATACTTTTTTTTTTTTTTATAAATATTTTACAATTTACCACTATTTACGAAATATTTAGCAACCTACCATTTTTTTGAAATTCGATTTTGTGAAAATCCATGAACTCGAGTTACATGAAAATTTTTTTTAAAAAAAATCATGGTACTCAAGTACCATAAAAAACTCGATTTTCACAAAATTGGGTTTCAAAAAAGTGGTACATTGCTAAATATTTCACAAACAGTGGTAGATTCATATATATTTTCTCTAACAATGGTATATAGCCATTTTGGCCATAGGCCACTAATAAACATCTAATATTTGAGTCATCGAGTGGTGATAATAAGAGCTTATTTTATAGTTCATCCCCTTTTTGATTTCTTGTACGATTTGCTTACTGCTCATAAATGTAAAATTTTCCCAAATGATATTGATATTTGCTTAAGTTTCAGCACATATTCTTTTTATGTTTCTTAATATGGGATTTCTTAGCTTCCCATACTTTCTTTCCAACTTCCAATTAGTTTAATTAAGCTATTGCCAATTGCATATAATTTTGTACCTATACAATTACATCATTTGAATGAAAAGGACCTCTAACTTCTACCATAAATATCGAATCAAATTTGCAGGTCTGTATAATTTGTGTAAGCTATAACTATTCATGTCCTAGACTGGTAGCTAGCTATGATATAAGGCCATTGGTAACCAGTCATACTCTCATACTAAAGAGAAAATGACATTGACACTTCAGAAACCAGCCAAATAAAACTGTGTGTGGTATTTCATAATTTCATATTACGCAAACTCTGGGGGAGGCCAATGCCATTGTTGAAAAACTAAGCAAGAAATCATAAAGTTGGTCTCTGCATTGATTGTATTCCATGTATGAAGTAACCTTGTTTTATCCGAAAGGACAAAAAAGAAAATCTGACATTTGAAAGTACTGGAATGACCCACATGCTGGATTTTCTGAACTCTTTCTGAAAAGTCAAATTTATAGGTCCAATTTGCAACATCAATGGATAATTTCATTTTCTATGGCCCTTCAAAGCTTCATTTGTATAGGCTTAAAATGTATTGGTCATTATGTTATCCCTGCATATTTTTACCACCTGAGAATTCTTCTTACCAGAGCAAGTGCAATATGTTAGAGACAGCTTCAATTATATAGAATATAGTGGAAAAGTATGAGAATTATCTAATAATTTAAACTTTTAGTTGTCCTGCATGAATTTTTGTACAATGTATATATGTTATATATATTACTTGTAGAGATTGATAAATTAATTGATTGTATAGCATGTATGTATAGTGGATACCTACCAAAAAAAGAAAAAAGAGAAGGTAAGTTAGAAAGTCCACAAGGTCACTGATTCGTAATTTACTGTTTTGCCCTCTTATTTTGGAATGAGTGCAAAGATTTTTTTTTTTTTTTTAAATTTTTTTTTATAATCCGTGTGTTACTTCAATCATGGCATAGAATTGGGATTATATGGACTATTAGTACGATTGTGACTAAAATCTGTTGGTCCCTAATGTGGATGGCAGCCTCATTAGAGTGGTGATCACCTATAGAGAGAAAAGTGTAGAGACACAAATGAGGAGTTCTAATATTTATAGACTCATTCTTGGCTTTTGGTAAGAGAAGTGTTTTTACTGACTGATTGGATTTAATCAAGACACAGCTCTTATGTCAATAACTTAATAATAATTAATTAATTAATTATTGCTACCACTAATACGCTAATGAAATAACACCATCTACCTAGTGAGAGTTATTATATGGGTGACGGTGCATCATATTATGATGTGATTATCTCACTATTATACACTAACAAAATCCTGCTTGGTCGCTTAAGTTGGGCTAATTTTGAAGTAGTTTGGCTAATCTGAGTAGATGACATGAGCCCTATGCTAGTTACATTCCTTAAAATAAAATAAACACTAAAAAATAAATAACGATTAGAGATATTCTAATTTTTCTGATTTGATAAAGATTAATGAATGAAAAGTATTATATACACATTAGACAGAGCCTTTGAATTTTTGTTATTCCTAAGAAATTTTTAGTAGTGTATGTTGCTGTCTTTGACTCTTTGCTACGCAATGAAGAGAAGGTAAAAGAAAGACATTATGACATTGATAAGTCTTCGCACTTGGCTAGTACCTATAAAAAATTCAAAATTTAGGCTAGAAAACCATTACCTTAAGAAGAAAAACCAAAAACAGTATGAAATTATTAAAAAGATTGCTACTACAAGCTTCTTTATAAAGGTGGCGGAGATAAATATATAGTACAATAAGAATACATATAAGTCAAGGTGAAGTATGGGCAAAAGAAGCAGAAACTGACTGATTTCGAAAGTCGGCTTTCGTATATCGATGGGATTCTTTGGTGGAACAAAATTTGACTATATTATATATAAGAGTATAGTAGAAATTATTAAAAAGCCGAGTGATGACATTCACATTGGATATTTGAAGAAATGTGCGTTATATGGTAGGTTTGAGGTCTTGTCCAAAAAATAATATTAATCAGGGAAATTAAAAGGATTCATTGGAGGACCGGCAATTTAACAAATGCAACTCAAAAGGTTGTGGGTTGTTTTAGAAGGTTTTCTTCCCAATAAATATAGGAGGCAAAATAAATAAATAAATAAACAAACCAATTGATGGTCCTCAAAAGTCGAAAGAGTAAATGATGTATTCCTTATTTCCTTATAATAGGAAGAAAGTTTTAGCTCGCTCAAAGAGCAAGAATTGCTCACTCCCTCATGCCCAAAAAGAGTGCCAACTCAAGAATCAAGACTGATGACCTAGGTTGAGTAGAAAAGCTTCTACTTTAATTTACTCGGTCATCTGGATTGACTAGCTTCGATTTTGCTTGGCCAAGTATAGGGGGTGTAAAAAAACCGCTTCCACTAAACGACCGCACCTAAACTGTGGTGGTTAATCACGGTGGAGGTGCAAAAATGGAATTTTGTGATAGAAGTGTGGTGCTATCTGCGATTATGTTTTTAGAAAACTATATTGATACTTTCTTTTATTTTATTTTATATTTAAATATTCCTTTATTAAAAAACATCTAACATCAAATATTCCTTTTTTTTTTTTTTTTACCATTTCATTTAAAAAGAAAGAGAAAAAGGGAGAGAATACATTTTTTTTTTTAATGAGAAAAAAGTCACCACCACCAAATAAACCTTAAAACTATACCTCTCCCAGAAAACCCTCTATCTCTAAGCCCCTTTACTAGGTTAGGCAAGCTTGGATGCCCCTACTCCCAACAAGTATAATTTTTTTATACCTTTGGATCGAGCTACAATAGACTTGCAAAAATGGCAGTTTACTATTCACAATTTGTAAAAGTTTATATATATACCACTACTAATGTAGCATGTCTTTTAGTATTTTGGGTACTTAAATAGTATTTAAGCTATTTTAGCATCACCAATGTGAATGATCTAATACTTGTTTTAAGAAATTTTTGTGGTTGTTAGAAGTAACAAGTGGTGCTTTTAAGTAATACGTTTTCTTAAGAGAACAATATTATGCCAATGATGAGTTGGGGCATGACTGATAGTCAATTAAACCAACATTTTATTTATAAATATTAAATGATCCTTGAAAAGATTCTATATACAAGACACTTACTCTATTATAGGTGAAGTGAAAAAAAAAAAATGAAAAGAAAACAACAGAGAACCAAACCCAAAGTTATGGATTTTAAAAGTTTTCACCTGTTATATTTTTCTCATTCTTTTTCATATGATTTTTTTAGGGTAAATTATGCTTTACTCTTCTAAATTATACTTCCTTTTATACTTATTCCCTTTAAATTATTACTCATGTAATACTTGCCCCCTAAATTATTACATATGTAACACTTTACACCCAAAAAAACATATATTCTCATAATTTAAGAGGTAAGTATAAAAGGTTGGATAGTTTAGGAAGGTAAAAATGTACATTTAGGGGATAAGTATACGAGAATGCACACTTACACTCCTAAGCTATAATCCATGTAACACCTCCCCCCTAAACTATTACATGTGTAACACTTTGCATGCTCATTTGGGTTATCCCATGGGTAATAATAGTTTAAGAAAGTAAATGTGTATTCTTATAATGTATGGGGTAAGTATAAAAGGGGATATAATTTAGGGAGGTAAGTATAAAAAATATTATAATTTAGGGAGGTAAAGTGTAATTACTTTTTTTTTTCAAAGTTGTATATCTCAAAAAATAAGTAGTTATTTTTAAAAGTAATAACCTCAATCCGATGACCAAAAGTGTAAAGTTATGCTATTTTAAAGTAAAAACTTGGAGTAGTAATGATATTATTTGTGTTGTTTTAATTTTTTTTTTCTCGAACTCCACATTTCTTTCTCCATTGTCTATCTTTAAAATTAAAATGAAAAAAAAAAGGTACTAAATACCTTTGGTGGCAATTAAAATTATGGATTTTTTTTTTTTTGAGAAAGAACACTGTAATTTTATTGATGATAAGCCGAATAAACTTGAATTACAGAAAAAAAAAAAAATGTGTGGAGGAACATCTTCCATCCACACCAAAAACTCGCTAACATGTCTTGCATGTCTAGCAATGTTGTGGGCTAACTTATTGACTTGTCTTTGCATAAGATTGAACTCAACAACTTCCAGTTGTGCTGTTATCTCATTGGCTTCATCTAGCAGGTGACCATACTCAGCTAGTGAAATTTCTTTACTCTTCAAACCATCAATAGTGATCTTTGAGTCACATTTAAGAATAATCAACAATAGTCCGAGATCTTTGGCAAACTGAAGTTCCTTCTTTGCTATTATCACTTCCATGGCATTAACTAAAAAAGGCAATTGAAAGCTCTCTTCCATGGAAGCTACCACACTGCCCTTCCCATTTCGAACAATGACTCCCACACCAGCAAGTTTACACTCTTTAAACATTGCCCCAGCAAAATTCACTTTGAGTTTCGACCATGGAGGTGATTTCCATATAGGTCGAGGAGAACTCTGAGATGTCTAATCAGGTGGACACGGAGGTATGGTTCAAACAAATGTTGCTCTGGCCTTCTGCACTTCCATAAAAACATGCTAGATTGGGAGGTGCTTACCACTTGTTCTAATGGAGTTTCTGCGATACCAAATTGCCTATACTGTCGTGGCAAAGAGATTCAAAACAGTCCCTTTCTCTATAAAGTATTCTACCAAATCTCTGAAGCTCGAAAAGTGTAGACTCGCATTATAATTCCATGTGCAATTCTAGTACCAGACCTGAGATAAACATGGGCATGACCATAACGCATGAAGCACATCTTCGATTGCACCGTTACATTGTTCGCAACGATCATCTACAATAATCATTTGACGCCTGAGATTGAGCTTGGTTGGAATTGAGTTCTTAATGGCCCTTCATAAAAAGTTTCGGACCTTTGGCTGAACCTGTAATCCCCATACTTTCTTCCATAGTGTGTTGTCCTCCGGTTGGTATTCATTATTGTCCAAGCTCCTTGACTTATAAAGAAACCTATATCCAAACAATACTGTGTAGGAACCCATTATGGTGAAAGGCCACACAAGAGCATCTTCTGCTAGTTTGCTACTTAAAGGAATGGATTGGATCAAGTCCACATCCCTTGGACTAAATAGCAATTAAAGAGTGTCCAGATTCCATACCTGATGGGAAGTATCAAAAAGGAAAGCTACTCTAGCATTCTCCTAACCCAGTGCTACTGGAGAGGAAATGAAAGGCAAAAATTCTAAGGGCAGCCACGAGTCTGACCAGATTCGGATTGAAGAACCATCACCTACCCTCTAACGCATTCCTTCCTTTAGCGCTTCTCTACCTTTTAAAATGCTTCGCCATGCATAAGACCCTACTTGTGATTTTGTTGCCTCCATAATTGAGCAATGAGGAAAAAAATTTGGTTTGAACACATTATAGAATATAGAATTTTTATTTTGGAGCAACCTCCAAGCTTGTTTTGCTAGGAGCGCATCGTTGAATAATGCTAGATCTTTGAAGCCCATTCCCCACTCTTTGGTTTACATAATTCTTTCCATCTAACCCAATGTATTTTCCTTCAGTCTCCTCTTTGTCCCCACCAAAACTTCCGTATAAGCCCCTTCAATTCATTGCATAAACCAATAGGTAATTTGAAACAATTCATGGTATACATAAGGATAGCTTGGACCCTTACTTTAATGAGGATTACCTGCTTAAGAGAGTAATTGTTATTTTCACCCTTGTAATTTCCTCCATATTCGCTCCTTGATATAGTTGAATCTTGTTTTCTTGTTCTTCCCCACTAGAGATGGCAAGTGCAAGTACATCTCATAACTCCTTATTTCCTCTACCCCAAAGTGTTTTTAATCATCATCCTCCGCTTTTCAAAAGTTGAGTGACTAAAGAAAATTGTAGTTTTTGCCTTGTTTATTTGTTGTCCCAAACTCAATTCATAAGTTTGCAAAATTTCCAATATTTTTTGGCACTCCTTAGTATTAGACCTGCAAAAAGCAAACTATCGTTTGCAAATAAAAGGTTGGTTAGTGGAGGGCTTCTCCTAGATAGGGAAAAGCCATGAATGTCTCCTCTAGAGGCTGATTAAGTGAGTAAACCATGGAGCCCTTCCGTACATAAGAGAAATAAAAAAGGGGATAGAGGGTCCCCTTTTCTGATCCCTCTAGATGGCCTTATACATCCTTGTGGTGAACCATTGATAAGAATATAGTATGACACACTAGACACACAGAGCATCATGGGTGATCCATCTTTCATTAAAACCCAATTTTTTCATCATGCACTCCAAAAAAGACGACTCTACTTTATCGTAGGCCTTGCTCATCTCAAGCTTAATGGCCATATAACCCTCATTGGTGGATTTGTGGGTGTGCATACTATGAAGGGACTCAAAGGCAATTAGGATGTTATCAGAATTAAGATGATCTTTTGTGAATGCACTTTGGTGTTCAGTGATAATGCAGGGCAGAATTTTCTTTAGTCTGTTTGTTAACACCTTTCAAAAAATCTTGTACAACATATTACATAAACTAATGGGATGAAATTCAGAAACCAATTCTAGATTTTTAACTTTAGGAGTCAATGTGATAAAGGTGTGATTTAGGTGCTCTGGTAGTGTGGCTGAATTTAAGAAAGATAAAACAGATGTTATGATATCCTTACCAACCAAATCCCAATAAAGTTGATAGAACAAGGGTGGCATGCCATCGAGACCAAGTGCTTTAAGTGGTGTCATTTGATTGGGAGCCACCTTGACTTCATTCTCAGTAAACTCTGCTAGTAACTCCTTGTTCATATCCTTGGTGACTAAACAATGAACTGTCTCCAAAGCCATCTCGGGTTGACATGTACGGTTTGAGGAAAATAAGTTGATGAAAAAATTCAGCATCTCCATTGTAATTTGCTTTGGGTCCGAGCACCATTGACCCGATGCATTTCTTATTCCCTCAATCTTGTTTTTTCTATATCTTTAGGTGTCTCTGCTATACGTTTTTAAATCGCTGTAAACTAGATTGTTTAACCTAATTAATTAACTAAGTGAATTATAAGGTTTATTATTTAGATTTAGGTTAAAACAAAACAATCATATCATGCAAAGTAGCGGAAATATAAAAAACACAATGATATGATGACCTAGGAAAACCAAACCGGTAAAAAACCTGGGGAGGATTTAACCTAGCTATTCTCAAGGTAAAAAGCAAATTCATTATGAAAGAATTGAAGTTTGTACAATAAAACTTAGACCACTAGCATTCTATTACTACATCAAGTAGAAAACTTACTACCACGACCCCATGATAGTTTCGAGTCCATGAACTACTTTTTTCCTTGATCTATAGCAACCACAAGTTCTCCTATTTGTGACTTTGAGACTCCACTCAAAGGTTTTGGATCTTCTTGAAAGTTCTTTATACAGCAACTGAAACCACCATCAAGTTCTTGATACAAATCTTGATCTTAATAACCCTAAGTGTGTATGAAGGTAAACACCTTTAGATCTCACAAGAGATTTAACACACATTACATCAAAGACTTTAAAGAGCTTTTGGGTACAAAACCCTAGATCTACAAAAGAGGCACACTCTTTTCTCTCTAAAAAGCCCTCTTAAAAACGTGCTTAAGGTTTCCTTTATATACTAAAAGAAGTAGATCTGAAACCCTAATCCTTAATAGGCTTGAACTACTGTTTGGGCCAACTTAAAATTCTGCAGATACGTGTTTCGATTAGTCGAGCCTGTTCTTCAATCAATCGAGCTTTGCAGAAATTGAATAGTAATTTCCTGCAATTACTCAATTCCAAACTTACATTAAACCAAACTTTGAGCAAGTCTAAACCTAGACTAAATATTTTGATCATGGTTTGCCAACATATACAAAGTGAAGTTCTAATATATTAGTTCCTAAAGTCTTAAAAACTAACATCTGCTATGAAAGTATTTTGAATTTTTGTCCCCATGAGTAGCCCATAGTGCATGTGATCTCTGAAACCACATCTTTGTATTTTTATCCGATAGTTCATTCACCTCATTCCTTAATCCTCTAGCCCAAAAATTAATTCTAGTTGTAAGGGCCTCCAATTCGGCTTGAGCCAAAAGTTTCTGCTTCAACTTCAATTCCTTTCATATACCCCCAAAATTCTTACTACTCCAACGCTTTAGTGCCTTTCCACAATTTTCAATTTTTGGTACAATATTCGAAGCAATATTCTTGCTGCCTTGCTTACTCCACTCCTATTTTACTGTGTTCGAACAACCCTTCTCAACCAATCACATCTCTTCAAATCGAAAAGGCTTTTTGAGATTAGCTGGTTCCAACAATTTGGATACAATAAATAAAGGGCAATGATCCGAGGTACTAAAAGTTAGATGATGCACTATTGATCCACCAAACCTCAATAGCCACTCATTGTTTACCAAACTTCTATCCAGCCTCTCCCAAATGGTTTGCCCATCTCTGAAATATTTTTTCCATGTAAATGGATTGCCTTTAAATCCCATATCTATGAAACCACATTCATCCATGGTATCTCTGAACAGTTGCATTTGAGCATGACTTCAGTTTGAAGCTCCTTGCTTCTTTGCCCCCCTCAAAATTTCATTGAAATCCCCAACACATAGCCAAAGGAAGGTTAAATTAAGAATGTAATTGCTGAAGTAATTCCCACGATTCATGGCGTTTGTGTGCTATAAGCTCACCATAAAAACTAGTGAATCTCCAAACTCCCTCAGTGCCTCCTCCTACAATACAGTCAATATGATTTTTTAAACATGTTTCCACACGCAAATTCAACAAATCCTTCCAAAATAGTACAAGCCCCCCTCTTCTGTTGACCCGTGGGATACTAAACATGTGATCAAATTTCAAACTCCTTTTAATAATTTTTAGCCTAGCTTCAACCGCTCATGTTTCGGCAATGAACACGACGGGAGGATCTTTTGCCCGGGAAAAATATCCAAGCTCTCTCTTTGTCACCTGGTTTCCAAGCCCGTGACAGTTCCACACTAAAAGACTCATGACTCCTAGCGGGGCTGCACAGCAGCCTCCACCATTGTGTTTGTGAAATATTCGGATCCGTAAGGAACCTGAATACGTTTGTTTGGGGGGTTTGAGCCATCTGCTAAATTGAAGCTTGATTTTATCTTCTTCTCTGGTTCGGATTGAGTTTCAGACACACCTGGACTACACTGCCTCAGTAAGCGTTTCCATGTTCTGAGACTATTGGGCTGCCCTAAGATCCCAACCGTTGATTGAAGAGATTGATGAACATCATGACCATCAAAATTTTGAACCTCCGTTACATGAAATGAAACGGCTCGGTTTTTTTCCTTTGATGAGGCAAGGCGTTGATTAATTGATGAGGGAATTGAATTTGCGCTAATGTGCGACTCTCCATCCTTTATTTCTGTGATCATGGGAGCTTCTTTTTCTTTATCTATTATTTCCATTGCTAAGCTGGATGTAGTCAAATTCTGAACCAAGACGGAGTTTGAGGCAAAGGCTGAATCATTATGGTGCACTAAATTAGGCTTCAAACTCGGGATTTGAGTATTGTCCAACTGAAAAGCATCAGTAACGTACCCCCTCTCCTCATTGAATTTCGCATTCAATTCCAAAGAAATGGAATTAAAGCTTTCACCCACCTCTTCAGCATCCCTCTCGGATTCCGCTAGTCCTGAGTCCTGACAGTGGTGCAACTGAAGCTGCTCTCGCCACCGTATGAGCAGCCATCTCGGCTTTCTTCTCCCTAATCTTGCTGCTTTTCTCCTCATAACATCCCGGAACATAAATCACATCCCTACCAAACAATTTGTATGGAGGTGCTCGAAGGAAAGAACCAAATTGTTGCTGGTCTGTCTTCAGCGATCCATTGCTCTGAAACCATAAGTCACAGTCCCTACCGTCGTGATCCAAACACCCACACCAATAACATATGCTTGGCAAGCATTTATAATTAAACTTAACCCAATGTTTACTCCCATTTGGTAGTGTGATTACCCTACCTCTGCACAAAGGACTTGTTACATCCACCACCACTCTTACCCAAAAAAAACTACCTCCGTCATCATCCATTGCTACATTTGATCTTTGAATTTCTCCCACTGTTTCACATAGTTTCTCCGCCACCTTCCTTGTTTGAAAGCTAATTGGAATGTCATGGACCTGCACTCAGAAATGGACTTTCTCAAAAGCAAGATCCTCAACTGGAACATTGTTCTCATAGCGTTGCATTACAATCAAGGGTTTATCAAAACACCACAGTTGACTCTTCAAAATTTTGTCCACTTCCGCCAGGCTATTGAAAACGAATAGGACCAAGTTATTGCCCTGATTTCGAATTCTAAAACCGCGGTCAGTTCTCCATAATTGTTTGAAAGTTCTTGCAACCGCCTCCATCTGAAGAAAACGGGAAGTTAAGAATTTTGCTGCAATAACAAACTCTCCTTTCCTATGGTCTTCAGAAAGGATAAAGTCGATTTGTTCTTTTTCCGACAGAGACATTGTTCCAACTCATTGCTAATTGCTCCATAGCGAAACAGACAAATTTGCATGCACCTACGTGAAGGAGAGTAAAGAAATTGCTGTTTCCCACGAAAAACCCCACAAAGAAATTGCGGACTTGAGTGCCCAACCTAATAACAACATATTGTAATGCTTTGTAAAGTAGGCGTTAGTGAAGCAAAGCAATTATAGCCATAGGTAAAACTTCTATTGTACCTTTTTTTTTTTTAATAATTATTTTATGGTAAACAACTTTTAATTCACTTCTAGACTATAGCTTTCCCCCCCTCCCCTAAAAAAATTATAAAAGATCCTATCTCTATCTGTTTATATTATATGTAAGAGCTGTCCAAATTAAAAGTATTATTTACAATTCTAATGGGTTTAAACTTTTACATAGAGCTAAATTGTAAACTTTTTTTTTTTTTGGGAGAAAAAAGCTAAATTGTAACTTAAAAAGAAGAAGTCTTACCTAACAACTAAATTAATAAATAAGGTCTAATATTTTTTCTTTTCTTAACTAATTTACCAAGAAAAAAAATAAAAAAAAATAAAAAGATCAAATTAACGTGGTCCAATTTTATAATATATATGCATCGACATGTCAAAATAAAAGTTGCTTAAATATAATCCAGTTGCAGTATGTGTGTGTATATATATATACACAAATAAAGTAAATGAAAACAATAAAATTTTCTTGAAAAGTTTGCATTTGTTATATGTTATTATACTTTTTTTTTTTTTTTGGTGATATGCTATTATACTTTTGTTTATATATGACATTGCCATATATCTAGTTTGCAACTTTGCATGCGTAATCGCCTTTATTATTTGTGGGATTACTTATTGCAATTTGTTTAATGTTATCTCATTTTTAATTCATTGATTTCTATTAAGTTTTCTGCGAAGGATAATAACAAATAAAGGGGCATTGATTGGTTTATATGAATAGTACCATGTAAAGCCTATATTATAGGCAAAAATATGGCTAATATTTGTCAACATAGGACAAAGTGTATAATTCTTATAACTACAATGTACACTTTACATGATTAATGCAATGTAAAACTGGTTTTTTTTTTTTTTTTTTCAATATAGAAAGATAACACACACTTTCAAGGCAAAGCAATTTGGATTTTTTTTTTTTTAAATTATTATTATTTTGGGGATAGATTTTTTTTTTTTTTTTTTTTCAATATAGAAAGATAACACACACTTTCAAGGCAAAGCAATTTGGATTTTTTTTTTTTTAAATTATTATTATTTTGGGGATAGATCAAGTTGGAAAAGATTGACCATTGTTCTTTAATTGTATACATGAGGGCAGCTTCATAAAATCAAAGGAAATTGGATGGTTTGCCCACTCGCACATCATAATTAATTAACAGCTAAATCCCAATTGAGAAATTCATATTTTTCGTATATTTTTATCTATAGATGCAAATACTATCTCAATTATAAAATGATTGCTATGGTGGTTGTAACGGGTAAAAGATTAAAAAAAAAAAAAATTGGAACAAGGACCATTGACAAGACCCTTCAATCGCCCGATAAGCTTTTCAAAAGGGCCAAAATAACCAACCTATCCTAACTCAAACAAAATGGATTGCTCATGTTTCCTGCACTTAAGAGCCAAAGTGGGTGTCAGAAAATAATGGAGCCCAAAAACCCAGAAGTGAGGGACTTTGATTCTCACTTTCTCTATATTTTCCTCTTTGTTGCAAAACTCCCTCTCAATTTTCTTTGATGAAAATTCACAGAGGACTCTCAGGCTTGTATCCCAAACAAAGGTAGAAAGGAGGATTTGGTCAAAGGAAAATGATAGGACCACGATTTTTACCACAACTTATTCACATAACAAGTTGTAAGTGATGGAGTGAAAGTGATGGATCCTCAACTTCACCACTCATGACTTGCCAAGTGAGCAAGTTGTGACAAAAATTATGGTCCTAGTATTACTCTTGGTCAACATCCCATTATTTATTGTCAAGATGAAGGAATAAGTTGGGGCTAACACTACCACCTAGTTTGACAATGGTCAATTTGAATGAAGGTTGAATAAAGGAGAGTAGACTGGAAATTAGGTTGGGGCTAATGCATTTTGCATATATCTTCTTCTTCTTTTTTTCTTTCTTTTTTTCTTCATTTTTTTTTTTCATGAAAGACGCTAGATATATATCACATAACTTAAATGTACTTTACATTTTTTATATATGGGAGATTATTGTCTTAGCATGAAGATAAGAGAAAATGTTATGAAGTGAAAATTATAAGTTGAAATCCTACCATTATCTTAAAAAAATAAAAAATAAAAATAGTATGTTGCGATTCTGCTCTATAAACATTAATGTGATGAGGCGTCCAATATGAAAATGAATACTCAACCCAGAGAGCTCATCATTACTTTGTGCCAGTGCAAATGCAATAAAAAAACAAAGAGTACAATAGAATAAATAAAACAATAAACTCAAAAGACCTTTTTTCACTTAGAAAAAAAACTCAAAAGACCTAAATTATATAAATTCTGCATACTTGAAGGTGCAATTGCTTCAATATTTAATGTAAACCCATTAATTGTTTTTGCAGTTGAACACATGGTCCAAATGGTTAAACTTTTAGTGCAATTTTGAATCAGTTACCAATACCCTTGGCTTCTTCACTGACTAATCCCAATCCTTTCTGTAGAATCTCAGTCAAAAGGATAAGAACAACAAGTTGATAATATGAAATTTTATTTTTGAGAGCCTTTTATTCAGCAATTACACATATCACTATGTTTATCAGTGAAATAAAATATACTAATTTTTGTAACCAAATAACATCTCCCTTTTCTAAAATTGGAAGCTCAGAGGTTCAATACCATAAAAAAATAAAAAATAAATAAAATAAAAGCTCAGAGGTTCAATTCATCTAATATATCAGTGCCTAAACTGCTACTCAATCTTTGCCAAGGTTTGCAAAAATATAAGGTATTTTATCTCATGTTTCACAAACAATACTCTTCCCTCTAGAAAAAATTCCCTCCATTTGGAATAGATTCATTTTATGATAAAATCTTATTTTTAAAAATTATAATTTCATATGAAGTAATCTCAAATTATGATTTTTAACTAAACTTGTTAGATAAATCAGGAAAATGAAAATAATTGCCTCAAGAGCATCATTCCAAAAAATAGGAATAAATTCACCACATTTCTATAAACCTAAAGATATACCCTGAATAAAATATTCTAACCACATTATACATTAATTAGTGTGCAATCTCCAATTTCGTCAAAAAAATTTAACCATATTATACATTAGTGTACTATCTCCAGTTTTCTTGGTTGCCAAGTTATACGAGTCTAGACCCAAATATCCCTACTGAATCATAATCATATCTTACCTTAAACTTTTACTTCAAAAAGATGAAGAAGTAGTACTACTAAAAAGACCAGGATACAAGTCACCAAATTGCATGTGAAAAAACACAGTATAAAACTTAAAATAGTTTCAACATTCATTGCCCAAATCAATTTTCATTTGCAAAAGAAAAAGAAAAAAAACCCTATTAGTACTCAGTTCCACAAATAGCAACCCATATATCAGAATAATTCAGCTGGTGTGGTAGGTGATAAATCTAACACTTCCACATGGGACAGTGAACTCACACTTTGAGTGAGGCGCGTGGAAGAATTCATTTTTACCCTAATACTCAATGCAACTTTGTTGTATGTGTGTGTGAGAGAGAGAAAAATAGAGAGGGACACAGCTAATGTGACTTGCTAAAATTAAAATGGAAAAGAGAATAAGAAAAAAAAAAGGAAGAATTACTGGGTTTCCATTTTGTTGTAAAAGAAGATCCTAGTGTCCCAATATTGATATATATATATATATATATATATATCTATTCCACAAAATCAACTACCACTTGTCTCAGACAAGCCTTTATCATTAGTCCTCACTTTTTCTGATATTCCACACCTCCATTTTTGTATAACCTAAAACCAATACAAATTCCACTCCTCTTTGAGTATTGTGTGTGTGTGTCTAATACTTTTTAGAAAGAGAGATAGAGGAAGTATGGGGAGGGGAAGAGTGGAACTGAAAAGAATAGAGAACAAGATCAACCGGCAAGTTACTTTCTCTAAGAGGAGGAATGGTTTGCTCAAGAAAGCTCATGAACTTTCTGTGCTTTGTGATGCTGAGGTTGCTCTCATCATTTTCTCAAGTCGTGGCAAGCTTTATGATTATGGAAACGTTGGGTATAATATCCTCTCTCTCTCTCTCTTTCTCTCTCTCTATGAAAAATATACACCCTATAGCTCTCTCTATCTTCTTTCTTTTATATATTCAAATATTTTCTGTCATAAATTCACGGGGTTCTTGGATTTTTTTTTCTTCTTGGTTGAATACAAATATTTCTTCTTCTCATAACTCCTCAGCCTCTGATCACTTCCTTCATTCAGTGATTTGATGTATGCTTCTTGTTAAGTAAAGACCGAAAACAAAAATAGTTGCTACCCAAAAATATATTACTTTTTCTTTAGGAATTCCGGGTTTCTCTTTGATTTTTATTCCTTTGTTGAACACGCACACACACACACATATATATTTCCTTGTCATTTTGATAAAGATATTCATTCAGTATTCAAAGGTTTCCCCATCAAAAAAATATTCAAAGGTTTCTAGTTGTTTTTCATTCTCTCTTTTTTTCTTGACACGTTTTTGGGAGTCTTAAATCCTGATCATACATTCAACAAAGTTTTGTTTTTTAGATTTTGGGGTTCTCTTAGATTTCTTGTCCTTAGTAAATCTCTGGTTACTTCTCTCTCTCTCTGTCTCTGTATGCTGGATATTCCCAGTACTCTTTTGTTTCTGTATTTTCTTTTTCAGGCTTTTAGATTTCTGCGTTATTGTTACATTACCTATGTTAAATCAAACTTGTCATTTTGATACCACCTTTGATTTTTGTTGTTGAATCAATCACACTCCATTGCTGTCTTTCTTCTCTCTCTCTCTCTCTCTCTCTCTCTCTCTCAACTTTTCTGCAGAGGCTGCTCTCTTCAACACATATATCTGACATCTCTGACCTCTTTCGCACACTCTCTCTCTCTCTCTGTGAAACTGAATAGCTCTTTCTTTTCTGGTTTCTGTGTTTTCGGGCTTCTGGGGTCCCATGATTTTGGATGGAGGAATGCGGGGTTCATGAAAATTATAGCCGTTTTCCAATCACTGATCGACACGTTTCATCGTCCTTTGAAATTTCAGAAAGAAAAAAAAGAAATAATCCTCATTCTCTGTATGTCTTTCTCTCTGGCTTTCTAGGTGTGGATTAGATTTTACATATTGGTGCTTTGATGGAACTGTTCAAGCTTTTTCGACAACCTCTTTAATTCACTGACAAGAAAACTCTCTCTCTTGGATCCTTGTGTAAGATCTAGGTTTTCTCTCTTTCTCTCTGGGAAAAAGTTTAATGCTTTGTATTTGGGTGGCCAATCAAGTAGAACTCTCAGAATCCAAAGACTTTATGCACTTTGTCTTCATTTCTTTTGATCCTTTGATCTTTTGGATTCAACACTGTTCTTCTTCTTTCTTCATCTCTTTAACTGCTGGGGCTGTGCTGGCCAATCAAACACACCAATCATTCTCAGTTCTTTTGGGTTATTTCCTCTCTCTCTCTCTCAAAATAACTTAAAACACTTTAACAGTGTGATTGGTGTGGTAAATCAAGAACTTTCCAGGTTGATTTTATCAATTTTTTTCTTTTTTAATTTGTTCATTTAGTACTTCTTTTCTGGCTAAAACTGGGAAGCAAATCAAGCACTCACCTTTAATTCTCAGATCTACTAGTTTCTTCACACTCTCTCACTCTCTTTCACACACACTAACTAATTCTTTATTATAGAAAGATTAAATTAGGGCAACTAAGTCCTGTTTTTTTTTTTTTTGGAGATATAAGGGTCAGACACGTGAGACTGTATAATGTTAACTAAAACTGCTATATGTCAGCAGTGTGTGTGTGTGAAGTTACGGTTAAATTAGTGAAAGGAATATAATTGGTGCTACTGTTTTGTCAAGATGAGTGTCAGATAAGAAACTGTAGCTCAGTCCAATTTTCAATTTGTATGCTTCATACTGATGATAAATGATACGTCAATAGTGTATCCTCGTCTTGCATATCAATATGTAGTCAAAGTTACTCCCAGTAAGTTTCATTTCTTCTCTTTTTATTTCTTGTTTTTCCTTTTTCGTGAAAAACAAATCTCTCTCTCAAGTTTTCAACTTTCAGGATTAACCTTTTAGTGAAGATGAGACCTACTTTTATGCAACACAATAAAAAGCTTTTGTTTGATTTTTGGTTAGAGAAAAGGTCTTGTTTTTTCTTTTTGGTTTGCCTTTTGTTTCTTGTTTTCGACCAGGCCACTTCCTTATCATTAGGCTTTGGTGAAAATGTAGCCTATTTGGTTGGATTTCCCACAAAAGATTATGGGGGGAAAAAGGAGTTAAATAATCAACTATCTCTTAGTCATTAGTACATCAGAGGTTGCATTTAGTTATGAATATTTTTTTTCTTTTATGGAAATATATAATAAGGAAAAGTTTTGATCACTGCAAAAAAATGCATCTCTATCCATTGATTTCATAAAGTATCATACGAGGTAAATCCCTTTGAAAAATAGTATGAAGAGAGTTATTTAGTGGCTAGGAAACAGTGGAGACAGATGTTTGACATGCTGCATATACAACATGAAATTGTGGTTTCATGAGCATAGTTATTGATAAATCAATTTTTATATGGGAGTTAAAGAAGATTAAGCTATTAGGGCATTCGATTTTTTATGAAAAAAAATTGTTTCCGCAATACTATCAGTGGTAATCAAGGTCAATTTTTTGTTTTTCTTGTCTCTTGATGCAAGTTGTTATTGGTTAGGCTCAAATATGCAAACTCAATACTAAGGTCTACCACTCTACTTATGCTTGTCTAACATATGTTTTTAATTATTAGTATTCAATTTTTGCAGTATAACCAAAACTCTAGAGCGATACCAGCAATCTTGCTTCACTCCTCAGGATAACAGCATTGAACGTGAAACACAGGTTTGTATTTGTTGAAATTCCTCCTTAAAATTCTAGTATCATCTTTAGAGTTTTATAAGTTGAACAGATTTTAGACAGATTTGCATTTTTCTCTACACACATGAAATTAAACTTTGATCAACATATAAACCATAATAGGATTTGTCGCAATCCTTATTTCCCTTTCATTTTCATTTCCTTGGTTGTTTAGAACTAAGAGGTTCACAATATGGTATAGAAATATTATTAAGTATTGAACAACAACAAACATTGTTAAAGTTGGTCAATTATTAGATTTTTTATTTTGTTAGAAATATATTAACCCAATATAATAGACTCAAGCTCAACTTTATCTTGTAAGCAAGCCAAGTTTCTTACCTGTACTACAAGTCTATTAACCATATTACTAATGGACTTTATCATATTTTATTTAGCATATTACTAATATCAAAACTAAAATAAAAATTTCAAGATTATTAGATTAAATAAGTGTTATGCAATCAACCAATGAATGATTTTAATTGGTTAAAACGTTGTCCTTTCCATCTTCAATTTTTGTTCAATTATTTATTTGTCAATTAATGATGATTGAAACCTTAAACTCATGGTCCATCCTTTAATTTCCATGTCTGCACCACCATGTTTTGGTGGAATTGGCTTCAAATTTCTTACCACGGCAAATTTTTAAATAAAATTTAGGAATGAAAAAACCATTTTTCTTTAAATTTCTGCTTTATTTTTATTAGTATTTTTTCTTCTTCTTGTGGTTCTCACTGGAGGTCTTATTCATTAATCCCTATATGGCCTAAACTTCAATACATATCTTTCTGTGGGTGTCACTTTTTTTTTTTTTTTTTTTTCCTTCTTAGAAATTTAAAAATTTACCATAGTAGCATCTTGAATTGGATCTTAATTCTGTTTGATATCTATCAAGGTATGTAACACTTCGTTTCTTTATACATTCTTTTTGGTTTTTGTTTTGTTAATGCAGAGCTTTTACCAAGAGTATGCAATGTTGAAGGCTAAATATGATTCTCTTCAGATCACTCAAAGGTTATGTCATTCCAGATACTCTCTCTCTCTCTCTCTCTCTCTCTCTCTCTCTCTCTCTCTCTCTCATACAAATATTTTTACATATATTTCTATTATGGTTTGTTTACCTATTTGCGTTTTTTTTTTTTTTTGGTTTGGATTGACATACATCATAAATCAATAACCCACAATCTGAGCTTGCTTACAACCTCCTTTCACTCTCATATGTTTAGAATGTCAATTTTCCACTATAGAGGATACTAGAGTCTATGTATCTTCCACACTCCATGCCCTAGGGTGCTTGTTGAGGGTGACCCTTGTGAGATGGCACAAGAGAGAGTACTCCAAGAAGAGTTTTACTTGATGAGGATTTCTTTTGACTAACTATCCAGCCGCTCGCTTACATGATGACTCTTATCAAGCTAATCTCTAGTTTAAACTCAAAATTTAATTGAGATCCAATGTGGATTCAGTTAGTATTCTATTGTATGTTCTTAGATGGTAGCCGTTAGTATTCTATCAAACTCATTGTGATCAAGTTGGCTGGTGGTTTGACACTCAACCCAAGCCCTACCAACTCAAGATAACCCTTAGATGTAAGTATGAAATTGACTAAATCACGTTAAGTATTATTATCTTGTGGTGAATATTTTATTTCTTGTTTGTGTGAATGCGTATGTATACACATACTTTTTATGTATCTACCTTAGTGGGTGTGGGCGTGGGCGTGGGCGTGTGAGAGAGTGTGTGTGCGTGTGTGTGTGTGGGGGGGGGGGCAGGGGGGTGCACGTGGATGTGTGCATGGGCAGAAGTGCAAGCGTGGACATGTATGCGTGTGCATGCATGCGTTTGTATACATATATATGCACATACTTGATGAATACGACTATAGTCATGTTCTGCAATTGTAACTCTTAGTCTACTTTTTGTTCGTGGAATTTGGATTTTCAAGTTATATCACAAAACATATTACAAAAGTCTTATAAAATAATATGTTATTAGTTACAAAAAATAATTTAGACATTTATTTATATATTATTGAAATGGTATCAATCGTTTTTATTGCCATATTAGTGTGCAAGTCTTATATAATAAAATTAGTAGTAGTTTTAGCATTTTTCTTTTAAAAAATCCTTTGACAGGCATGATAATTAAAAGTGCCACCTTGCTAATCTTTACTTGGTTATGTACTCCTTCTAAAGGCATTTGCTTGGAGAAGATCTCGGACCATTGAGCGTCAAAGAGTTGCAAAGCCTTGAGAAGCAGCTTGAAGGAGCTCTGCAACTAGCTAGGCAAAGGAAGGTACCTATATATCAATTATCATTAGTAGATTTCCCAACACAGCATGAAGAGGATTTTTTGTTAGTACTCTGCAATTATCCACCTGTATGAACATGATATTTGCTTCAGTTGGATATACATGCTCTAATGGCTAAATCTCTTTTTCTCAATTTTTTGAAACAAGAACTTTTCGATCGTAAGATATGCAAAAAGGGTGGTGGAAATCATCTTTTCCTGAAATGGTTTCCACGCAAAACCATAATAGACAACCAATGTCTTTACTTTCAGTCAATAAAAAAAGAAGTTTCGACTTAAAATTCTCCCTTGTAGTTGAAAATTAGTGAAAATTCAAGTTCTTATGGCAAGCTTCTATCAACCACTTCGCCTCAAATTATTCCTACGTTAGACTATTTTCTCTTTTCTTAAATATATCGTTCCTGTCTCCCACTGGTTGGAAGTCTCATCTCAGATACAGTAGGCCAAATTTAACTCTCAATCCATTTGCTCAATCAACGATGTGAGGCTTGCCAAACTGGAATGTATTTTCCACTTCTACTATTGTTCTATGCACGAATATTTTCGTAATATAAACACTTATGTCTATAAACACATACAGACATAAATAAAGAAAAGTTTGAGTAATTTATGGGTTGATGAGATAGTTGAACATGATATCTTTCACTCATGAAATATATATTCTAGCATACTATATGTTGTGGATTATGAAAGCAGTATCCTTACCAAATTTCCTTTTTATTCTCATTGAAAATATTTTATTGAATGAATAAAGCTTATAAGCGATATTCGGTTTATTACAAACTTTACTACTTAAGTCATATAAGCCGATATTTTCAGTTTTGGACACAAAACAAAGACAAAACAAAACAAAAAAATTATTTATCATATTATTGATGTAACACCAATCACATAAGCTATTATGTTACTTTATAAATCTTTTATTGTAAAATTAGTAGTACATAAAGCATATTCCATACAACTTATATTTGGATGACTTCTATTATTAAGTATTATGCAATCAATTTTCTTGCAAAGTAAACTGCAAAAAATAAATGAAAACATTTGTTCTCACAATTCCTATTGTTTGGATGTTTATGTCACCTAGAAACTGAAATGTCTTAATATTTTTAAATTACACGTTCCAAATATAAACTTAGATTCTACATTAAGTCAGTTCTAATGTTTACAACAAATAGCAAAGTTAACTTCTTTTTAAATAGAAAAGGAAGTAATGATGTCAACTAATCATATAAAGAAATGCGATTTGCATTAAGTGTACTTGTCTTTTGTTCTTAATTGCAGACGCAAATTATGATTGAAGAAATGGAAGAACTTCGCAAAAAGGTAAGCAAAGTCATATAATCTTCTTCAAATAGTAGCTGATCTTATTTATTTATTTTTGAGAAAAAAGGGATCTTATTTGAATGTTGTTGAGCTCATATATATGTAGCACCATGAAGATTAGGGTTACCATTAATTTTATACTAATTGACAAGGTTGTGTGCTCAAAGGTACAAAGACTCATTTCTAATGGACATGTAAATAAATCTGGTGGAGAGAGAGGGAAATTAAACAAATGTTCCTTAGATATGGATCACCTAAAACCATGACACTTTGTATACAATTGGAGAGTTGAGAGGAGAACAATGTTTCTAGTTATCATCTTCACCCCTCACACCTTCCTTTTTTTTAAGTTGACCTACAATAGTAACAACAATAATCAAGCGGTAGTCTCAAGATTTTAGAGTCGCTTGAGTTGACTTACATATGTGCTTAAATTCTATAGCATCATTTGAACTGTGATTAATTGTATCTTGTAAATCGCAAGGGAAAAGAAAAGGCCAATGCATTAGATTAAGACTCTCTTTGCTCTAAATTTTATAGCAAGCAGATGACAACACTTCACACAGCACTACTGCTTCTTCTATTTCTGTTTATTTTTATGCATATAACGTGTAATAATTGCATATTATTGAGGCCTTCTGCTGACCAATTTGGCAGGAGCGCCAACTTGGAGACCTCAATCAGCAGCTTAAGATTAAGGTCATACTTTAATAATCCTTATTGTGACATAATTTATAAATTATAATCTATGTTTGTAAAGCTAACCTCTTCTTGCTTCCAATATCTAAAGTTACAGCTTAACGAGGAAGGACATACTCTTAAGGCTATTCAAACCATATGGGGCTCTACTTCAGCTGCTGGAAATACCAACTTTGCTTTCCATCCTTCTCCACTCAGCCCCATGGAGTGCCAAACTGAACCTGTCTTACAAATAGGGTATACTTTCTTTCTCTTTTTCAAATGTATAAATTCTTGACTAAGATGATGAGGTCAGTTCATGTTTGGAACAACTTCAACTTATAGGTGAGTCCAACAGCATTCAAGATAGGATGATGAGGTCAATTCATGAAGCTAATCTTGAAACTTAGTTTATAACTATTTGGAAATGACCTAGAAAGACTAGTCCCTTAGAAAAATTAATCACTTTTAGAGTGTGTTTTAAAGAGCTTATTTTCATTTGTTTATGTTTTTTAGAACTAAATTGTATAAAAGTTATTGACAAACAAAATATATAATACAGAACTAAATTTTCTAATGAATAGTAATTGTTTTAACAGGTTCACTCACTATGCTCAAGAAGGATCGTCTGGTCCAAAGAACATGTCTAATGAGGGCAACTTCATTCCAGGGTGGGGTCTTGCAACACCCTTCAAATTCTAAAAGTATAATTTGCCTAAATAATGTGTATGGCATTTGTGTTGGGATTTATATATACTTGTTTACGTCTTTACAAGATATTATGACTTTATGAGAGATGCTTAGATACTTATTTTGCATCCATATTATAGGGATAAAATGCTTCCTTTCTTTATCAACTTTCTCATGCCATTCTATGCAAACTTTTGAATGTCAAAGCTGGAACCATATAACCCATTTCCTCCTTCATGTCAAGTTTACTACAAGCATATATCTAGAGTCAAAACAAATTTTACAAAAAAAAATCACAATTATAAAAAATCACAATTATTGAAGTACCAAACTTTTATTACCAGGTAAAAAAGTAATGTTAATAGCGGGTTTAGACTAGAACAATTAAGAAATTGTCAATTCAACTATTGTGAAAATTGTTGCATATATATATATATATATATTACTCTTACTACAATTGCGACTCTCAAAAGGAAAGATCAGTTGGATGATTTTAGTGGAAATGTCAAAAATAATTTTGAAAATTGTTTGATAGAAATTTTAATTTTTCAATAAAATTTATGGAAATCTTAACTATAATTATTATCAACAAATAACAGTGCTTGGTATTAATTAAAGTTTAGAGAGACGCAATAAATGTATAAATAAGGCAGAGAAAATGGAATTTTCCTAAAATTATTTTGCATCTAAACTTCATTGATACAACCTTGTGGACTCAAGTTAATATTGAGCCTGTTTCCAAGAAAAAAAAAAGGTTTGATATTATTTATTTATAATTCAATAATTGAGGAAAGAGAATTTGAACACCAAATATCTTATTTAGGCAACTTTAAAACAAGTCTCTTAGCGGTTTGATATTGAGCTAGGGTGCTTTTGTATAAACTATTTGAAAATAGTGTTTTGAAAAAAGTTATGAGGAGTTGTAGTTGCAAAACAAAGTTGAGTTTGAAAAATGACATTTTAAGCTTCCAAAATGCCTAACCAAACAGGTCCTTAACTTAAATATCTTAGCTGAGCAAAATTCTAGTTCTGCTTGAATATTAGGGCCAACCCTAGGCCTAGGCCATTTAGGCCATGGCCTAAGGCCCGCTAACATAGAAAGGCCCCAAATTAAAATGGGGCCAGTAAATTTTTTTTTCTTCTAATTAAAAAAAGGGTGTTTAACTTACACATTTTTTTATCACATATGTTTTATAAATTAATGTGTCTAATCACAATAAATAATTCAATATTCATTTATTTTTTTTCTTGAAATGTCACATCAATTTATAAGTTTTTTATAGTAAAATTTGTAATACTTTAACATCTTCTTCACACAAGAAAAAAATTATGAATTAATAGAAATACAATAAAATTACCAATTCACCATTAAGTGAATGAAAAATGCTAAAACTAATACAAATTTTATGACAAAAAACTTACAAACTGATCAAACAATATAATAAATTAATGTTTTAAATAACTTTTATTTATTAATGACCTATCAATTTGTAAAACCTATACAGTAAGTATCACTAGCTCACTTTGGATGAATTAGTCTTATTAATTAGTAAGAATTAATAATAGATTTGAAAAAAAAATTATAATGTAAAAAATAAAATAAATATCATTTAAGTGATATTTAGATATAAAAAGGCCCTTTTAAAATTTTCACATTAGGCCTCAAATTATCTTGAGCCGGTCCTGCTGAATATGATGGTGGATTGACTTTGGAGTTCGATATATTTTCTCAAAATATTTGATTAGTGTAGCAACTCTTGTATTTAATTTTCTTTTTTACACTGGACAAATCTGTATATGCGCACCTGCTTACCGAGCTGTCATTAGAAGAATGCTTTTCAAGGGAAATTGGTAAAGGTTACATCTAAATGGTTTCCATATGTTTCACCATAAACTGCTTGCTGAGGTCATATTGCTCAGGGAATTGGGTTTGCCAACTTAGTAGATTACCAATTTTGATTACAATATGGATTTCTTTTTCTTTTTCTTTTTTTTTAACTTTAGGGGCATGTTTGGTAGGCTGTAATAAACGTTATAATGTAATGATTATTCTTATAATTTAGTTATTCTTTAGTTTGGTTATGTTTTTATTATAAGGAATAGTTATTCCTTATGAATAGCTATTCTTCAAAATGAGGAAAAACTATTCCTCTTTAAAATGTGGTATTAGTTATTCCTTAGTAAGTGCAACAATTTTGTTGAGATTCAAAAAATCACAACCTATGGCCCAAAGAGATAACACACTAGACTAACCCCATGAGAAATAAAAGAGTTGGGTTCACGTAATGAAGAGAAAAAGAAAAAAAGAAAAAAAGGATGAAGGGCCCAAAGAGGTGGGATCTAAAGACCCATGGAGGAAAAGGCATTTAAAACCCATGAAACAAAGGAAAAGCCCAACCAGCCAAGATCAGCAAGCTAAAAGAAGCCCAATAAGAAGAACTAGGCCGAGATCCCAGAGATTGCCAGGGGCCCGGGATCCCTGGGACGCATAACACAGCCTAAATAAGATTGAAAATGGCTCAAAGGAAAGTACCAAAGAGCACAAAGAAGGAAGGACAGATGAGTCCCAACCATTCATGAACAAAGGAGCGGTACCTCAAGGAACCAAGAACGAGAATCTATAAATGGAAGTGGCTAGAAGGAAACTTTCGACTTAGCATAAATGAATTCCGCTCACTTGGGAAAAATGATAAAAGGGAGGACGGCCAAAAGCTGAGTCTGAAAAGATAAGAAGTTTTGAGGAACGTGAAATTAAGAACAACTCTCTTAAGCACACCCTGGAATGGAAAGTCAGCCATGGGCTTTCAAAGAAACAGCACCCAAAGGAGGAGATTATGAGGAACAGGGAAATGTTCAGCCTTTTGAGTGATAGGCACAAAACGAGCTCTGGTACCCAGGGAGGGGCAAAAGAGAGAAATCACTGGTACCCTGAAGCCCCAGAGTCACACTATAAAAGAAAGAACCAACCAACGTTGAAAGCATTTAGAAATAGGAAAATCATAATAGAATCATTAAGAGAACTCTATAAAATTCAAGGAAAACAGAGAAACATCTCCCGGTATCCCAAGAACAGCCACTATAGCACATACTCGAATTCAAAAGGATTCTAACTTTGCAAGTCTTAGAGGCTTAGATAGCCATCAAAGTCTGTAATTTTTGAACTTATTTGAATATTGCATCACGTCTTAGTGAGCTCATTGTAACTATGATCAAAGAAAATTAATAAAGTACCTCTCATTAATCCTGGGATCCCTAACCACTGTTTTGTGTATTTCTTGATTACTTTGCATTTCTTTACTGTTTTCGTTGTCATTGAATATAAATATTCTCGCTTGTTAGTTTATTTGTGTTGTAGGAAACTTTCCCTGTGCACCACTTGGTTCTTAAACAACCCTTTAGCTACGGTGAACCAAGCCCAATCCACCAAACTAAAATTACTTGGCCAAGGATCCTTTGGCCGGTGTGTTGAAGAAAAAGGCATGCTCACATTTTGGCGACTCCACTGGGGACTGGGTAAAGGAAAGGAAAAAAGCAGTCCCTTCGCAGAAACATGGCTCCAAGGCAAAGGAACAGCAAAGGAAACAATGTGCCACTTATGGCCTCTAAGCCCGTAGGAGAAAATGAGGTGGCCTCTAGACAAAGGAACGAGGTGCCCCAAACAGAACAGGAGATCGTGTCAGAGCAAAGGAACGCAAGGCAGGAGCCAAACCCTGTGGCTCAAATGGCAGCGACGTTGAAGGATTTGCAGCAAGAGGTTCGCCTTCTCAAAGAAGGCAAGACACAAGAAATCAGGGACAATGTTCCTCTTATGGGCAACCAAAACAGAACCCAGCCAGAGGGAGGATCAGCTGTGGGAGGGGGAGCCAACCCCTAGTACCTAACACTGGCAGATGTCAGTGCCTTCCTAGAGTAAGAAAGGGAAAAACTTTCGGGGATCCCCAAACAATTTTCTTGAGATCCCCCATTCCTATCAGAGCTCCTTGGCAAGCCATACCCCAAAGGATATGAACCCTCAAAGTTCCATCCTTTTGATGGAAGAAATGGAAGTGTCGTGGAAGACGTGAGTAGATTCATTCACACTTTAGGCCCCTACGTAGGAGACCGATAACTGTGTTTAAGAGAGTTTGCTAAATCCTTAATGGACAGAGTATATACTTGGTACACCACACTAAAACTTGGGTCCATTAAAACCCGGGACGAAATGATGGAGAGATTCTGTGCAAAATATTACCCTGGTAAGGACAAGGTCACTTTTCAAAGCCTTCAGATGGTAAGGCAAAGGCCCGGAGAGGATCCCGTCTAGTTCATCAAAAGGTTTGAAGATGTGTCTTTAGATTGTTATGGGAACTATGAAGAAAAAAAAACTCGTAGAAACCTACATATCCAATATGCTTTTCGATTATAAACTCAACCTCGAAAATCTATGCATTATACAGTTTGCTGACCTATTACAGAGAACTAGAAGGATAGCGCAAACTATGAGGTCAACAAGGATGCCAGTATCCCAAGCCATGATAGCATCAGTAGGAGAGAAAAGGAAGAGGCCTGACGAAAAGGTGTTCAAGGAACCACTGGTGATCCCATGTACCGCAATCTGATATTGATATTTAATTTTTGTATGCTACTTTCAAAAAGCATATCCTAGAATTACTAGCAAAAAACACTAGTGCTAGAAATATACTTTTGGCATCAAATGCAATACCAATATAATTTTGGCTATATATGACTATCTCATTTTTGGCCTGACAAAATTGACTTGTTTTATGGAAAATTGAATACCAATCTACAGCTTAATACTAACATGAAGGTGAATTCTATTCTTTGGCAACATGTTAGTTCATTCCATGAAGGAAGTGTAGCAATTCATTTGGAGTTTCCCTCAAGAATTATTTGATCTACACATTGGTTCTACAAAACAGGAAAGTGTCCAAAAACAATTTATTTTCTCGCGCGTGGGCTACAGGTAACCCACGAGCTCGGGGGGCTAATGTTGAGGTCCAAAATTTCACAACAAAGCCCAGTCCATAAAAAAAAAAAAAATAAAGAAGGCCAATTCGTTTAGCAAGAAGAATCAACGTCAAGGCCCTATGTATGTTCAGATTTCCAGCAAAAAAGGCCATTGAAAAATCCAGCAAATTCCAGTGAAAGAGCTGGGACGGGATCCCCAAAGGCTGCCAGAGGCTCGGGATCCTCAGGACGTGCAACACAGCTAAAGTGAATTAAAGCAGATTTGAAGAGAGAAAAGAGACAAAAGGCACGCGGACCTTATGACCCAGACACGCAGTGGAAGTACAAAGCAAAAGGCAGGAGCTTTGGTTCCAACCATTTGAAGAAAGAGACAAGGAAAAGTACGACTGGAAAAGCTGGAGCAAAAGCCAAAAAGCCTCAGGTCAGCCAACGGGAAAATCTGGAAATAGGAAGCTAGCTGGGAGACTTTCATCTGGTCGCAACAAAAAGAAAGAAACTATGAAGAAAAGGAAACGACATGATCCTGAAGCAACCAGGCACGGGACAAACTCTAAGGGGCAAAAGGGAGAAATCACCAGTACCCTAGAGCTCGATCTGTACTATAAAAGAAGGCATGATGCAGAATAGAAAGGGGAATGGGATTGTTAAGAAAACTCTGTAAAACTCAAGAAAAATAGAAGAACTGCTCCCGATATCCCAGAAACAGCCACTATAGCACATACTCGAATTCGACAAATTCAAACTTTGCAAGTCTTGGAAGCTTGAATAGCTATCAAAGTCTGTAATTTTTGAACTTAGTTGAACATTGTATCACGTCTTAGTGAGCATATTGTAATCCACAATCAAGAAAATAATGAAATACCTCATATTGATTTGAGGATCTCTAACAATTATTTCGTGTATTTCTTTATTACATTGTCTTTCTTTACTGTTTCTTGCTAAAATCCTTCTCACCTAACTATCTTGGAAGGCAAAGCCCAAGCAAAGCCACTCGGACTTGAGTTCCAAATCCCACAAGTCTTGTGCAAAAGCACCAAGTTTGTGAGAATTGGGGCCAGGATCCTCGTGGCAGAATCATCCTCATGAAACTCATTTACATATATGTATATGTATTAAAATGTATATCCTAATCTAAGAAACTGACAATTATTTAGAGATATGTGTATTGTATATTGTGTTTTTTTATGAAGCACCCATAGAGGTAAAGGAAGAGGACAAAACTCTATCGCATAATAAAACATGGAAAAAGACTATATAGCTCAGAAAACCAGAGCTTCTGGGTTCTTACAGGCCCAGTACGCCCCGGGATCCCACGACAGTACGCCCCAGGGTACTAAGAGGAATTGCATTTTTCATCTTGAGGAGCTTTATATGACTTGCGCACAACTTGGTTTGTAATCAGCCCCATTTAACTGCGGTGAATCAAGCCCAGTCCACCAAAACAACAAGTATTTGGGCCCGGGATCCTTGTCTCTACTTGGGCCTGTGTGCTAAGAAAAAAAGCATTCCCACAGTTAGTAAGGAGGTTGTTAAACTCCAAAAGATCAAAGCGGGCCAGAAAGGTGGGAAAGCCTTTAAGCAAGATCTAAAGCAGCCACTCCTAGAGCCTCCCCCATCGTTGTATCACCACCTGAAAAGGCTAAGGAACCTTCAACCCTTTAGGCAGTTTGAAGACCAACAACTAGAACAGATCCCACAGCCCCTTCAGGAACCACAAACTCAGAACCCCTAACACCTGTATCAACTCCTGAAAAAAAAAAAATGGAAACAGACTTAGTTCAAAGAAAAAAAAATGAGGGAGAGAGAAGAAAATAAAAAGGGGAAGAGAGGAAACTAGTATCGGCCTCCTGGGGCAGAGTCTCTTCCTCTTGCTCCTCTGATTTCTTGGAGGACTCTAAGAAAGAGCACATAGCAAGTTGAAGAAAGGGTGAAGAAGCCTAAGCAAAATGGCTAAAGGAGGGTAAGGATACAAGGGGCTTCACCATAAAAGATGAAGAGATGAGAAGGGCATAAAATGAAAGGAAGAAAAAGAAATACAGTAAGAGCGATCAACACCTACCTTCAGAATCCTTTGATTCTAAAGAAGAGGCAGCACCAGGGGCAGATCTCACACTGGCTTAGCCTGAAAAGGAAAAGGGAGAGAGAAAACTCAAAAAAGGGGAGAGAGAAAGGGGATACAAGAGAAATAGGATTGAATGCTATTAAAATGGAAAATAAGGCTCACCCGTTTGTTTGGATTGAGACACGCCTCCCAAAGTTAACACAGTTTTGATAGGACTGAGAGTCTGCTCAGGTTAGGGACCTTGGGACACAGAAAGTTGGAAAGCCTTAGGATCCTGGGTAGTTGAACACCCTGCATTAGCTGCTCGACCTCTTGAGTAATACCATTACTAGGGGCCTCCTCTTTCATACCTTGAGCTACAGCTGCAACCATTTCCCCCTCCAAAGTCCTACTAGCCATGGGAGGAGGTACTTCCACCTAAAAAAAAAAAAAAACAACAAGAACACAAATAACAACAAGTATAAGTAACAGAACATCACAGATATACAACACTGGTAAATGGGATGAAAGTAAATAGAAGAAGGCACAAATAGAGGAAAACCATACCATATCTTCACCAGATGATTGACTTCTACCTTTCTTGCGGTCTGACTTACGCTTGGACTACAAGGAAAATAATCACTCATCAGTTCAAGAAAATAATAACAAACTGCAACATAAAAGAAAGAAGAAGGAAAGAGGTCTTGCCCTTCTCTCTCTCTCTCTCTACAGGGTCTCCAAGTTTCTTTTATTTACTACAAGTACGCCCAGAGGGTCCCAAGGGAGACTGAAGTACAAAATCAGAAGATCCCAAAGAACCATGGATTAAAGAACTCACAGGAACCTAAAAGAAAGAATACTATACCTTAGTCTTCACCCAGGTCCTTGAAGCTAAAGGTTGCTCGACTTCCTTTCCCTCGGAGAGCACCAACTGCTTCTGGGATTTCCCAGTCTTCCTTTTCTTCGTTTCAGGGCCAACACCCTCTGCACTTTCTTCAAGTTCAGCTTCCTTCAACTTTTCCTACTTAATTGCTTTTTCTCTACCCTTGCCTACGGGAGTATCAGCACCTATGGCCTCTACTGCCCCCCTCTTAATTAGTATCCCAGTAGAAGCACCAACAATAAGGTCACATCCTGACCAAGTTTCTGGAAAATCTTATGCATAAGTCACCCAACCTCCCTTGAAAGCATGCCATTCCGCAAACCCTATTCTACCACTCACAGCAGCAGACATAATGCCAGCAGTAGGGAGGAACAGGCGCTTGTTGGATGTTGGAGTAGAAGAAATGTCAGGATTAGGAACTCTCCCAATTGTGTCAGAACCAACATAGTAAACAAAGATTTTTGCACTCTTCTTCAATAGCCAGCATAACCGCTAGAAGCAAAAACCCCTCTCTGGGAATTAGGCACTATAAACTGAAGACTTCTTTGCGACTAACAGGAGAAGGCTTGGGGTCTCAAAAAGGGGTCTAAGGAAGGGAGAGAGGGTACTATGTCCTTGAAGGACGGGGGAATATCTTGATCAAAACCAAACTGCTGGAGTACCCAGTGTGCTAAGGAATGAGTGTACTTGGGGCCACTTGAAAAAGGCACCGAAAGCCAAGAAGAACTAATACAAGCTAGGTAGGCTAAGATACCTTCGTCACCGCGATGTAGAACAAAAGTATTTCTTGGAGAAGTAAGAAAGGGAGATAATACAGAGTCACAAACAAAACCAGGGCCAAACTCCCGGGGAGAACGCCAATGCAAATGTCCTGCCTAATCAAACAACTCAACCAAGTTAAGGCTGCCACCTTTCAGGCTGAGCCAACGGAAGATAATAGGGTGGCTATCGGTTGAATTACCACAAAGACCTTTAACCACGTCAGGGGATCCCTGGAACTTGACTTTCATAAACTTCAAATTCCTACACCTTGCTAAAGTAACCGAAGAACGATCCCATGTAAATACCTTGATGATGGCACAGTGGAAAGAAGAAGTGATTGCATAACAAGAGTCGCTCTCGGCCTTATCTCCATGAAGCTGATCCAGTTGAGAGTAGACATGGCCCAAGAACATAGGGGCTAGAGGATACTGAACACCCCGGGCCAACTTAATTGCCAATGGAAAGAGGGCAGACTTGATCCTATACATAAGGAACTCACTGAATAGAAACTTGCTAAGCCAAAATGCAAGGAACCCAGCTCGCCTAACTTCCTTGTCTTTCTCCAGCAAAAGGCTCATAACCCATCTACCCATCTTGGCCAGTTTCCCACTAGGAGAAGCAATACACCATCCAAAATGGGTGAATAATTTTTCTTCTACCTTGAGATCCTTATCAGAAAGATTAATATCGAAGGGATTTTCATCCCTAAACATAGGAAGGAGAAAATTGTTGACCACATCCTCTAGGGTAATAGTCAATTCACCAACAGAAAAGAAAAAGGTGTGCAGAGCGGGGCACCAACGGCGTACCAAATGCCTAAGACTTTTGGCGTCTTTGAAACCCTCAAGATTCCTAGAGATCATCACTGCCTTCAAAATACCGGCGTGCTCCAGGCGACCCACGAACTCCTCGTCAGAGAGTTCCTTATCCACCCAGATTGGCCAGCCTTGGATCTTCCCAGCGACGAAATTGAAAAAGATGGGAACTGCCTTTCGAAGTCCTCACCTGATCTAGAGATCAAAAATCTCTCTAGGGTCTGGGACCTAAGAGGACCTAGCAAAACCTACCTGACCAAAAAATACCCAGGAGTGAAGAGATGGAGGGGCCTCACCATGGGACACCTGAAGGAAGAATAGACTAGGGTAGCTAAGGGTGTGGATAAAAAATGAGAGATAATGAGAGAGAAACAGGCCACTTCACCTCTAGGGGTCCCGTAAAGGAAATGCGGAACACCTAGTGACCTCATGAAACTCGCCTTGTGCAGAATTAGAGGAGCCCTTACCTTCAGAAGGACTAAGAGTGCGCTCTCTTCTTTTTCGAGAAGAGGGGGAGGCCATCAAAGCAATGGGTATGTTTGCAAGTAAGGAGAATTGAAGGATGGAAAAAGAAAAGAGTAGCAGACTGGCTAAAAGGGAGAGAAGAGATTTAGGAATGGAAGATTCAGGGAAGTAAAAGAGATAATATGAAGCACCTGCAATAAAGACACAAAAAGCAGTTAGAGAAGACAATGTATGGAAAGATGCGCCAGTTGCCAAAATTTTAATTTAAAGGGGGAAGAGTTATTAGCAGTTTTTAATGGGAGTTATGGGGAACGTAAAAGTAGGTGGAGGAAATTTTTTACCCCATAACTCAACTGCCACGTCCCGTATAAAGAGGGAAGTTACAAAAGAAAGAAGCAAAAAGACCAGGATACCGAAGGCCGAAGATGAAAGGCCAGGATCCCCAAAGAAGGATCAAGACAGTAGGATCCTACAGCAACTCAATTACTCACACGTGGGCTGCAAGCAACCCATGAGTAGGGATGGCAATTTAAATTCGACTTGCGGATACCCGGCCTGGCCCAACCTTAATGGGTTGAATTTTACCTGGCTCGATAAATTATAGGGTCGGGTATGGGTTTTTAAAAAAAAACCTGAAGCGGGTTCGAGTCGGGTAGGGTCCGGGTTTTGCAAAAACCCGCCCGAACCCGAACCCAACCCGACTCATATATATATATATATATATAAGTTAAAAATACTAAAATACCCCCCCACATATATATAAAAGTTAAAAGAAAAACCTTAATACCATTTCACAGAACACCATCACTCAGCCGCCTACTCACTTTCTTCTCTCCCATTTCATACACCAAAATCTGTGAACCACAGCAAAACTCCACAACCGATTATTGACTCAAAAAACTAATGTAAGTTCTCTCTAGCTACTATTTATCTTAACTCAATCATTGATTTATCGCCGTAATAAATCAGATCTCTCTCTCTCACACACACTCACTAAGCACCCATTCTTTGCTCTCTTTCGCAGTTGATAGTGGAATCAAATCAATCCAATCAACATAATAGCCTACTCGCCTTTGAAGCTGACTCTCAAAGAACCCTGTATGCTATTGATATAATGATGGTTTATAAATTTAGCCAGGGAAACTTTATTTGCAATATAATAGGACCAAAGAAGCTTTCTTAATTTATTTTTATACAAAAAAATTTAACTTTGAATTTGTAAGACCACAATATATATATACACACACACGTACTTATATATCCAAAATAAAAAATAAAAAATCTTGCAAGTTGTAATGCTTCATGTAGTTGATGGACAAAGAATTAGAATTTAAGGGTTCGAAATTTGAGGTTAGGTTGTTGTGGTATTGCAGAATGCATATTCATGTTCTTGTTGTGGTCTTACAGATTGGGCCCAAATTTGGTTGGCTAAACAGGGCCCGCGGGGCCCACGGAGCCAGGCGAGGCAGGTCTAGGCCCCAAAAAAAAATCCGTTTAATAAACGGGCTGAGTTCGGGCTGTAGGTCTAGGCCCGTGGGTAGGGTTCGGGTATGAAAAAATCCAGCCCGAACCCAGCTTGTTACCATTCCAAACCATGTGCTTGGGGGGCTAAATGTTGAGGTTCAAAAAATCACAGCCCAAGGCCCAAAGAGATAACACACTAGACTAACCCCATGAGAAATAAAACTAGAGGAATAAAAGAGTTGGGCTCACGTAATAAAGAGAGAAAGAAAAAAAGAAGAAAAGGATGAAGGGCCCAAAGTGGTAGGATCCAAAGATCCATGGAGGAACAGGCTTTTAAAATCCATGAATCAAAGGAAAGGCCCGGCCAGCCAAGATCAGGAAGCTAAAAGAAGCCTAATAGGAAGAACTAGGCTGGGATCCCAAAGACTGCCAGGGGCCCGGGATCCCTGGGACGCATAACATAGCCTAAATAAGATTGAAAACGGCTCAAAGGAAAGTACCAAAGAATACAAAGAATGAAGGACAGATAAGTCCCTCTCAAGCGCCCAGTGATATAGTAAGGAATCAGAAGGTATAAAGTAACCATTCATGAACAAAGGAGCGGTACCTCAAGGAACCCAGAATGAGAAACTATAAATGGAAGTGGATGGAAAGAAACTTTCGACCCAGAAGAAGTGGATTCCGCTTACTTAGGAGAAATGACAAAAGGGAGGACGGCCAAAAGTTGGGTCTGAAAAGATGAGAAGTTTTGAGGAACGTGAAATTGAGAACAACTCTCTAAGCACACCCTGGAATGGAAAGTGAGCCATGGGCTTTCAAAGAAATAGTGCCCAAAGGAGGAGATTATGAGAAACAGGGAAAGACTCAACCTTCTGAGTGATAGGCACAAAACGAGCTCTGGTACCCAGGGAGGAGCAAAAGAGAAAAATCACTGGTACCCCGGAGCCCTAGAGTCACACTATAAAAGAGAGAAGCAACCATCGTTGAAAGCATTTAGCAATAGGAAAATCATAATAGAATCATTGAGAGAACTCTGTAAAATTCAAGGAAAATAGAGAAACATCTCCTGGTATCCTAGGAACAACCACTATATCATATACTCGGATTCAAAATGATTCAAACTTTGCAAGTCTTAAAGGCTTAGATAGCCATCAAAGTTTGTAATTTTTGAGTTTATTTGAACCTTATATCATGTCTTAGTGAGCACATTGTAACTATGATCAAAGAAAATTAATAAAGTACCTCTCATTAATCTAGGGATCCCTAACCACTGTTTTGTGTATTTCTTGATTACTTTTCATTTCTTTGCTGTTTTCGTTGTCATTCAATACAAATATTCTCGCTTATTAGTTTATTTGTGTTGTAGGAAACTTGTCATGTGCACCACTTGGTTCTTAAACGGCCTTTTAGCTGTGGTGAACCAAGCCCATTCCACCAAACTACAATTACTTGGCCCAGGATTCTTGGGCCGATTTGCTCAAGAAAAAGGCACACTCACAAATTTCAAAACTTAATATATTTTCAAATAAATAAACTTTTCATATACATCTAACAATTATAAAAATAAAAAATCATAAAAAATAACACATATATCTCTTTTAAATTTAAAAATTACAATTTTTAAGGAGATATAATTATATGAGTAAGATAGTTCCTAAAATAAATGTTAAGTTTCATTCTAATATTATAACTCACAACTAAACTAATGAATATGTTTAGTTATTACATTACAACACACTTTATTACTAGTAATAAAAATTATAATTCCTGTCGTAATCTTCATTCAGTGTACTAAACGTACTCTAGATCTTAATTTCTTTGTTTTTGTTAAGTTTTTATTTTTATCAGAGAAAGTGATGAGGTGGGTTACTGTTATATATATATATATATATATGTATGTATGTATGTATGTATGTATGTATGTATGTATGTATGTATATAACCAAAACCTCTAAAATTCTCACAATTTTCCGCGTCAACACAATATTTAAATAAAATTATCATTTTATTTAAATAAAATTATTTTTATTTAGTCCAAACTTAACAAAAAGTGAAACTCTATTACTATTCTAACAACTCCAACTTAAACTCAAACTCATCATTGTTTTTTTTTTTTAAAAACAAAATTATTTTTGTTTAATCTAAACCAAATATGTTAGGACTCTGTTATTAAAAAAAAAACATTAGGACTCATAAACAGAGTCATGTTAGGATTTATCTCTTCCTTATAAAAACCCGACATGAAACTAACAAAAAACAAACACAACACACTTTAGCTTGAAGCTTTCCTGGAGCCCTTTTACGTGAAGATTTCTTAGAGCCTTTTAGTAAGTCACCAATCACCATCTTTATGTGTTTTTAGTTTTAGTCAATTGTCCTGTTGAATTGAAGAACAATTATACAAATATGATAAAGAACTATATATATATATATATGAAACCGAAGTTTTTGAAATTCTCACAATTTTTCACGTAAGCACAATTTTTAAATAAAATTATCATTTTATTTAAATAAAATTATTTTTGTTTAGTCCAAACTTAACAAAAAATGAAACTCTATCATTTTAACAAGTCTAACTTAAACTCAAACTCATCATTATCATTTAAAAAAATATATATTTTTGTTTAATCCAAACTTAATAAGGAGTGAAACTCTATCTCTCTAACAAGTCTAACTTATCCCATAAAAAAAAAAAAAAAAATCCAACTTAAACTTAAACTCAAATGTTGATAATTTATTTCCAAATTTGCGAGGTTAATCATGAATACTATAAAAGTAATGCAAATCCCAATATATTTTTTTTAAAGCCGAGTAGAGGTATGAGCTCTTCTTATATTATTTTCTTCTCTTTTACTTTGTTAATTGTGGGGTCCGTGGGCCTGATAGCCTCGGTCCATCATATAGTAGGCCCAAGGCCCATGCCGAGGATCGTAGGCTATTTCTGAGGAGAAAGGGGGAAGCCTATTCTCTTGAATCCACGCCGAGGACACCTTGTCCTCGGCCTGACAAGAGTGGTTTCGGGGAGTGGCTAACCCCAAGGTAAGCTGTCACTCTCGCATTTAATGCACTCAACTAACCCCCCTGGCCGCATTAATGGAGAGGTAACCCCTTGGCAGGATAACGTTGGTCAGAGTGAGCCACTTGAGTATCGATAAAGCTTCTGATGGGATGGGCGACCAGAGAAAAAGGCGAATAGACAATCAACAGATGGAAGCAAAAGAGAGGAAGATTAAAACTATAAAAGAAGTGAGGAGAAAGGGGGAAGCCTATTCTCTTGAATCCACGCCGAGGACACCTTGTCCTCGGCCTGACAAGAGTGGTTTCGGGGAGTGGCTAACCCCAAGGTAAGCTGTCACTCTCGCATTTAATGCACTCAACTAACCCCCCTGGCCGCATTAATGGAGAGGTAACCCCTTGGCAGGATAACGTTGGTCAGAGTGAGCCACTTGAGTATCGATAAAGCTTCTGATGGGATGGGCGACCAGAGAAAAAGGCGAATAGACAATCAACAGATGGAAGCAAAAGAGAGGAAGATTAAAACTATAAAAGAAGAGCTAGTAAAGCCAAAAAAAGGGGAAAAAAAAAAGAAAGGCCTCCTCGGCCTGTGGCCGAGGAGCATTCCCTCAGTTGTAAGAAAACACTTAGCCATTTTTAAAAGAAGTTTGGGCATGGTGATCAACGGCCAGCACCTAAGCCTGTCAGCCCACTCTCTATAAATGTATTGTTTGAGCTTGTTGGTCTGAAAACCCAACACTCAATTCAAATTGAGTCCTTACATTAATATATATATATATATTTAATGGTTTTTTATGTATTTTTTGAAAAGTAATTTTTGTACATGAACTACCAAACTCTCTTTAACCGTTTTTTACAAGATAAAAAAGCTTACAATAATTGAAATTATTCTTTTGAATGTAACTCATCGTTCTCTTATATTTCTCTATTGTTTAGTCATGTATATTTTGTTTTGTTTCAATAATTTCTAAGCAGCGAATCATCTGATTTTTTTTAATATTTTTGGTTTTTTAGAAGTTTTAATATCTGAATTTTTGAGTTATTTTTTTGTAGTATTTGAAATTGTCTGACAAATTTTTTGTATGTTATTGCATGTTCAAGCAATAGCTTCTTTATCAAATTGTAACACAAATTGAAGTCATACAAGAGCAAATTATGCAATGGTGAAGTTTTTCAATCAATTCAAGATTTTATAAAATTATTTTAGTTTACCTCACAAATAGGTAGATTCCCGTGCATAGCACGGGTTAGCGACTAGTTTAATAATGAAAATCATTTCAACTCAAGTGAATTAAGTGACATTTTTCAAATCATGGTAGGGGTTATCAAAACAAACTTAAACACATGTAAGTAAACTACAACTACACCAATAATTAAATTTAGGTCTAAAAATAAAAGATAACAAAAAAAAGTAATTTAATTTGACTTGTGATTAAGAAAGTCAAGGGAACTTTTTTTACATCAATATAAGTAATAGAATATACTTGAAAATTATTTATATATCAACAACTATTATTTTACAATCAAGATTACTAATTTACTCTATTTATTTGTATTTTAGTTATTATTAAATTCTTATGTTATCACATTTCAACCATCAGTTTAGTTTAACTTTAAAACCCTGAATCTTCTATATTTATTGGTTTGATTTTTTAAAATCATAATAAAAATTTATCAATGATGTTGTGAAAAGAGAAATGTCAATGCTATTTATAGATTCTATACCAAAAAAAAAAAAAAATTACAATATTTTTTCACAATAATTGTGACAAGTTTTTACTAGTAAACCACTAAATACCAATTTTTTACCTACCATTAACAATTTATTTTGGGGACAGAATTTGACTCTAACCACTGTTGATGCCTAATTTTTGAATCCGTTCCCAAAAATTTATACGGAGGAAAGCCCAATGAAAAGTAAGGCCCAAAAGCCCACCAAGAAGACCAAAAAGCAAGAGAGGTCCAAAGAAAGAAATGCAAGGGAAAGCGATCTGCAGCAGAATACAAATCTACCGCAGAATATAGGTTTGCTGCAGAATATAGTTTTTTGGCAGAATGACTTTAGTAGATGAAAATAAATTGGGCTTAAGATCCTTTTGATCTAGTCAACATTATTTGGTCCACAAAGGCCCAAATCATTTTGTATAAAAAAGATAGGCGTGAAAACTGATATGAAGAAGCACAATGACAAGAAACAAGGAACAATAGGAAGTGACAATGGCAGGAATCACGTGAAGGAAATAAAAGGAATGGAGAGAAAGAAAGAAAGAAAGTGGTAAAAAGAAGAGAGAAAACGTGGCAGGAATAGGGACATGCATCAATAGACTATCTTTTCCCTCCCTCTTAGCAAACCCACTCTTTAAAGTCTCCAAAAGTAATAGCTAGTAGCCATTTAGGCCTATTCTTTAAAATGCACAATTTTGATGGTAGAAGCCTATGACAAGGTTGTTCAAGATGGGGTTTATGTTCCTTCTTGGTTTACTTATTCTATGAGAAGATTCAATACTTGATTTCGATTGCAAATATATTTAATTTCTCTCATTATAACTTATATTTGCTATATTTAGTCATTCTGTTATAGCACGTTTTTATCACGTTTGCTATATCAATTGTCCTGCTGTAGTATTTTTATTTGTTGTACTAGTTATTTTGCTGTAGTACATTTTTATTATATTTATCGTGTTAACTATTATGCTAGCTAAACCTTTTCTGCCAAAGTTTTATTCTTTTTTTGTTATTATGTGTTTTACTTTTGACACAAACTAATCACTATCTTGCCATAAGGATATATATACATATATTTTGTTTCTCATGTCCTACAGAATATATTTTATATATGTATATGTGAATACGTATAAGCATATTTGCGAATATGTGTATGTATATATTTGAGAATATGCTAACCCATGTAAACTAACATTTGCTTGATTGGTATTTTCTTTAGATTTTAGATTTGTTTATGTGCAAGAAATAGAAAACTATTTATGCGGTAAAAAATGAAGATTGCACAAGGCTTTAATGCACGGTAGAAGGCTTAAATGCATAGTAGACAACTTTACTGCACGACAAAAGACTTTAATGCACAGCAGACAGCTTTATTGCATAGCAAAAGGCTTCACTGCACAGTAGACGGTTTTATTGTACATCAGAAAGTTTTGCCACATGGCAGAAAAGTCAGACCTGTGACAGAAACTGGAGAAAAGCTCCTTCTGCGGTAGAAATTGAGGATAAGCCTACTTTGCAGCATCTTCCCTTGGACTTTGGACTCAATGTTTGCGCACAAACTGATAACGGCAGAATGGTACTTTGGAGCCTATTCTGCGGAGCACTTCTTTCTTAGAAAAAGCCTAAACTAAGCGTTATCTAATAATATCAAAACACATGTCTAAGATACAAGAAATATAAAAAGAACCCACTACACCACCAATAAAAAAAAAATGACATTTTTATTTGTTATATTACGTATGACTCACTAACCCAACCAATGAAGTTAGTTATATTTTTCTTTCAGTAACCCAAAAAAAAAAAGTCATTTACCTTACAAATAACAAAACACGTGTCATATTTCTATTTGCCAATTGGAGAACCCAAATATTTTATAAATTTTTTGTGTCCATCTGCTTTCTCTCGGCAAAAATTTTGAATTCGTGCCTTTTAGACGGGTCACGTCACGTGATAAGATAATAATTAATATTAATAAGCTTACTGACCCCACTTTAATGGTGGGTTCCATCTGATGTGGCAATATCTGAGCTTACAGGACTTTACAGTGACTAAACTACAGTTAGAAAACTGGATTGTGATCCCCATAAAAATGGAGAAACATAAGCAGGTGGTTGTGTTTGGACTTTTTATTTAGACTTTGAAGAGAATAAGAAAAAGGAATCAGTCACGGTCTTCACGGATTCATAGTCAGACGATATCAAAAAAAAAAGAATCAAAGTTCCAAACCAAACAAATACTGATAAAGAAAACGAGTTTAGATTTTGAGATACAGAAGGCTACGTACGGATCAGGGAACAGTGGAGAAGAACAAAATAGCCCTACATAGATTGAAACGAGGGACAAAAATGGTATTATGCTTAACCTCTCTGGCTTTTTAGTTTATGTCCTTGTTAGTTCTAATAGTACTATATATTTCGGTTTTCTGAACATTGATAGAGGTCCTCAAAGGTTGTGCTGAAAGAAAAAATGTCAGGTTGCTGCTTCCCTGTGAGCCTTCAAAAATCGCGTTAAGGATAGCTTCAAGTTGAAAAAGAGTTCCCCAGAAGGTATTGCACCATTTCTTGTGATTCTCATTCATGCCCATTTTGATTCTTGTAGTAAATGATGTGTCTTTGATGAGCATTCTTGGGTTTGAATCAGTTTTAGCTCATAAGTCTATCTGGGTACTTTTTTTTTTTTTTTCCCCTGAGTTTCACTCTTGTTCATTTTGATTACTAAGTTAAATGAGGAAACTGGGTTTATTGGGTCTTGAATCGGTATTAGTTCACAGGTTGGTTTGGATTTTTGTTTTGTATTAGTTGCTTTGTACTTATTTTGATTCTTGAGCTAAATGATGTGATTTTGATGGACCTTGTGAGGTTTTGAATTAGTTCTTTTCCAAATCATAATTTTTCCCTGAGCTAAAATTATTGTCATTTTGCTAGAACAAGTTATTGTCTAGCTGAAAATTATTTGATCTTGTCTTAGTTCACAATTTGATATAATATTCCTTTTGAGTTGCATTCATGGTTAACCATTTCAATCTTGGGCTAATAGTTTTGAGAATGGTTGGGTCATATGGACTGAAATTTTGGAGCACTAACTTTTGTAGCTAAGTGATTATCCCTCTCTTTTTAGAAAATAGAGGTCTTGTGTTCAATCCATGGAAAGGGACAGAGTTGGGATGAAGAGAGTACTGCATTGTGTGTACAATTACTATTTGATATGGAAAAAGAAAAGAAGTTTTTTTGCTTTCATTCAAACCTTTTTTAAAATCTTTAGCTAAGGGATTTGATCTTAATGAGAAAAATAAGGTCATTATCAGTTTCAGATATCAATTAAATATGTTTTTATCCCATTTCATATCTATTTGCAATGTCATATTAATATTGGTATTTTACAATCACTTTGTATACATCTCTTGTTCATCTACACCAATTTGCCTCTTGTAGGTTCACCTAAAGCTTCTCCTAATGGTTCATTTAAAACGCCTGTTGTTGATAAAAATAAAGGGTGCCAGGAGAAAAACAGCTGGTCGTTTGTTTTGGGGGGGGGGGGGGATGTTGATTGATTTTGTGCCAAATGTTGGTGGAGTCTCACTATCAGAAACACCTTCTTTTAAGAAAGCTCCCGGTGGAGCTCCTGCCAATGTTGCTGTTGGGATTGCTAGACTAGGAGGCTTAGCTGCTTTTATTGGCAAGGTGCATTTCTTCTTTTAAGTTCCCATGGTGTCTTTCCAGTTACCAACTCTATCATTGTTACATCAAAGATCACCTAATACTATGTGCTGATTTGATTTCAAAATATCTACTTCAAAAAGAGAATTTAGAACTACAACCTTTTGTGTCACAATGCATCAAACATCCATCTAGTTTCTTACACACCAAGATTTTTGAATCTTTCAATTTATTATTGTCTGAGGCTCATTCTTATGTATCTAGACAATAGTGCTCGTTTGCATTGATTTTAAGTATTTTTTCAATGCTTATGAGTGGCAATATAATTATTTGTTTGGAAATGAGTTTCATAAATATTATTGTTGTATATATAAGTATATACAAGGATAAGTTGTAATAATGATGTTTGAGTTTGGAGAATATGATTTCATAAAGTGAAAATTTAAGTTCTGGAATTTTCTAAGTGAAAATTTGAAAATCTGAATTTTCTGCAGAATTTTCTAGTGATTGTTCAGAAAGGTTGAAGAGGTTTCAATCTTTGTTAACTATTTTATGAAAAAATAACTAACTCTCTATACGTGCTTTTTCATGAACATAACCCTATAGGTATAAATAAAGGCTTATGTTCACTTGAAAAAAATAACTAACTCTTCATACGTGTCTTTTCATGAAACATAACCCTATGGGTATAAGTAGAAACTTATGTTCACTTGGGAGAAATACAAGAAATCTTGTGATCATTCTCCAGAATTACTATTTGTAGAACCCAAAATCTTGGTTGTATCCTAAGGACAAATTTGCAATAATTCTTTAGCAACAAAAGTGTGGGGGGCAAATATTGTCTAAGGAAAACGATATAGTTTCTCAAAGTTTTCTATTTTCTGTTTGTCTTTTGTGTTAACATTGTTCTTCCATTATTACTTTGTGTAATATCCTCAACAATCTTAGACAATATTTAACTACAAGACAAGAAGTAAATGATGGTACAACTTTGAAGATGTTGAACTATGGTTTAGTGAAATTGGATCGCTTTAATGGAACCAATTTTACACGGTAGAAAGAGCAATTGGCTTGGATTCGAAGAGTTCTTCAAATGATGAATCGATCATAAAGAAATTCAATGGAATAAGGCTTAAAGAAACAAGTTTCTTTGTTAGCAAGACAATGTGATGATTCTTTCACATTGTGAATGCATTAAAAGCTATGTTCATAGTTTGAACATTGAAGATACGAATTTCTCGTTCATGGGCAATTTGAATTTCAAATTGATTGATGAGTTTCTTTGTTAGAATATTTGCATGTGTTGCAAATTTATTTGAATTGAGATATAAGAATGAAATTTTAACATGTTTAAATATTATAAAGTCAAGTAGAAAATCTAAAAGATGTGAATTTAAAGTTTTAAAGTGATAAAGTACATGAATATTTTTCTAAGTGATTTTCTAAACTATGTGAAGACATTAAGGAACATGTCAGAAGATCTCACTTTAGATCAATTCAGACCACATCATTGAATTGAAGAGGAAAGTCTGGTTAGTGGTTTATCTAACACCGATTCTAAAGTGAATGTGAACAATGTTAAAATTGGAAGTTCTAGTAAGAACAATAAACACTTGAATGTGAATAAGGGTGTGAATGGTTTTATAAGAACAATTCTAAGGATCCCAACAATGAAAAGTAGAATGTCATATTTCCTTTGTGAAAATAAAGATCATTACATTGGAGAATGTAGGTTCTTAAAGAATAAGAAGGAAGAAGATGGAAATGCCAGTGAAGCAATTGTCATTAAGGACATTATTGCAACGGTGAGTGATGTATGTAATAAAGATCACTATATTTCATATGGCTAGAATTACAAATTCTTCCGATTGGTGTTTTAATTCAAGTGCAATGTTGCATGTGTGCAACTACAAGGCACTATTCAAGACTTATGAGGAGTCTTCCATAGAACTAAAGGTGCTCGTGGACATCCATAGTAAGGCAAAAGTTCATGGAAAGTGGATTGTTGAAGTAAAATTGAGTTTTGGCAAGAAGTTCTCTTGACCAATGCTATATTTTCATATCAAGAAAAGCTAATTTGTTATTTAAGAATGGTTTTGTCTAAGAATGGGATATTAGTAGGCAATGGATATGCTCCTATCTGAGTGTTATTTATCAATATGTTTTGGTTGTGCTTATATTGTTGATTCTTTATTTGTGACATGCTTTGGTGTAGTCCCTTATACACCCTAATAAAATGGTTTGGTCAAAAGAGAAAACTCTATTTGATATGGTGAATGCCATAAACTTGAATGCAATCAACTAAGTTCCTATCTAATTAATGGGAAGAAGTTTTGTTTAGTATATGCTATGTGCATAACAGAGTTCCATCTCAAAGATATTTCATGTGTTATGAAATGAGAATGTGACTAAATGCTTATCATTTTAAACTGTGGGGATGTTTAACCTTTTGTAAATGATAGATCAAAGAGGACTAATTAGTCAAAGAGCTATATAAAGTGTATATGTAGGTTTTGAGTAAATTCGAGGATATGTATTTTATTAGACTTAATGTCTAATATAAGATTGCAATCAAAGGATATTGAATTTATTGGGTTTAAATTCAAAGATGATTTCAAGAATACCCTGATTCCTACTTAAACACGAGTAATTGACTCTAATGTTAAATATCACATTAAGTGATATTAAAGATTTAAATGTGATTCACTAAGTAAACAAAGGTGGAGTCAAAGTGTGAGAAATAAAAAAGATTTTAATCCAAATTTTTATTTCATGTGAAACTCTTGTTTACCTTGTTAAAGGTAATAAAAGTGTAGGCCTAATTAAATACTCATAGTCTTCTTTGAGGGAAGTGAGCCTAAAGTTTGAGAAAATTCTGTGCTTCCAAAAGATGTAGCTTTCTATTGTAAAAGCTATTAATGATGAGATAGACTCGATATTATTTAATAATAATTGAGTCTTAATAGATCTACCTCTAGTTTCTAAACCAATCAGTTGTGAGTGGGTATTAGAATAAATTATAAAATCTTTTGGTCTAAGGTTAATAGTAAAAGGTTTGAAATAAAGGAAAAAAAATAGATTTTGATATCTATACACTAGTAACTATTTGTGTTATTAGTTTGATATTTTTAAAACCATTCATATGATTTTAAATAAATTCACTATATTCTATTATTATATTTTTGTTATATGTAATTACAGTGTGCGTATATATGTGAATTTTGGAATGGTTGAGAACCCAAATTATGGGGGTTTAGAAACTCAAATTGTGGAATTATGATATCCAAGAAGTGTGGGGGTATAACCCTTAAACGAGTTATAGACTCATAAGAATGCTAATGTGCATCAAAGATGTGCTTGTTAAAGGTATTAAGAACTAACATTGAGGGATGTTAAATTCATTGTGATTAAATTCTGCCATATGTGGTAGATGTCTCGAGTTTAAACAAGCACACATTGTGATTTTATTTTGGAAGTACCTCTTTGTGAAATAAAGAGAGTACAAGTGAGTTCATTAATTGAATATTGGATTGTGTCTCCACATATAATTTGAGTATGCATCATATAGATGTGAAGTGACTTTCTTTAAAAAAAAAAAAAAATGATCTTGGTAAGAAAGTTTGTTTGAAAGACCTGTAGGTTTGTATTTCCTTACTTAATTAAATGAAAGTCTTTTATGAACGAGAATCAAGTAAAAAAATATAGTGGAGATATGCACTATATTAATCTCATTTTGAAATTTTATGTTATCTCATTTTGGTGAGATTAGTGATTTCTCATTCTATTGGAAATTGTGTTATCTCATTATATTGAGATTAGTGTTGAGAACTTGCTTCTTAAATTTTAACATCTTTAAAGGGGTAAAGACACTTTGATTCCAATAATAAATAAATAAATTACTGGAAGGGTGGATGCATAGCTTGAGTTTGCTAGTGAATTAAGTACATGTTGTGCCTCATGTATGGAACTAAATTAGACATTGTCTTCACAGTATGTAGACTTTCAAAATTTTTAAAACTTGAGGTTGATCACTAGAAAGTACTTAATTGTGATAAATATCTATTATATAGAATATTCAAGTTTAATTCTATTATTAATGTGAGTGATAATATCTATGTCTAGTTAGATAATCACTACATGTGGAAGTGCTATGTGTAACTATTAAAGAAATAAAGTGTATTTCTTACTCTACAATAGAATTAAATTGAGAGCATTGATTATAATGGTAACAGGCAATGAAAGAAAATGACTAAGATTTTGATAAAGTATTGTGGCCACGACCATAGTTAGCCATTCCTTCTACTGTAATTGTGAAACCACAATGCATGTGATATACATGATTTGTATACAATGTGAACTTAGACTTAAAAGTCTAAGACAAGAATATGTAAGGTAAGTCAAATGTGGTTGGACTAATCTATTGCCTACGTAATTCTATATATAAAATAAGTTATTTACTGAAGTGTGTCTCGAGACTTGGTAAGGATAACATCCATTGGAATAGGACTAAAATCCTTCTCTTAAGAGAATTACCAATAGTGGGAATCCAACCTCAAACTGATTATATCTAAAAGGTTTAAAGGATAACAACAAGCTATTGATACGTGGTTAGTAAAAACACTAAATTTGTGTCTCATTCAGGANTGTGTTATTTATTATTCCGCTGCTATATTTTCTTGATATGATTGTTTGATTGTTTTAACCTAGAATTGCTTAATTTGACTAAGTAACAACTTGGCTAATTAACTAGGCTACTCAATCTGGTTGTGTTTTAAGGGGTCTAAATTTCCATCATTATTTATTTTCCGTTGCATAATTAGTTTATTGGTGATTTGTTTGTGCTACCACATGTTTGCATGTTAATTAACTTAATTAATTCACTTGGCTAAATTAATTGGTTAATTTATCACAAGGGGTCGATTCGTTTTTGGCCTATCAATAAGAAAAGGGGAGAGCATTGGAAAAGGGATCGGTGAAGGAAAAAAGAAATAGAAGGAAGAACATTGAGAGGAGAAAGTGAGCAGTACTACTTTTTATACAAACTCAGTCTCCTCGGGAGCACTTATGTAGAGCCTGATACTCATTTGCTTTTGAATACAAACCTTATTCTTCCTTGTAGTTGTCCTCGGGCAAAGCCCACTGTTGTTGTGCTTTCCCTCGTCTTACAAATTTTATTGATTTGGGCTAGGTTTGAAAGACACAACTGACTACTCTAAGTGGGCTTGGGCTACAAATTATCTGGTCCTTACAACTAGTATTTTTAATTCCCACCATCCTTCATAATGTCAAGTTGTTCCCATTCTACTCTCTTTATTCTTGTAAGAAAATTAGAGGGATTTTGTTTATTTATTCTCTTAATCATGACTAGATAGAGAGAAATGCTAGCCAAAACACTTTAGACAATATGGTGTAAGAGTTAAAACTCTATGATTAAAAATTGATCACTTTTGACTAATGCATGATTACACCCATTTAGTTATGGATTGTTACCAAACTTGAGGCAAAAGATGGATTCTAGCATCAAAATTATAATTTGAAAAAATTTTCATTTTAAATCCTATAATTTAGAAAGTAACAAATGAAATCCTATTATTTCAAAAGTAGTAAATTAAATCTTGAAGTTTTTAAAAATAACAAATTAAAGTTATAGTTTCAAAACGAACAAATTAAATCCCAAGGTTTTAAAAACTAACAATTTAAGCCTCAACCTATTTAAGTGGAATGACATTTTGTTTTGAGTTCATATAGGCTTAGGGTTTAAGTTGTTACCCTGTCAACTTAGGGTTTAATTTATATTTAAAATATTATAAAGTTTAATTAATTAATTTGTTACTTCTTTAAATTTCAAGATTTAGATTGTTACTTTTAAAACTACAGGTTTAATTTATCACGTTTGTAAATAAAGTTTAAAATGTAAATTTCTTCTTATTATTAAAAAAAAAAGTTTCCTCACATTACTTTCCTAGAAAAGTGAAGCGGGATGCAGAAGCATCAAGAAATAGAACACATCTACCTCTAAAAAGCAAGAAACAAAACACGTATACTTCTGAAAATAACCCCGAATCCATGAGGGTTCCTTGAATCCACAAGGAGAAAGGGTCTGGAATCCAGCAGAAAATAGAAAGACAAAAGTCTGAATTTTATTGATTGAATAATTGTTCCAAAAACGTGGACAGACTTAGGGGCCTATTTAAGGGTTCTATAAAACTTGACAAATAAGAAAATATAATATAAAATAACTCCTAATTGATACCTAACTATAACAGGAATCAAATTTGACCTAAAAAGCATTAAATGCGCCTAAAAACAAGGAAATAATAACCCTAAACCTAAAATAACATTTTTTACATAAAAAAAAATTACCAAAATTAAATAATTACAAAAAATAAAATTGTAGATTTTGTCCTACATCAAACCCCTCCACTTGAAACAAACTCGACCTAAAGTTCATCTTTGAAATCTGAAATCTGAAATCTTCCATGCCATGAGAACAAATACTTTGAATACTTCATCTTCCTTGCCTTCTTGCCAAACTTGAAAGTCATAAATTGAGTAACTTGAACTTCTTGTCCCTTGATCTTAATGCAATTGACAATATTCACCAAATAAGAGTCAATAATCACATCAAATCTTTCCACTCCAATAAAATCAATAAACTTTGTTTCGGTGTCTCTCACCAAAATAATAGGAGCTTGAACGTTGCAATCATCTAACTTGACTTCATTGAGATCGTTGACAACTTCCTCTATAATTTCTTCTTTAATGATCTCTACTATCTCGACCTTAAGATCTTTCTCTATAATAGGGTCTTCATTAATCTTCTCCACAATCTTGATTTCAGGTTTTTCTTCTATAACAAGGCCTTCATTAATTTCCTCAAAAATCTCTATATTTTTTTCTTTGACTTCTACATATTCTTCAAGAAAAGTATTTTATTCAACATGTAATTCTTCTCTTAATGGTGGAATATATGGCTCTTTTAAATAATTTTAAGTGTGAACTTCTTGGCCAATAATAATCTTGTATTGTATACAACAAGATTTTTTCACAATCCAAAGGATAAAATTTGATAGCAAGCATCTTTTTCATCATTGGCCATGAACGAATTTTGTCTTTACCTTGTCAAATTCTATCAGATTGTACACGTTCCCACGCAAGGAATACTTACTAAGTTTATACAGCACAAGTCTAACTTTTCTCTCATAACAAATATTCTCATAGTCAAATAAATCTTCTAGATCAAGTAACCAATCAAGAAAATCTTCTTCTTCTTTTTTAAATAACCATTAAAACTTGTAATTATCTTATAAGGCCTATATGAAATTTGCTTACCAATAAGTTGTCTGTGAGTTATGTCTCCGCGATAATTACTCCTATTGTTTCCATACTCCAGTGACAGCATCCTAGCAAAGATATTTGTAAGTGCTAGCTGTACATCATATAATACTTGCTAAGTTTTCTATCACCGGATAAGTGCTAGCTGTACATCTTATACATCAGCCACCATACCAAGATAAGTCAAGGCTTTGATACCAACTGATACGGGATGCGGAAACGTCAAGAAGCAGAACTCGTCTACCTCTAGAAAACAAAAAACAAAACTCGTTTGCTTCTAAAAATAACCTCAAATCCATGAGGGTTCCTTGAATCCATAAGAAGAAATGGTCTGGACTCTACCAGAAAATAGAAAGACAAAAGTCTGAATTTTATTGATTAAATAATTGTTCCAAAAACGTGTACAGTCTTAGGGGCCTACTCAAGGGCTCCGTAAAACTTGATAAACAAGAAAATATAATGTAAAATAACTCCTAAGTGTTACCTAATTATAACAGGAATCAAATTTGATCTAAAAAGCATTAACTGCACCTAAAAATAAAGAAATAATAACCCTAAACCTTAAATAATGTTTTTTACATAAAAAAAAATATCAAAATTAAATAATTAGAGCATCTCCAGTCTTCAAATTTTTGTACTATTTGGAGAATGAACAGTGACTTTTACCTTTATCTACCCACTCTTTCAAAAAAGATTGTCATGTTCTCTCACTCTCTCTTATCCAGCTAATATACAAATATATATTGGCAACCAATCCATTTGCCAAATAAGAAAATTATCACGGGAGGTTCTCGAGCTAATCGACTATAATTTAAAGAAGAGAGATTACTATAAAGAAGATAATAATTTAAGTAATATATATATTATATGCAAGAAAACTATGAAAGCACCGCATCTTAATTTTAATAGGTATAATATTTTAAAGATATTATGGATCAACAGGTACAAACTCATTAATCATTATATATATATATATATATATGTCTTTGTACTTATGGGACAAAGAAAGTAACATTAATCTTAATTATAGTGTAAGTACTACCATTATTGGTTTGACGCCAAAGACCTTGTAGCTGAATTGGCACCTCCCCATGCATAAAGTGCTTGGAGATCTAGGGGGGAAAAGGTTCGAGCTGTGGGGTTAGCAGCATATTGTAATTATCTCTCTAAAAAAAAGGGTATTGGTTTGACTATTGAATATATCTTTGGATTCCTTTTTATTAAGTCTTTTGTGTGTGTGTGTGTGTGTGTGTGTGTGAGAGAGAGAGAGAGAGAGATTGTGTGTGAGATAAATTCCTTGTATACAAACGCTTGTCATTATAGAAATAGACCTTCAAGACTTCAGTTTAAATTAGGTTAATTTTTTGCGTTGGGTTTTCTAATGTCTCTCTAATGTGGGAATATGATGAGCTATTTGTGTATGGTTTAGAAACAATGAAAGGGCTGAGTTGCTTAGAACGCATTGATTGGTGAATAAGTACCTCTACAAGAACTCACAGTTTTAAATAGCACATAAAGACTAACTATTAGGATATATGTATTTCACTTGTTAAGAACATATGTCATTCTTTTATGTAATTGGCCAATCCTTTGACAAAATGCACTCAACTTGTAATTGGGTAGTTCTATGTGTTTTTAATACTTCAAGAAATAAGGTTTCAAGATCAAGTATTGAAGTCATCAAGTCTGTCCAAGAAACAAGCTAAAGAAGTGCACAGTCATTAAATCTCGACACTTGCTCCACACCTTCTATCTGTCGTGGTTTACAAAATCAGAATTTCTGATCTGATTTTTTGGGATCCGTGGATGTGTCTTTGGGCCTTCTTTTCTTCTAACTCTAGGCATATAAAAGGATTGTTTTAAGGGTTGTCAAAGAAAACACAAATTGCACAAGCATTAAGCAAACTCTGTTCAAGCAAATTGTGACTGGAGACAAAGTTATGCCCCAGTTCATCTCTTCTAAAGAAGTTGTTGTGTATGTGTACCTTTGGGTTTTGTGACCAAGCATCTTCTTGATTTTCATCATGGATGAACTGAAGAACTTTGTAGCTAACAACTCTTTCTAGTTGGTGATTGAAGTCGCGTACTGGGATTTGCGTATTGGTTAGTCACATACTTGGGAGCCGTGCATTAAAGGGGAACTGTCACTGTAGAATAAGTCCAATTGGGTATTGGGGTAAGGGTTCAATTGTAGGTTGGTAAGGTACTTGAGATTCCTTTGCTTGTAACCGCTTGTTGTGATAATCGTGGATGAACTGAAGAACTTTGTAGCTAACAACTGTTTCTAGTTGATGATTGAAGTCGCATACTGGGATTCGCGCATTGGTTAGTCACATACCTGGGAGCCGTGCATCAAAAGGGGAACTGTCACTGTAGAACAAGCCCAATTGGGTATTGGGGTAAGGGTTCAACTGTAGATTGGTAAGGTACTTGAGATTCCTTTACTTGTATTGACAAAATTCCTTTGACTGAGCTTGTTGGAAACTTGCAGACCTACGAGCTAGGATTATCTAGGTTGGTAAGGTACTTGAGATTCCTTTACTTGTAACCGCTTGTTGTAATAATAGTGAAGTTTTGGGAGTAGTGACCTGAAAATCACCCGATGGGGTTTTTGCCGTCAGGTTTTCCCCATTCGTAAACAAATCACCGTGTTATTTATTTTCTGCTGCGTAATTAGTTTATTGGTGATTTGTTTGTGCTACCATGCGTTTGTATATTAAATTGATTAATTAATAACTTGGCTAATTAATTAATTAACTTAATCGTAAGGGGTCAATATGTTTTTTGGCCTATCAAGTGGTATCAGAGCAGGCACACTCTAATTAGGTTTAATCTTTACTGTGTTGATCCATTGACCTCTGTTTGTCATGGATAAAGGACTGTCATTAATCATACCTCCTTTATTTGATGACACTAACTATATATACTGAAAAGTACGCATGAGAGCTTTCTTGCAGTCTTTAGATGAAAAGGTGTGGCAAGCTGTGGAGATTGGCTGGACTAAGCCAAAAGAAGCAACAGTCGATTGGGATGAAGCCAAGATCGAGGCGGAAAACTTCAACAGCAGAGCGCTAAATGCCTTATTTAGCACAGTCACCAATAAGGAGTTTAAGAAGATATCCTCCACAGAAACTGCAAAGGAAGCATAAACCATCCTCCAGACAACCTATGAAAGTACAAAGACTGTTAAGGATTCAAAGTTTCAAAGACTCACTTCAAGCTTTGAAGAAATAAAGATGGAGGAGGATGAGTCATTCGATGAGTTCTATGTCAAGTTCAAGGACACAGTGAACCCAGCCTTCAATTTTAGGGAAACCATTCCTGAACCCAAGATTGTGAAGAAAGTGCTTAGATTTCTATCCGAGAGATTCCATGCGAAGATTACTGCTATAGAGGAATCAAAGGATATTGAAAAAATTCTTTTGACTGAGCTAGTTGGAAACTTGCAGACCTACGAGGTAGGATTATCTAGGATTGACAAGTCGGGTAAAGGCAAGAGCATGGCCTTGAAGGCAAAAAGCAGTGACATAGATAAGTCTTCCAATGATGAAGATTCAAAGATGAAGTCCTACATTACAAGGCAGTTTAAGAAGTTAATGAAGAATGCCAATGAGAGGAGCTTCAATAAGGACTACAGACAATCCAATTCTTTTCAGTCTAAGGGCCAAGACAAAGGCAAAAGGATGCTAAGGATGGTGGTCAGTATATTGTTCCTGCAGGACCAAAGTGTTTTAGGTGTCATGGATTCGGTCACATGAAGCAAGAATGCCCCACATATCTCAAGAGCATTGGGAAGAGTAAAGCACTTGCTGCAACCTTGAGTGACACTGAGCCTGAAAATGATTCTGACAATAAGGATGACGGAATCTTAAATGTCTTCACCGCCACATTCAATCCTACTGAAGGGATTGTTGAAGACGTGGAAGAAGAAAAAGAATTGGTGGATTCTAAGTGTGAGAAAATGGATGATCAAAATGATATCCATACAGCCTATGAGAAGCTTTACAAACTCTCTAAGAAGCATGAGAAACTGTATAGGCTGGCCACTAAGAAGCTCAATGATGTGGAACTTGATCGTGAAGAGCTTTCCACAAAGTTTGATGAAGCTAATCAAATGATCGGTGCCCTGAGATTTGAGAACAATTTCTTGGTTGAGAAGACCAAGAAACTTCAAGCAGAGTTGTTTCAAGTCAGAGCTCAATTGAAGAGGACATCAAGTGCAAAGCTTGACGAGATGCTTAGCATTCAAAAATCTGTTTCGAATCGAACAAGTTTAGGGTATAGTCTTTCTTCCTCTAATATTGCTTCTACTAGTGCTAATGTGTTTGTTTCTCTTGCTAATAATACTGAAATTGAGAACACTGATGTTAAAACTGAATTAGCTAGTGAGAAATTAGACAAGGGTAAATCTATCTTAGGAGCACCCCCTAAGCAGGATAAGAAAGATGTTAAAAACCTTACGCTAAGAAGGCTAACTCTCAAAAAGTCTAAACAGAAGAAACAACATCTCTGTCATCATTTTGGAGTTGCTGGTCATACACAACCAAATTGCTACAAGTGGTTAGTCACTCAACAGAGCAAAGGCGTGATCGCATTTAGAAGCCAGAATCAGCTTCAATCCTTTCTTGCTCCTCCTGGTGATCTTCTCAAAGCCCTCATGTTCCTTATGAACTTGAACGGTTTCAATTCTTCCCCCTCACCACTAGTTCAAGGGTTTAATCAAAAATCAAAGGAAAGGTTCTTTTAAGGTGTGGAAGAAAAAGGACTCTTAAGTGATTTTATCACTTTCTTCCATCTTCTTGTTTTTGTTTGTTACATTACTTGTGTGTTTTGCATTTATTTTGAGTCAGTCTAGTTTTATGCTTTACTTTGTTTAACATGTTTTTCAATTTTGTTTATTCTATTTTTCATATAAAAATTAAAAAAAATTAAAAAAATCAGAAAAATACAAAAACAGTGTGTGTTTTGTGTATATTGGCACTTGTGTACCTTGGATAGCCATTGAAATAAAGTTTTTTAAACTTTGTATCATCTGTAGCTTAGATGAGCATTCTTATGCACAACTAAGCAAGTGAGCTTTGTGGCTCTTGTTTATGATGAGTAAGATTAAGTTATCTCTTGAACTTAACACTCGTATCACTCTTTTGGACAGGTAGGATTAGAAAATCCTAAGAGAAAGGCATAAATAACTATCTCACCACTGTTGTCTGCCAATCATGAATGGCACCTGTATCCTTCGGCATAGCAAAAGTGCAGTGTTAAAGACAATCGTATGCTTCGGCATAGCAAAAGTGCAATGTCAAATGCTCAACATCTTGGGTATTTCTTTTCTCTCTCTTATATGCCCATGCATGATATGCTAAATAAATGAAAATATGCAAAGAAAATAAAAGGCAAAAAGATAAAAAAAAAAAATGCTTTAAATATGATTGCAAGCGTGTATTCTAGGAGATGTGAGAGTTATAGGATGTACCTCGAAAGTGATAGTCCCCATCAAACAGTTATGATTGTGTGTGAGTTAAAGTGATTTTCTCATATCTCAAATTGTCATAACATATATACACATATGCAATCTTGTGATGATTTTCACACACGGCATGCAATATTCTTTACTACTCTTGATACATGTGCAGGTACAATGTGATTTGGCCATCACAAGGTTTTACATGTGTTAATGTATGCTTACTAAAATCTCTTGACCTGTTTTTGAAAAATAAAATTGGTTAGACTTGTTTTGTGCGTGCGTGTGTTTTTTAGGATCCATGTGCTTAAAATTACTGTTGAGAGATAATTTTGAGAGCTTAAAATGTTGATTGGATCATTGGTTGAGTTGCATGTTGGATTGCATTCTTATCTGTGTTTTTTACTTCTCAAAAAATTGTTTTGAAAAGCAAGCTCGACACCTCCTCGATACCTAGCTATCTGTCGAGCTTCTCAAGTTTTTTTCTTATCGCAATCCTGACACCTACTCGACACCTAATGGATTGATCAAGAAAGTTCCTACCTCCTCAATAGCTTTTCGACACTTGATGGATCAATCGAGCTTCTGTTCATAACCTCGACACCTGTAGTTGTTGATGTTCATTTTTCTCGACACCTTCCTCGACAGATGTCTCGACACCTCTCAACACCTTAGCTGTCGAGATTTACTGAGGACTCTATATAAACACCTCGTGCGATCCGCTTCTCATTTCTGTCCATCTCCTTCTCGATAGCTCTCTCTTTTCTCTCCCAAACATTCTCATCTCACTCCAATCTTGCTCCTCAAGGTTTTTTCAAGCTTTTTCAAGTTTTTCTACACTTGGAAAGATTCTAATCTCTCATTCTTCATGCATTTCATGATTTGAAACCTAGGTTTTGGGATTTTTGAAAAATTTTGGGGTTTTTCAAAATTGATGAGTGTTTATTGAAATTTTGAGATGGGTTTTCACTTACATGTGTTTAAAATCTCATGCATTGCATCACATTAGCATTATAACAGTATTTTCATGCATTTAGATGTGTGTAATCTGTTTGTGTGCTGGTAGGATTAGATTGGGCTAAGCCCATGATGTATTTTCTTTTGCATGTCACATGTTCATGCATTCCCCATGCATACGTACTCTCTATTCAATATATTTGATATATTTGAATTGCTTGGGACTTTTCTGATTGTTTCTCTCTCTCTCTCTCTCTCTCTCTTTCTCTCTCTCTCTCTCTCTCTCTCTCTCTCTCTCTCTCTCTCTCTCTCTTTGTGTTTATGTTAGTTGTGTCTATAGCACCTAAACGTAAGTCTTCTTCGTCCTAAAACCGTCTGCATTCTAGGGCATCTTCATCTTCTGATCCTACACCTTCTAACATTTGGTTCCATGATGAGGATGCTCGTAAGGCTTTCTCAGAGAACTTCTCTAGACAAGGTGTTCATTCGAAATGCCAAGTCATTTTGGCAGACTTCACCGACACTGACCTTCCCTCTGTCATTCATAGTTGGGGATGGGAGTCACTGTGTGACGTCCCGATCACTTGTTCTCTTATGCTTATTTAGGAGTTTTACTCCAACATGCACAGGATTGGTCATTCAGTACCTCTTTTCTTTACTCGTGTTCGAGGTACACGCTTTGCTGTTACACTGCAACTTGTTGCTGATATGCTTCGATTTCCTAGGATAGAGTTTCCTGACTATCCTAGTTGTGAGTGTCTGCAGACTGTGTCTAAAGATGAGCTCATGGCTGCTTTCTGTGAGCGCCTTGTTGACTGGGATAAGCATCAGTATACACCATGTAAGCCTTTTGCTAAAGGCCATCGCTTTATGAACATGGTGATGACGTACTCCATCCATTCTCTCACTACAACTCCATCACAGAGCCTCGTGCTCGGTTTTTGTTGTCTCTACTTAAGCATCTTACCATAGACTTCCCTTCTCATTTCATTCTCTCTATTATAGATGTTCATTTAGATTCGGCGTCCCGTGATAAGCTTATCTTTCCTTCCACTATCACGAGGATCTTACGCCATTTTTCTGTCCCTTTTCCTGTATCCGACCACTTCACACACTTTTGTGCCATAGACGCCGCTACCATAAAACATAGTGTAGCGCAGTTTAGGTCGCGACAGCCAGATTCCACTCCTTCCTCCCGTCCGGCTCCATCTCGTTCAACTCCATCCACCTCCGCTCCCTCCACTTCCATGGACATTGTATCATTTGGAGACATCATGGCGCAGCTGCAGTGCATGGATGCTCACCTTGATACACTCTCTACAGAGTTGTATCAGGTGAACATTCGTGTTAGTCGTATTGCACGACGGCAGGCGACTATGGGTGGTTTTGCTCCTGAGGCTTCTCCTCCTCCACCTCCTCTAGTGGTTTTTGATTCTGATGCTAAGGATGATGATGATGATGGTGATGACAAGGACGCTTCAGATGATGATGGAGATGCTAGCTCTACCGATGAGATGTCTACTTAACACTCTTACCCTTTGTCACTCATGACAAAAAGGAGGAGTAGTTTTGGATATTAAGAGTGGTCATACTTATGGGCAGAGTTAGTGTAGGACATTTTGTTAGGGGGAGAGTGCTAATATGAGGGATGTAGTGAGAATATGATGTATCATTTTCTTTTCTACTTTATTAGATACATTGTTCTTGTATATTAGGTCTTGTGACCAGTTTTTACATACATTGTACTTATTTTCTCTATATGTGGATGTATGTTTCTTTCACCTACCTCTACATGTGTTGTTTCTATCTTTATACACATGTTTCTTATTATTTGTATGCAATCTATTATTTCTGTTTCACACTAAGATGCCTTGATGAGTTTTATTTAAACTGTTTCAGAAATATAGGTTGTCAAAGTCTACTTGTCATAAACTCTCTTCTTACAAAGTTTTTCAAGAGTTTGTGTTAGGATAGATTTTATTGTATTCAACAAGTGAATATGAGTTGAGTGATTTATAACTTCTCTCATATGTTCATTTGTTTGTTGTGGTTTTGTCACGGATTGTCAAAGGGGGAGATTGTTAAGACATATGTGTTTCACTTGTTAAGAACATATGTCATTCTTTTATGTAATTGGTCCATCCTTTGACAAAACGCACTCAACTTGTAATTGGGTAGTTCTAGGTGTTTTTAATACTTTAAGAAATAAGGTTTCAAGATCAAGTGTTGAAGTCATCAATTCTGTCCAAGAAACAAGTTGAAGAAGTGCACAGTCATTAAATCTCGACACCTGCTCGACACCTTCTATCTGTCGAGGTTTATAAAATCAGAATTTCTGATCTGATTTTTTAGGATCCATGGATGTGTCTTTGGGCCTTCTTTTCTTCTAACCCTAGGCATATAAAAGGATTGTTTTAAGGGGCCGTCAAAGAAAACACAAGTTGCACAAGCATTGAGCAAACTCTGTTCAAGCAAATTGTGACCGAAGACAAAGTTATGCCCTAGTTCATCTCTTCTGAAGAAGTTGCTGTGTATGTGCACCTTTGGATTTTGTGACCAAGCATCTTCTTGATCTTCATCATGGATGAACTGAAGAACTTTGCAGCCAACAACTCTTTCTAGTTGGTGATTGAAGTCAGTACTGGGATCCGCGTATTGGTTAGTCATGTACTTGGGAGCCGTGCATCAAAAGGGGAACTGTCACTACAGAACAAGTTCAATTGGGTATTAGGGTAAGGGTTCCACTGTAGGTTGGTAAGGTACTTGAAATTCCTTTACTTGTAACTGCTTGTTATGATAATAGTAGAGTTTCGGGAGTGGTGACCTGAAAATCATCCGGTGAGGTTTTTGCCGGCAGGTTTTCCCCATTCGTAAACAAATCACCATGTTATTTATTTTCTGTTACATAATTAGTTTATTGGTGATTTGTTTGTGCTACCACGCGTTTGCATGTTAAATTGATTAATTATTAACTTGGCTAATTAATTAATTAACTTAATCACAAGGGATCAATACGTTTTTTGGCCTATCACTAACAATTCATTCACTTACAAACAACTAATTTACAAAGAGCTTACATTCTACTACTTATACTAATTGTTTGGCATTGGTAGCCTTTAAATGGTTGACAAGTGTCTAAATCTTATTGGCTAATACTTAAGAAATCATCTAACTAACTAACTAATTAGTTATAAGAGGATTATGATATATATATATATATATAGCTACTTGAAATTGCTCTGCATCAGGACTCTCCCTCTTAAGAAGCACTTGACCTCAAGTGCACTTGGTTGCCACAAGATTTGTATGAATTTCTAGCCTTCTAGGATGTTGCAGTTGCCTTGTATAATGAGTTTGTTGTTGTTGGGAACACACCAAATGTTGCTGCTTCTGCACAACGAAGTTCCATACAATTGAAACTTAAATGTAGATGCATTTGCATTAGGAGGTGGTTGACCCTTCAATTTTAAAGCCTTCTTCATTTTGACCATTGGTTTTAGACTTGCTTTCCCCTTCTTTAGTTGCAATGAGTAGTGAAGCATTATCTTGTGCAAACTACGTGTTCTACACCTTCCTCCCAAGATGGTTTGCCTATCATAATTACATGATTATATGTCTACTTCTTCACAAAGAATGGAATAACAACCTCTTGACACTCTAATTTCATCTCCTTTATTTGAGCAAGATAGTTTTTGTTGATGCTTCAATTCTTGCTTGTTCAAAATCTCTGGTGACTCCATATTCTCATAACTACCTTTCTTAATCAACAAGTCACAAATTCTTCCTTCAATGAAGAAATTAATTGAAAATTTTACCTTTATGTTGTTTGTCTTCCTCCATTTCTTGCTTTGTAACTTGCAAGGAACTTGTTCCTAATGATAAATCTTTTTCTTTCTCAACAATAACATCTGCTTCTTCCATAGACTAATCATAAATAGGTTCAGCCACATGTATCATGCTATCACTCATTTCTTTCCCTTCTTCACCAATTTGTTCTTCAATGTAATTATCAAAAATAGGCTGCCCCACGTCATGATCTTCTAACTCTTCAACTAGCAAATCTTGATCTTCGAACACTTCTACTAGTGAGTCTTGATCTTCTAACTCTTGAACTAGAAAGTCTTGATCTTCTATCTCTTTAACCACCTAGGTTTTACCCTTTGACAAAACAAGCTAGTTCTTGGCTGGTTCCTTTGAAGCTTTGCTTGATTTAACAAAATTTGATCCATTTTCAACCTTCTTGGTGAAGTTGAACGTTGCATCACCACTTTGAGCACTGATTCTAGAATTGAAAGGAGCTAATTATGCCCCCCTTGACTTGTTGATTCTTAATTGGCATTGCTCTATTGAAAGCTTCTAAAATAGTCCAACCATTGTGGAGGAAATGGACATCTTGGATTTGCACTTTATTGTAAAGGATGTGGCTGTAGTTGTAAGCCAAGACTTGCTCTCTAAGCTTCTATTTCATCTTCTCTCAAGTATGAACCTTGGTTTTTCCTTTCCTCAATTTTTCAATCTTCATCTTCTCCCACCAAGATCTTGCCTTGCCTCTCAAATTGGATGCTTCCAATTTAACTTTCTTGGATTTTAGAATATCGTAACAAGCAAAGATCTCCTCAACTTGATCAAGACAATCCACAAACTCCACATAATCCAAGCTTCCATCAAATTCAAGGAATTTAATTTAAATCTTGATTCCTAATTCTGGTTTGGCATCTTTGGTTGAACTATCACATAATTGCAGTTATGTCACTCTTGTTTTTGCTTAGGAATATGAACAAAGAATTGCTCATAATCTCCCCACCCCCCATTTGAAGTTGCACTTCCTGCAACATCATGTTGATTGTGTTGTTGTTGTTTCCTATCTCTTCTCAATTGTTCAGCCATGGCTTGTAATTGCCTTCTCAACAATTCCACTTCAGCTTCTAAGCCATTTGAACCCGTCTATACCTTGGTCCATTGGTTGCAATATCATCTTCCTCTACTATAAGAACAACTTGCTTCTTGCCTTTATCCTTCATTGTCTTCTCAAACACAATGGCTTCTTGCTACTACAAACTAATTGCTAGTACATATGAAGGCTTTTGGTTTTGGTAAGAGGTATTTTAGGCTAGGAAAAGTAATCAAGATTGAATCTTGATAGGTTCTTGGATAGAAAATGAAGAAACAAATTGCGAATGAACTTGAATCCTAAGAATCTGAAGCTTTGATACCAAATTAATGTAGGGATATGATGGGCTGTTTGTGTATGGTTTAGAAACAATCAAAGGGCTAAGTTGCTTAGAACACATTGATAAGTGGATAAGTAATTTTGTAAGAACACAGTTCCAAATAGCACACAAAGGCTAACAATTCATTCACATACAAATCACTAATTTACAAAGAGCTTACATTCTACAACTTATACTAGTTGTTTGGTATATTGGCAGACTCTAGATGGTTGACAAGTGTCTAAATCCTATTGGCTGATGCTTAAGAAATCATTTAACTAATTAGTTAATTAGTTATAAGAGGATTAGGATATAGCCACTTGAAATTGCTCTGCATCATTTTCTGTCCATCACATTCAATCTCTCGACAACAATTCTTACATAATCTTTTTTTTTTTTCTACTACATTTTGAAATTTTATAACAATTTAATATACACATGGATTCTTAGAGAAAAGATAACAAGATTGAATTAAGTGTTTTTTTTTTTTTTCCTTATAAAAGAAACATGCACTATATTTCTATCCATGTAAGCATTGTTTTTCCTTATTTAAATGCAAGGAAAAAAAGATAATTTATTTTACTCTACAAATTTAAACTAAATTTAGAAGATACACGTATTTATTTCATATATCCATTCAACTTATTTATTATACCTCATTTTTTAAAACATTAAGAAATACCAACTAGTTACTATATGGTAACACCTTAAAATTAGGAATGGCAACGGGTCGGGTTCGGGCCGGATTTTTCCATACCTAAACCCGACCCGCAAGGCAAGACATGTGGCCCAGACCTAGCCCGTTTAGGGTACTGGGTTTTTTTCAGGGCCCGGACCTGCCCCAGCCAGGCCCTATGGGCCCCATTTAGGATTGGGCCCAATTCGTGGCCCAACCCAAAAAAAAAAATTAAGCTGAAATTTTTTTTGTCTACATTAAGCCTGCATATTACCTAGCTAAAATAACCAAATCATTAACCCTGCATTAAGCCTATAATTTATTAACCAAATTAGTCCAAATTTATTTTTGCCTACATTAAGCTTGCATATTGCCTACATTAAGCCTACATGGCCCAAATGCCAAATCAGTCCAAATCAATCATAGATTACTAATCATAAATCAATAAATCACCTGTTAATTATAAATCTCTAAATCAATAAATCATAACTAATATCATAATCATAATTCAATAAATCATAACTAAGATTTTAAATCAATAAATTACCTAGTTAAGATAACCATTTAATCATTAATCAACAAAATCAAAACTAAAATCACTGGCTAAACATAAAAATAAAATAAATCCAACAAGTCCAAGAAATAAGTATTAAAAGTGCAACGAGTCCAAGAAATTAAAAAGCTACAAAATATATCCCACAAGATTAGAATAATTACAAACCAACAAATTAATCCAACAAGTCTAAGAAATTAAAAAAAAAAAAAAAAAACTACTAAATTAATACAAAATGTTTAATCTTCATCAATTGTGATATAAATCCCATCAATTGTGGCACAACTCCCATCATCTTCATTTGGCTCCCCATCATCAAGAATGGATTGAAATGTACCATCTCCAGATATAGTTAAGAACCTACAACAACAATGAATTAAAAAAATGGAATAAACTTCATCAAATTGTAACTAGCAAATATAAAAACTCAATTTTGATTTTATAAACAGAAATTAGATAATTGCTAACCGTTGATTTCACTCCATAATCAATTTTGAGCACACATTATTTCCTCTATAGTCTTGGGATATAGCCTACTACGGTGTGGACTTAAAAGTCTCCCACTAGTGCTAAAGGCAGCTTCTAAAGCAACAGTTGTGACGGGAATGACAAAAATATCTCTTGCAAATCTTTGTAAAGTAGGATACTTGAGACCATTACTTTTCCACCATGCCAAAATATCAAAGTCTTCACTCCTCTTCAACACTCCCTCATCAATGAAATGATCAAATTACATTCTACGACTTTCCCATGTTTCTTTGAACTACTTGAACTATTGGTCACAAACCCATCAAACCTTGACATTGACCCAATCAACCTAAATTTTATTTGTGCCACTTGATTTGAAGTACTTGCAGGCATATGAGAACTTCCTTCATTACCTACAATAGACTCATCTACATCTCCATATTCATCAAGCAAATCATAACAAAGATTTTTAATTTTTCAATCTCTAAATCATAATTATCACCATAAATGTTAGGATAATAAAACTCCAATAACTTCATCTTATATATTGGATCTAAAATAGCAGCAACAACCATAACAACACTAACATTAGTCCAATATGAATTAAATTTAGCAAGCATGCTTTTTGCTATCGTACTTATCATCTCACTTGAAGACAAACTCCATTCATTCAATGCAATTTTCAACTCACACACCAAAGCAAAATACATATTAGTTGTACGGTACTTACGACTAGAGAAAAACTCAGTCACACTATGAAACAACTCCAACCTCCTACAAATATGTTTGGCTACCTCCCAATCATGATCATATGGCAAACAAGTATAAGATGTTTCACGTTTAGCCAAACATGAGAAAACATCTTTATAAATCAATGCAGTAGAAAGCATTAAGTAAGTTGAATTCCAACGAGTTTTACAATCTAAGACTAACTTTTTGGTGCATTGAACACACAATTGACGTGCATTTTCTTCAAATTTTTGCCTCCTTTTTGGTGATCTAGTCCAATAAATCACACTATCACGAATACTTTCAATACCATCACCAATAAGAGGCAACCCATCTTGAACAATCAAATTCAAAATATGTGCAGCACACCTCATATGCAACATAGACCCACCCAACATAAGAGAACTAGTATCAAGTTTATTCAAGAGAAGTCTTATCATGGCATCATTAGTACTACAATTATCTACGGTTATTATGGACAACTTCCTATCAATGTTCCACTCTAAAAAACAATTAACAAAGACTTCAGCAAGGACATCTTTCATGTGTGGAGAAGGAACATAAACAAACCTAGAAAAATAATAGGAATAATTATAACAGAACTAAATAAACATTCAATTTAACATAACTCAATAGACATTCTTTTTTTTTTTGATAAGTTAACATAACTCAATAAACATTCTAAATGTAAAGTCTTTAACATTCAATTTATAGATAAAAAAATTACCTTAAAACCCGGCTTTGCAACGTCCAAGTATGATCAATAAAATGAGCGGTAATGACCATAAACCCTCTCTTTTTGTTACTTGAAGTCCACATATGAGTTGTAATTGCCATCCTACTTCCATTCTTGTCCGTGATCTTCAAAGTTTTCTCCCTCTTATTATCATAGATTTTAAGAATGTCACTCTTCAAAGTATTTCTTGTGACAAGTTTAAACATAGGTTGAAGATCAGCCACAAACTCTCTAAACCCAATGTGATCAACCATTGAAAGGGGATATTCATGTAGGATGACCATACAAGCAAGCTTATTTAAACTCATAGTTCCATCCACCTTATTTTGTTGTATCCAAGTCCTCATTTGTAGGCTCTTGCTCTCTCTCCTCCTCTGTCACTGGACTCCCTTGACTCCCTTCTTGTTCCTCTACCTCTAAGTCCACCGTTGGGGATTTCGAACTCCTAATTTGTTCAGAAGTTTGGGAGTTAGAATCAAAACAAATTATTACAAATTTATTATTACACATACTCATTAATTAATAGGCACAAATTCATAATTACACAAATTTACAAATTAAACATGATTAACAACAAATTCAAACACTTACTCATTGTTTAATGGGCATAAAAGTGATGGTGATCCTGAGGGTGAGCTGCTAGGCGACAATGGTAAGGATGATCGTAAAAATGGCGAAGGAGACCACATAGTTGGTAGGGGACAACATTTGTGTTTTCCATCTCCGTTTTAGGCTCTACATTCCTAACAAACACAAAAAACAATATTTCATTGCCATTGTCATCACAACCCAAACAATATTTAACAAACCCAATAACAGTATAACGCCACAAACACCTTAACCCATAAACTAAACCCTCAACAACAACAAAGCAAGTAGCAAGGCATGGAAGCAAACTAAAGAAAGAAGCAAAGCATAGCAAAGCAGAGAATCAGTTAATAAAGAAAAGAGAAAGAAGCACAGAAAATCCAATAACATTTCCCCACATTGTTCTTACTTTCTTTTGTTTATTTTCTATTTCTTGTTTGAAATCTAAACTAAGGTTTGTTCCTTTTTCAGCTATCAACAGAGCACAGAGCTTAGAAACGAGAAAAAATGGAAAAGCAAAACAGCAGCTACACTAGCACATAGCACATGTACACATCATTTTGTTCATAAAAGCATACACAGATGACAGAACACAAGACACACACAAATACACATGTTCATGTTCTGACACACACACCCAATGCATCCAATCAAACACACCGCTATAACTATAACAGACCCCAAACCCACATCAGAAAATCCCCATAGAAACAACCAAACACCAAACCCATGGCCAAACAACCAATCCCAAAAATCCCTTCTTTTCAAATCTCCACAATTAAACCCAAATAAAAAATCACATTTTTCAATTGACAAATCCAAGGACAAGAAAAACAATGAAGGAGCTTTGAGCAGAGAAATAAAAGAAAATAAGTTTACAAAAAAAAAAAAAAAAAATCCCCATATCCATATGCTTCTTCTATCCATCAATTGAAATTCATCAACCCTTTCTTTCTTATAATATTAGTTTTTCATTTCTTTTTTCCTTTAATACCCGTGTGTGTGTGTGTTTTTACATACATCAATTATTGAAATCAAAATTTAGTAAACATGAAAACAAAGTAACAAGTTTCAACACACACACACAAAATATATATATATATATATATATAAGCACTAAACCCAAAAAAAAAAATCCAGAAAAGGTATCTTTTCAAGTCGATACCTGAAGGCTAAAGCTGAATAGCGGATTAAGCCGTTTTCACTTTCTCAAACCTGAAGAAAAATGATGACAGCTCGACGGGAAGAGTCAACGACGTGAGCTGAGGGAGAAGGATTGAGGGTCAGACTAAGGGAGGGAGCCTGAGGGGGTGTCGTCGTGTCAGAGTGTGGTAATGAGTGTGAGGGAGTGTGGGACTAAGCTGAAAATTTTGAAATGAGGGAGAGGACTGTCGGATTGAGGAGGGACTAGGGAGGCTACTGAAGAGGCTACTGAAGAGTGAAGAGTGAAGAAATGGGGATTAGGGTTAGATTTTAGGTATATACATAGAGGGTATTTTAGTAATTTCAAGTACCGGGTTTTTACCAAGTTGGGTATTGGGTTTTTTTTTTTATAAAACCCAGACCCGCTTCAAGTTTTTTTTTTTTTTAAACCCATACCCGACCCTATTCCTAATTGGGCCGGGCTAGGTACCCGTGGGTCGGGCAAAAATTGCCATCCCTACTTAAAATGTAGACTTGTTATATATTTATGTGGGTATTATCTCCTTATTACTATGCTTGATTTGTATAATTAAGCCATGATTTGCATTAGTCTCTATTACTTATCTTTATATAATTTCTTGAATAAAATGTCATTCATTGCGTGTAATTTTCTACTTTCAGGAAATCATGTAAAAAAGATGAGTTTACAAAAGTCTATGAGAGAATGGAGGCCAAACTAGAATTAAAGAGGAGCTAAAGGACCATGCTTAAATGTCTAAGGAGGTGCAGCTGGAGTGTTTGGGTCATCTACCGTGTATGAAAGCTTCAAATAAGGAAAGAAATCAAAGAGACAAAATCTGAAAAGGAAAAATCATATTTGAGCACTGATAAGTATTTTTGGCGTATCTCTCTCCTCAAAAATCCAATTGACAAAATGCTGGATGGGTTAGAACCGTGACTTAAATATCTACAACTTTCCAGTTTTGAGTTTTTCAAAATTCTCAATTTTTGAAGGTCGAAATTAAATCACTAGTTACTACTATAAACCTGGACGAAAATTAAAATAGTAAAAGTTTTATTTTCTTTGGACACTTTCACATGAGGGTTTTGAATGGAGGCTATGTAGAACAAATTTGGTAGAGAAAACTGTGTATTTTCCTTTCTCTAATGGCAACCTAAACTCTTTGCTAAGAATAGGGGTTATGTTTCTTCTATACGGTATGAATATTCAATGTGATTCTTTCTAGGATTTTATCAACAACATATTTGATTGTTCAATTAAATTTCTTTTGATGTATTAGTTCTTCCATGCTTTCTGTAAGGTTGAATTTAATCAACCATTTTGTTGGCTTTATTCCGTGCCAATTTGCTTGTAATTCAACATTTAGAAACCTTGTTTTTAGGTGGGAATCATGTAAGGGTAGTGTATGAGAGAGTGTGAAGAAAAGTTCAAGAGTGTGCAACTCAGCAGGGCCTCACGACTGGATCTCGCAACTGGCTCACGGCTTATAATTTGCCAAAAGAGGCACATGTGTGAAGCATGCAAGGCAGCTGAAGAGTTACACCAGCTGTTGCATTACAGACCAAAACATCCAGCTGGCTAGGCCATTATCTCGCGACTTAGACTCACGACTTAGTCAAGTCACGAGACCAAGTCGCCGGTTCACTTTGTTTGGGAAAAACTGACTTTTCGCATTCCAAACACACACCAGTATAAATACCTCTTATACCCATATATTGTAGAGAGCTTCCAGTGAGAATTTTGAGAAAGAAACCCTAGAGAAAAACAAGATTGACTCATCCACAATCTTCATCCTTATTTCTCCAAATTCCTCTACTCTCACCCTCTCCATTGTTACATCCTTGAATGGCACATGTAGTCAAATCCTTTTCTCACCATACACATATCTGTGAGAACGTTATTTGGTGCTTGGAAAGTAGTTAGGAAGGGACCAATTGATATTGCTTGATGCTATGGGCTATAGCAGAATCCGGTAAGCTAGAGAAGACAAAGGTTCAACGTAACCTTGTTGGAGCAAGAAACTTGGAGGGCTTAGGTACACTGGGTAGATTAGGCTTGGAGGGTCTTCTGTTGTTCATGTATCCCAACTTGATTCTCTAGTAGATTATTGACCACTTGGAGGGCGGCGAAGAAGTTTTACGCTGAGGACTTCGATTTCCTCTTCGATAACACATCGCTGTGTTGTCTTTGTGTTTGCATCTCTCTTTCCTTAATCTTTGCCATTTAATTTCTGTAGTGGATGTGATTTTATTTGGTTTAGATTATGTTATCAATTCTGTTTTAGCTTATTTACATTTTCCGCATGTACATTATTTGTTAATAAGTTTGAATTGATAATTTGTAATTTAGGGGTCTAAACGTTCAAGGTGTTTAACACACATATTTGAACATTCACTTTCAATAAGTTCAATCATGTTTTTCTTATTGTTTAGATGAATTTCTAATAGTTTCAAATAGAAATCAGGTTTTAAAGTGAATGAGTTTTTCTAAAAACTTTTCTAACTGCATTATTAATCTTAGGTTATTATGCGTTCTTGAATTGTCTTAGTTCAACCAAATCATAATTATATAATTGTATAAGAACTATCAATTATGAAATATATAATTTCTTAGATCACAAAGAATTTCATATCGATACAGGGAAACACCTCGATGTCCTAGTATTTACACTATTGACTTAATCGGTTATCACTGTTATTCTTGTTTACAATTACCAAGCAAAAATTATTTTTCATCTTTACTAAAAGTTTTTTTTAAAAAAAAATTACATTGTCTCTTAAATTACCCTACTCCTTGTGGTTTGACCTCGGTACTCCAATAATTTTATTACTACAATCTCCTGTACTTGGGAGTGAGCAAGCGCTATATGATTAGGGAAGGTTTGAATCTTGAATATTTTAGAAATACTAAGATATGATGTCAACCAATTGAGCTGCAAGACTATTAATAGTTAAAAATCATAATCTAATTATATTAGAAATATGTGGTTAAATAATTAAATTTACTATATTTCAATAACTTAAACTTTTAGAACAATCGGTAATTAAACATGATATCAAAACATGAGTTGCTATCAATAATTTAACATATATATATATATATATATTAAACTCTTTTAAACCAAAGTTTAAAGAAAATTTAATTAGAATCGAAATTAGATTTTGCTTTTGTTAACTTTTCATACAAATTAAATTATTCAGATTTTTACTGTTATTTTTTCTCTGAACTAATGAGCATATTTTTTTATATTGTTTCCATTCAAATATTTTGTATGCGAAGATATTGAAATTAACAAATTATAATTGAGCTGAATGATCTCATGCACCTATCCCCGTTCAATTTAGGAGATATTATTTGACTAATTTATTATTTTATTTTGTGTTATATTTAGTAGAATTTCACAAACAATAATTGTGAATAAATATTGTGTATGTAGTATTCAGTAGTAATTTTCAAAGTTATATACATAATAACAATGTAATGAGAAACTTTTTTTTTTTTTTAGGAACCTAAAATGGGGGCCTTTATGGCTATATTACACCCCCGGGTAGGGAGCCATTTGACAAACCTCCCAGCTAAAGGTACGTGCTTGCCAAATTGTGTGAGGGATAAACCTCACTAAGTTTGCCCACCAACGGACTCCTACGAGCAGCAGGATTCAAACCTAGGTGTGGTGCACGAAGCATCCGAACCTTACCCGCTCAACCAAGCCCCTGTTGGCAATGTAATGAGAAACTTGATGTAACCAATATCATAAAAATTTCAAGGAAAAATTATTTTAGTACCTTCAAATGTTCTAGTCGAACTATGTCCTATATTTTTAATAATTCAAAGCAACATTAATAACACCACTATAATTCATTATTTCTGTGCGTAAAACAAGTTACATACTAGTTCTACCTAAAAACTCATCAGCTATTTTACTTATGGATTAGTTGATAAATGGGAACTACCATTTCCCACCATGCGTGCCAATAAAGGAAAGTTGGTCAATATTCACACTTCACAGCATGAGTTTGAAACGTGTCAAAACAAGCCGACCTTTTCATTTCAAGAGGAAGCGCTGAGTCTGAGCGTGCGAGTGCGATAGCTAACTTTACAAGTCAGCATGGAACCGTCAAAACTTGGCCGTGAAAAAGCAACAGTTTTCATTCTTTGAACGAGTTTTTGGGACATTCTGGCCTTTTGCCCCTTTTTGGCAAAATAATTGGCGTTATGCCCCTGTTTTGAAACTATATAGGGGTGTGCCCTGTTTTAATACTCGATCACCCTAAAGCCGAGTTATTAAAATACTCGATCGTTCCAAGGTCGAGTTATGTGAAGGTTCCTGCCACACTAGTCATCTAGCATGGCTTTTGGGCAATAAAATGATCCGGCGTTACTGTTTGTGACTCGGCAATAGGATAATCGAGTTACTAACGGGATTTGAAATCACTTATTAGTATTACTCGACTTCACATATATCTAGTTGTCTCTAGTACGTTCTGACCCGATATCAAATCACCTATTTTTGCATGTGAAGCTTAACCCGATTAATCGGAAATCGAGTTATAAGGTTACTCGACTCTGCTATTATCGAGTTCTTCCCATAAATCAACTTCTCATTAAATTCTCCTCATCATTTTCAGAATTTTCTACCAGAAGTTGATGTTATCTCTCTATCATCTCAGGTAAGAAACTCATTTTCTTCTTTGAAATACATAGAGAATTTTATGGAGTAAGTAAAAGTAGATAATAAATATTATAAAAGTTTATCAACCATAATGTATGTTTTTGTTAGAAAAGAATTTTCATTTAATAGGTTCTATTACTTGTGCTTTGGTATTTTCTTGAATGAGTGTTATGTGAGTAGATTAGGGTTATATTAGTTGTTGGTGTTGTTTGGTGCTACAAGAAATGTACAATAATCTATAGAAACGGTGACGTAATAGGGTGAATTCTAAAACAAATTGAATGATAACCTTACAAGGGACCATATAAAAACAGCAATGCAAAAATGAGTTCAAAATGTAACCACTAAAAATAGACATATTGAGTCTAATAATTTTTCTTAAGAAAAGATTATGAGATAGAAAAACTGATTAAGAGTATTCAATTTTTATTTATTTATTTGGAACTAATTTCAAACACTCTTTTATCGGTTTTTTTTAGCAAAGAGCCTATGAAGGTAAATGAAGGCTGACAACTCCTAACCAACTAAAAGTTTAGTACACAACTTACATCAGTCGATACACTGTGAGTCCTATATTTGTCATCCCAGAACATTGTACTGATCCTGTATAATTGCTGTATGCTAAGCACCTGAAAGAGGATGGAACAAAAAAATTAAAAAGACAGGAGGAGGGAGGGAGGGAGGAGAAGAAGGGTTATAGACTCTGTTAGAAATTTAGACCCCTTAAACACACAGATTGCGTAGCCTAGATTAATTAGCCAAGTTGTTACTTAGTCAAATTAAGCAATTCTAGGTTAAAACAATCCAAACAATCATATCAAGAATATAAAGCGGCGGAAAATAAATAACACAAGATATGATCACCCAGGAAACCACACGGTAAAAACCTGGGGAGGATTTGACCCACCGATCCTCAAGGCTAACCTGAATTCACTATGAAAGAATTGAAGTTCGTACAAAAGGACTACAAGCTCCCCGCTCGAGTTCCTAATGCTACCCACCAGTAGAACTTCTTGACATGACCACGCGCAAGCTCCGAATCCACGGACTACTTCTTTCTTGAATTCTTCAATCAGCTACAAGCTCCCCGCTTGCTTTTCTTTTAATCTTCAATGGCAGCAACCTTGTTGATCATCAAGATGTAGAAAATATCTCTACCTTGAAAACCCTAAGTTTATGTGAAGGAAAGCTCCTCTAAGATCTCACAAGAGATTCACATAAACAGCAAATATGAGCAACAAAGACTTAGAGAGGTTTGGGTACAAAACCCTAAAAATAAAAGGAGGCACAAGAGGCACTCTAATCTCTCTCTCAGAAGTCCCATATCGATCGAAAATCGCACAGGTTGATTATTCTGCAGAATTTCCAACTCAGCCCTACTTCATTAAACGTTTAGGGTTTTATGTTTTTACCCTAGGTATAAAAACTAAACCCTAGCCACGTTTTTGAAGGTTGCTCCAGTTGTATTGTTGCTCATATATTGCTGTTTTGTGTAAATCTCTTGTGAGATCTAGAGGAGCTTTCCTTTACACAAAGCTTAGGGTTTTCAAGTTAGAGATAGTATCAATATCTTGATGATCAACTTGGTTGCAGCCATTGAAGCTTAAAGAATATCAAACGGGGGTGCTTGTACTTGATTGAAGAGTCCAAGAAAGAAGGAGTCCGTGGATTCGGAGCTTGCACGTGGTCGTGTCAATAAGTTCTACTGGTGGGTAGCATTAGGAAGTCAAGCGGGGAGCTTGTAGTCCTTCTGTATGAACTTCGATTCTTTCGCATAGTGGATTCAGGTTTACCTTAAGGATAGCTAGGTCAAATCCTCCACAGGTTTTTACCGTGTGGTTTCCTGGGTGATCATATTATTGTGTCTTTTATCATTCCGCTGCTTTATTATTTTGATATGATTATTTGATTGCTTTAACCTAGAATTGTATAATTTGACTAAGTAACAACTTAGCTAATTAATCTAGGCTAACCAATCTGGTTGTGTTTTAAGGGGTCTAAAACCGTTCACTCATCAGCTATTTTACTTATGGATTAGTTGATAAATGGGAACTACCATTTCCCACCATGCGTGCCAACAAAGGAAAGTTGGTCAATATTCACACTTTACAGCATGAGTTTGAAACGTGTCAAAACAAGCCGACCTTTTCATTTCAAGATGGAGCGCTGAGTCTAAGCGTGCAAGTGCGATAGCTAACTTTACAAGTTAGCACGGAACCGTCAAAACTTGGCCGTGAAAAAGCAACAGCTTTCATTCTTTGAATGAGTTTTTGGGACATTCTGGCCTTTTTTCCCTTTTTGGCAAAATAATTGGCGTTATGCCCCTGTTTTGAAACTATATAGGGGCGTGCCCTGTTTTAATACTCGATCACCCTAAAGTCGAGTTATTAAAATACTCGATGGTTCCAAGGTCGAGTTATGTGAAGGTTCCTGCCATGCTAGTCATCTAGCGTGGCTTTTGGGCAGTAAAATGATCCGGCGTTACTGTTTGTAACTCGCCAATAGGATAATCGAGTTACTGACGGGATTTGAAATCACTTATTAGTATTACTCGACTTCACATATATCGAGTTGTCTCTAGTACGTTCTGACCCAATATCAAATCACCTATTTTTGCATGTGAAGCTTAACTCGATTAATCAGAAATCGAGTTTTAAGGTTACTCGACTCTACTATTATCGAGTTCTTCCCATAAATCAACTTCTCATTAAATTCTCCTCATCATTTTCAGATCAGCTCCTCCTTATTTTCAAAATTTTCTACCAGAAGTTGATGTTATCTCTCTATCATCTCAGGTGAGAAACTCATTTTCTTCTTTGAAATACATAGAGAATTTTATGGAGTAAGTAAAAGTAGATAATAAATATTATAAAAGTTTATCAACCATAATGTATGTTTTTGTTAGAAAAGAATTTTCATTTAATAGGTTCTATTACTTGTGCTTTGGTATTTTCTTGAATGAGTGTTATGTGAGTAGATTAGGGTTATATTAGTTGTTGGTGTTGTTTGGTGCTACAAGAAATGTACAATAATCTATAGAAACGGTGACGTAATAGGGTGAATTCTAAAACAAATTGAATGATAACCTTACAAGGGACCATATAAAAACAGCAATGCAAAAATGAGTTCAAAATGTAACCACTAAAAATAGACATATTGAGTCTAATAATTTTTCTTAAGAAAAGATTATGAGATAGAAAAACTGATTAAGAGTATTCAATTTTTATTTATTTATTTGGAACTAATTTCAAACACTCTTTTATCGGTTTTTTTTAGCAAAGAGCCTATGAAGGTAAATGAAGGCTGACAACTCCTAACCAACTAAAAGTTTAGTACACAACTTACATCAGTCGATACACTGTGAGTCCTATATTTGTCATCCCAGAACATTGTACTGATCCTGTATAATTGCTGTATGCTAAGCACCTGAAAGAGGATGGAACAAAAAAATTAAAAAGACAGGAGGAGGGAGGGAGGGAGGAGAAGAAGGGTTATAGACTCTGTTAGAAATTTAGACCCCTTAAACACACAGATTGCGTAGCCTAGATTAATTAGCCAAGTTGTTACTTAGTCAAATTAAGCAATTCTAGGTTAAAACAATCCAAACAATCATATCAAGAATATAAAGCGGCGGAAAATAAATAACACAAGATATGATCACCCAGGAAACCACACGGTAAAAACCTGGGGAGGATTTGACCCACCGATCCTCAAGGCTAACCTGAATTCACTATGAAAGAATTGAAGTTCGTACAAAAGGACTACAAGCTCCCCGCTCGAGTTCCTAATGCTACCCACCAGTAGAACTTCTTGACATGACCACGCGCAAGCTCCGAATCCACGGACTACTTCTTTCTTGAATTCTTCAATCAGCTACAAGCTCCCCGCTTGCTTTTCTTTTAATCTTCAATGGCAGCAACCTTGTTGATCATCAAGATGTAGAAAATATCTCTACCTTGAAAACCCTAAGTTTATGTGAATAGTACTCTTTGATTGGTGGTTTGAGAAAAAAGCTATTGTACTTTATCAATAAATGTATGACCATTATATCAAAGTAGCAAACATTAGTTGGTTAATATGATTGATCAATTACACAAGCCTAAAGTTAAGTGGATCGTCATGATGATTGTTACTGTCAACTGGTGTTTGGAATTGAATAACACCACATTGCACTAATAATGTGATTATTGTCATCATTGTTTTAATAATAATTTTAGTGTCATGAACACCTATTGAATATAAGATCTTGAATACATTGTAATATATTATGAATTGGCGAACTAAATATAGGCAAATAATGTTCGGTATATATATATAAATAATAGTATATATTTAATCAAACTTAAAACCTCTTCTAATGCTTTAGAGTCAGAGGAAGCAGCTATGTACTTGCTGAGAAAGTCTTTGTATGTTAGGGACATATAGAGCGCAGGGTTGCTTGCATCAATCAAAGCTTTTGCTGGTTCTACAAGTGTTTCACTTGATGGATTAAAAAATAAGGAAGCAGTTGTTCGAGCTACATTTGAATTTGTCACCACTCGATGTTCAGCACCTTTCAGCTTCCCATTACTGATAATCTACAACTCAATGCAACACAATTCCAAGAACAATAATTTTGATTAAAAAAAAAAAAAACCTTAAAAAAAAAAACCTAGTTAATTGCAAACAAAAAAACACCCTAAACTATGGGATAATTGCACTTTGCAGTTTGCACAATTAACTATGAAAACTTGCAAACGCTACACTAATTGTAACAAACTTTGTAAATTGCATCCAATAGTTTGATTGACTGTTAAAATTAATAATAACGTGCACATTACATCGTTTTGAACTTGTTGCCAGTTAATGAACTATATTTTAACGGTCTAGATTGTTAATTTTAACTGTCAATAATGTTGTGGGATGTAATTTAAAAAAGAAAAAAGAAAAAAAGAAGAAGGGTTATAATTTGGGTGGTGATTATATGTTTAATTATTACACAATCGTGTAAATAACTTAGATTGGCTTAATTATTACACACCCAATGTAAGACCCAAAAATTGTTTACATAACGCCTTCATAATTCAAATCATTACTGTAAAGTAGCACAAATCAAATGGACTATCTGCTAGTTTTCACTTGCAGTTAAAAATTAGCAAGGATATTATATATACTTAGAGCTTGTGAAGATGTATGTACCTGGAGCGGATAACCTATGTTAACCACAAAAGCGTAAGAAATAGGTTCAACACCAACCCATTCCTCATCCTTGAAGACTTGAAGCCCATATACATCACTTTGAAGAAGAACATTAATGCCACCAGGGTCTCTATGTTTTCCCACTCCCAAGGTTAAACTTGGATCGGGGCACGGCGGATAGTGATTGACCAACAGTGTTTGATTTTCACTGAGTCCACTGCTAAAATGATCGGGGCTGATTCCCAAGCCTTGGGAAATGAAATCCAAAATTCTAAAGCCTAACTTCCTTACTTCAGCTGTATATGGCCCAACAACTTCTCTGAAAAAGGTTTCATGAACATAATAATTTTCATTTTTGTTCTTATATATGTCGAGTCACTACATGAAAGAACAAATTTACATGTCTATGACTATGAGAATTTACCGATATCTAGGTGGTTTTTCAGGCCAAAATTGGATGTATTTCTCTAGAGGATTACAACGATGCATTAATCCATCCCTCCAGAAGTGAAACTTTTCAGTTGCATAATTTGGACTGCTTGTGTAGATGAAGCAGCTCTTGTTGGGGTCCTTTGAAGTTTCGATTGCCTTGTCCTTGGCAGATAATGCATGAAACTCCTTAAAAACACTCATGGCCTCATCCATTAAGTTGCTAGGGACTCCATGGTTGATCACCTACTAGGTGGTACAAAACATAGCATAACACAAAATTATAAAATATGAAAAAAGTTTGCCAAAAGTGGTTCATTGTCTGATAAAATAATAGAAAGAAAAGATGTGGTTGGAACCTGAAAGAATCCAAACTCTTGGCAAGCTTCCAGAATTTGTTGAATTAAATCTGTTTGATCATGACCCCCAAGATCAATCACTGGAATATTGTTGGCTAAAGGAACAGTGAGCTTCCCTGGTCTTTTTTCCGGTGGAAGTATATATGATTCTGGCAAGGATCGATCATTGCACCAGCTTGAAACAAGGTGCTCCATGACTTGCAACTCAGATCTATAAGGAAAATTAATGTCTGTGGTGTGAAGAGAGTGTCGGCCACCAACAACTCCTTTAAAAGCTTCCACAAGTTGACAAGTTGTTGAAGAAAGATAACATTACATTTTCCTCTTCTGTCGTATTGCACCACGACAAGTGGACCCTGCACTTGGCCTCTTAAAAAGGATACATATTAATATGTTACCTTTTTAGTATGTATTATAGTACTGAATCATTATTTGCCTTTAGTTAGTTTTGCCAATCCATAATATGTTACCTTTTAGTAGGCACATTGGGAATTTTTTTTTTTTTTTTGGGTGCTAAATTTGTATTATAACACTATTAGTTTGTCATAACTTATATGATATTTAAAAAGACTAGTTATAATTAGAGCTTTTAGCTTAGTAATAGTCTAAATTAGTCGCTAACCTGTGCGATGCACGGGATAGTTAAATAAAAGGACAATTAACCAACATCACGTTAAGGTAAAAGAATTAGTGAGAGACTGATTTGCCCACCAAGAATTAAAAGAAAAAAAGATTGATATAATAAAATCTAAGAAATTTAGAAATAGAAAATTAGTTTAATAATATGCATATTATAGACATTTTGCTAGTTAGCGTTTAAAAAAAAAAAAGATCTGTCATAATTAAATAAAATACAATGGGAATAAATATTTAACTTCTATGCTTTTCTATAGTTTAGAAGTGTTGTCTAACGTAGAATGTTATTGGGTTGTAAGAAAGATTTTTATAAAATGTTAATACCATACATATATGCTTATATTGTCAATGTCTTTCCGCAGGTGCATAGTTACTGAAACTTACAAAGTAATTTACAATTCTTAAATTAATAAGCCAAAATTCCCAAAATTTATATATATACACACACTCAAAACTGATATAAACTACAAAGATAAAAACAAATCTTATTTAGTCGTAATAATAACAATATAAATAATTCAAAACATGGAACATTATCAAATTTATAACACATAATTCCATTATCTTTTACGTTGAATCCAAACAAATAATTAATTGAAATTAATCCAAACAAATAATTAATCAACCAAAAATCAAAGCTTTAATTAAGAAAACAAAATATCACATGAACCCAAATAAAAATTCTCAATAAAGCAAAAACATTTAAAAATTTACCACACCTTGGGCTGGAAGACATAGGTTGCAGTTTTGATTTTTTTTCAAAAATAGAGATGCTTCATTTGTCATATACAATATAAAATAATTATTAGAATTTCAACCCAAAAACCAAACCCATAAAAACACTATCAAAATATAGAGATTAACCCAAATACTTAGAAGAAAATTAATTCTAAACATAATAAAACAAGAAGATAGAATGAAAATTTCAGGCACATATGAAAGCAAATAAAAAAGACAAAACCTACGTTTTTTTTATTTTATTTTATTTTTTATTTTATGTGAGTCTCTCTCCTTCTTATTTCTTTAATCTTAAAGTGAAGTTGAGTTTAGGGTTTTGAGATGGTAATTGCTAGGGTTTTAAGGAGAGAAGAGAGAGTCCTACCAGGAGTTTCTCTCTTTTTTTCTTAATCCTAAAGGTTTTTTTTTTTTTTGGTGAGTCCTTTAAAAAAAAACAAAAGAATTCTAATGTGTTATGTGAATCTTTTTTTTTTGGAACCTAAAGTGGGTCATTTTTTTTTTTTTTTAAAATTCTAAAGTGAGATATCTTAAAAATTATAATTAATTTTTAATCTTCAATTTTATATTATATATAGATAATAATAATGATGTGATAAGTTTTGGAGAGGCCAACAAAATATATCTAAAAGTTTTACTTAAACTAAACTTTGTACACTAATAAATATAAGAAGATATACAACCTAAAATAAAAAGAATCTAAAATAAAAAGAAAAAGAAAATAGTGATGATGTGGAAAATTGTGAGAGCTTCAAAGGCTTCGGTTTTATATATATATATATATAGATATAGATAACTTAGATTGACTTAATTATTTGGAAACTTCTTTGCTTGCATTGTGCTAGTAATGTAAACCTATAATTACTCTAACTAGATAATGTCCTAATGCGTGGATGCTTGGTAATTTTATTTAAAAATAGTTTTTATTTTTTTGAGAGCCATATATAATACTCATTTTGTTATATAGTATTTATAATGTTTTCCATAATATTGCTGAATGCTTTGAAACTTAATTTTCTTAATTCATATTTTATAATTTTTCCTTATCCTAGAAGTAGTTTCCAATTGTTGAGTGAGTTTTCTTTATTGATCTATGTATATGATATTGGAATTGCACAGTTATTAGAAATTTCTAGGAGTCTATACCAGAATATAAATTTAATATTAAAAAAAAAACATCTAGATACTTTCTCAAAAAAAGAAAAAAAAGGAAAAAAAAAAAGATCTAAATAAAATGTAGACTTTATTTCTAAAACCAAACATTCCTCAACCACTTCATTCTCATCACCAAATCCCAAGACCCCAATCTCAAATACTTTGTTCATAATCTAAATGAATCAAAACTATTTGAGTACCAACATAAAGAGAACACAATCAAACAAAGAAAAATTGGTTAAATATACTTCCATTTATCAATATTTAATTGCCTTTAATAGATAGGGCCATTATATCCTTAAAAAAGCAAAACAAAAAACAAAGAGAATGCTAAAATTCAATAAAAGTATAAGCTAAAATTGGGAGAATTGATCTTGTATTATTAATTTTACACATGAGTTTTGTAGCTAATCCTAACAAACCGCAACAACTATAATCAATAGTATTAACAAAAGTGTTAGGTTCTAAAGATTTAGGAATTTATGTATTTAGAACTCTAATGTGTATTGTTGGCAAACCATGATCAAAACAGGTTGTTAGTCTTGTTTAGACTTGCTCAAAGTGTGGACATTTTATGTAAAGTTGGAATCGAGTGGCTGCAGAAGTATTAGTGACTTTTGGCCTGACTCGATCGATCAAAAATTAGACTCGATCGATCGAATCTCGGGCAGAATGTTTTTTCTGCAGAATTTCCAACTCAGCCCAAGCCCATTAAGGATTAGGGTTTCAGATCTACTTCTCTCACTATATAAAAGAAACCCTAAGTCACGTTTTTGAGAGCTTTTAGAAAGAGAGAAGAGAGTGCCTCTTTTGTATCTAGGGTTTTGTACCCAAACCTCTCTAAGTCTTTGTTGCTCATATTTGCGGTTTATGTGAATCTCTTGTGAGATCTAGAGGAGTTTTCCTTCACATAAACTTAGAGTTTTCAAGGTAGAGATATTATCTACATCTTGATGATCAACAAGGTTGCTGCTATTAGAGCTTAAAGAAAAACAAGCGGGGGTAATTGTATCTTTATTGGAGAATCCAAGAAAGAAGGAGTTCGTGGATTCGGAGCTTGCACGTGGTCGTGTCAGTAAGTTCTACTGGTGGGTAGCATTAGGAAGTCAAGCGGGGAGCTTGTAAGTCATTTTGTATGAACTTCGATTCTTTCAAGATAGTGGATTCAGGTTTACTTTGAGGATAACTAGGTCAAATCCTCCCTAGGTTTTTACCGTGTGGTTTCCTGGGTCATCATATCATTGTGTTCTTTATATTTCCGCTGCTTTACATGATATGATATATTTGTGTTAACCTAGATTTGTTTAATTTTGACTAAGTAATCACTTGGCTAATTAACTAGGTTAATCTAATTGTGTTTTAAGGGGTCTAAATTTCTATCAAAAAGTAATCAAAAAAAAAAAAAAATACAAGAGAATATGTATTATATGTGAAAGATATATGAGAAAGAACATAAAATTTTTATGCTAAATAAACTCATACTAATTAAGTATGTGAAAAAGACTTTTATTATTTTAAAACATTTAAAAATTGGTTTTTGAGTGCATTATTTCTAACGAAAACTTCAATAATTAAACTTTATCTAATCTAATACTATATATCTAATCTATCTAATATATATATATATCTAAAAGATGAAGTATAGTATTTATTATAGTATTTATTATTGTTACATTCCTATTAAGTCACCTTATCCACCACGTTATTGACCAGACCATTAGTCTTTTTCATATTTATTTTTACCTCTAATTGTTTTTTACAATATTAAATATAAAATAATATTGGCTTTACAAATTAATTTTAGGCGGTTTTAACTTTACATATTCATCTACTTTAATTTTGATGTTATAACTAAATAATAAATCAATGGAAAATCAAAACAAAATTTTGTCTATATATATTCCTCTTGGGCGGTTTTAACTTTAAATAATATTTTGCCCACTTATCTTCTTTTATTTTTATTCATTTTATTCCCAACCTCTTACTATAAATTTGCCACTCTCTCTTATTCTTTGCATATTTTTCCCATACAAAAAAGGTTATTTCTTCCTCTCTCTCTCTCTCTCTCTCCCCACTCAACCTTTTTTTTTTTTTTTTTTTTTTTCATTTTTTGTTGAAATTTTTTGTTTTTCTTGTATCTTTACCTTAGATTGATGAATATTATTGACTAATTCATATGTGTTCCTTGATGCAAGTATTATTATTATTATTTTTTATCATTTTCTTTACAACAATAATATTTTTAATGAATGATGTTTGTTGTTGATCTTATTTGAGGAAAATCATATCATAATATGTCAAATTTTGTGTTTTTTTGGGGTTTTAATTTATTTGGAAAACAACAAAATAGTCTAGACAAGCTAATGAAGAATAGTTAGTGCAGATGAAGACAATGATATTTGTACAGTGATACCTGAACAGTGACTTCCAACTGATCGCATCTAACCAACTGATCGCATTAATGTGGAAGTGATACCTGAACAGTGACTTCCAGTCTTACAGCTACTCACAAAGACTTCAGAAAGGTGTTGATGGGACAAGTATCAAGGAGATTAACAATCTAATCTACATGTGAAAGGCTAGGATGAAAGAAGGGAAAGGAGTATAAAAGGGGAAGGATTCCATTATGGGGAGGGGAGGAAAAAAAATCAGAAAAGAAATCACTGTGTAACCAAGAACTTAAATATTTGTATAAGTCTAAGAGAAATATATAAGAACATACCATCCTCAGACCTAACCGAATAGTACTATTCTTTTCAATCCATTTGTCTTACTCATTCTAACACCAACTAGCCTATTGTGATTTACATTCTAGCTCATTGAACGTTCAATAATTAGTATACTCTCTAACAAATTTATTGTTTTGGACTCATTGGGCCATTGTCCAAACCTCTTGGGTTGTGGATCAAAACATGTCCTTATAGTAATTATTTTGTTTAACAAATTAATAGTGGATTGTTATGTCTTTGTTATATGATGTTCTTAGATTCTTGAGTAATTGATTTAAGCATTTACGAATATTTTACATTGTTCTTTATCTTCCTTATCTTATTAGTGTATTCTTTGAGATTTTTAAGAAAACAAATTCAAATTTGTGCTTAAAATTATTTATTTATCTTTTCATTTTTCATATGTTGGATTAGATGTAACATTAGATTATGACAACATTAACACAATACTTCTATTTTTCAAAAAAAAATTCTCTACTTTTTTCCCCTTTGGATTGTACCCTTGGTTTTTTTAAAAGGAAAAAGAGTTACAATCTTTTATTTTTTTCCCTTTTTATTATTTATTTTATTGAATTGTAGTTTTTTTTTTTTAATTATTATTATTTTTAGATATGTTTCTTAGTGTTTTTGATTGTACGGTAGAAAAAATTGGGTTTGAAAAAGTTTGTTTAAAACTAAAAGAATATGTAAGGTTGAATTTAATCAACCATTTTGTTGGCTTTATTCCGTGCCAAATTTGCTTGTATTTAACATTTAGTAACTATGTATTTAGGTGAAATTCATGTAAGGGTAGTGTGTGAGAGAGTGTGAAGAATTGCTCAAGATTGTGCAGTGATGCAAGGACTCGAGGCTGGATCTCGCGGGTAGCTCGCGGCTTGCAAGCCACCAGAAGATGCTCACGTGCCAAGCATGCAGAGAAGTTGAAGTGTCGTGCTAGCTGGAGCACTACAGGACAAAAAGTCCAGACTGGCCATTCAGTTATCTCGTGGCTTGAACTAACGGCTCAGTCAAGTTGCGAGGCCAAGCCACCAGCCAGCCCTGTTTTGGAAGAATGACTCTTTGCATTCCAAACGCACACCACTATATATAGATCCTTATACCCACGAAATGTAGAGAGTTTCTAGAGAGAATTTTGAGAGAGAAACCCTAGAGAACAACAAGATTGATTCATTCACAATCTTTACATAAAGACACTTCAAATTCCTCTACTTTCACCCTCTCCATTGTTACATCCTTGACAGGTTCTTACCCAAATTATTTTCTCACCAAACCCACATCTGTGAGAAGGCTATTTAGTGCTTTGGGAAGTATCTAGGAAGGGACCAATGGTTATTGGTTGATGTTATAGGCTATAGCAGAATCCGGTAAGCTAAAGAAGACAACGGTTCGATGCAACTTCATTGGAGTAAGAAGCTTGGAGGGCTTAGGTACATTGGGTAGATTAGGCTTGGAGGGTCTTCTTTGTTTATGTATCCCAACTTCATTCTTTAGTGGATTATTGATCACTTGGAGGGCGGCAAAGAGGTTTTACGCCGAAGGCTTCGATTTCCTCTTCAATAACACATCATTATGTTGTCCTTGTGTTTGCATCTCTCTTCCCTTAATTATTGCCATTTAATTTCTGCTGTAGATGTGATTTTATTTGGTTCAGATTGTTTATCAATTTTGGTTTAAGCTTATATTCATCTTTCGCACATACATTGTTTGATTTTAAGCTTGAATTGGTAATTTGTGAATTGGGGGTCTAAATGTTTATAGTGTTTTGTATACTATTTGAACATTCAGAATAATTTCCAAATTATATAGACTTTTTAATGAAATATTATAAATAAATTGTATTAAAAATTAATATTCCAATAAATTACCTTTGAATTCTTGAGAAAAAATGTATTGTTTTGATTTTGGTACAACAAAAATTATATATGCTAGCATGTAACCCATGTGAACACATGTAAACATTCAAAATTAAACACAATTGATTATAAATAATTAAAAAATAGCATATAACACCTACATTAATGCATATGTATAGATACATTTAAAATTAAACACAATTTTTATCATAAAAATATAAATAATTAGTCAATTTTTTTTTTTGAAAAGTAAACTGTAGGGTTAAGGGCCCAAATGATATATTGGGCCTTAGGCTTGGCCGAGAGCATGAATAGTTCGAGAAGGAACAAATGTTAATGAATGGTCTAGGCTTAGAATTTAATGAGTAAGATACAAATGGGAGATGGTTCGAGGAGGAATAACTCCTCGTATACGATAAGTACAGCTCAAATATGTATTCCAATTATCAGAGTGACATTCCATGAAGCTCCAGTGATAGAGTCATGCATCATGAACATACGAGAAGGGGAGAATCGAAAAATATCTAAGGGAAAGCTGCTACCACCGCATTGAATGCAGTGCAACTACTTTTTTGGCCGCATTTATGTGGAGAAGACCTCTGAACAGTATTGCCTTGGCTACCACAACTCATAGAAAGCCAAAGAGGGTGTTTGATGGGACAAGAACTCAAATAAGGGCTCAGATGATCAACAAGTGTAGGATCAAGATGGTCCAAGGGGAGCTATATAATGTAAGAGACCCTTCATGAGGAAAGGATCGGAAAAATAGAGAAAGAATATTGTAGCAATCAAATTTGTATTTATACCCAACTGTTATTGATTTATATGTCAAAAATACCTCATTGGACAGTGAATTCATTCAGCTTTATTTTTCTTGTTCTTGCTTGATCATCTTTTAAATCCATACTAGCCGTTGTCAAATTCATTAGGGCTTAGTTCTCCAACTCACTATCTATAAATTTATTGTACTGGGCTCACTTGACCAAGATCCCATACATCTTGGGCTTGGGCTGCAAAATGTGTCCCTACAATTGGCGTCGTCTGTGGGGAGAACTGGTGCGATAATGAGTGCAATGCCTAACTATGGTAGGATCAAGTCCATACCAGGTAGAGTCTTTAGGATCCCAGCATGACTACCCTTTTGTTAACTTTGAGCAAAGAGGTGACTGTGAAGGAAGTGTGCATACCACATATACTGATAGGAGTCAACTTCGAGGGGGAAGCCACATCTCCTATGGAGATTGACCAGTTGAAGAGGGAGTTATGCCATGCCCGGCGAAGGCAAATCCTCTCTAACTCAGATGTTTCTTCTAATGACGAGAGAGACATCAGTTATAGGCGAAGGTCTTTAACCCTACCTGGCAAATCTTTCTCCTATGAGGAGGAGCACCACCACAAACGTAGGCATAAGTGCTCGCCACACAGGGGTCTAGGAAATGACGCTATGAGCAAGGCGTTAAACTAGATTTCCAAGTCACCCTTCATGCGCAAGATTGAAGGCACAAAACTACCTCGGTGTTTCAATCAGCCAACATTCACCTATAATGGTTGAACAGATCCTGTGGAGCATATGAGCCATTTTAACCAGAGAATGACCGTCCATTCCAAGGATGAGGCCTTGATGTGCAAGGTGTTCCCCTCCAATCTAGAACCCGTGGTCATGAGATGATTCGGCTTGAGGGCAGGTTCCATAGACTTTTTCAGGGGGCTCACCCAAGCCTTTGGCTCCTGTTTCATCACTTGTAGCAGAGTTCTTTGGCCTTTAAACTCCCTACTATCTTTGTCCATGCAAGAAGGGGAGACCCTGAAAACATACTTCGACAGATATTAGGAGATATATAATGAGATAGATGGTGACTTTGATGACGTTGCCATCAGTACCTTCAAGGTCAGACTCCCGACCGAGCATGGTCTTAGGAAATTTTTGATAGGGAAACCTGTCACTAGCATGCGCCAACTCATAGACCAGATCGATAAGAATAAAAGGGTTGAGGAAGGCCAGTAGTAGGCGAAAGGAAAGGATAAGGTTATCCCTTAGGAGATGAGGGATTTCAGGTCGGACTGATACAATAACAATCGACCGCAAAGAGATTTTGCTAAGCAATCAGGATCTGCCAGCTCTCAAGCAATCAATGCCGTGTTCCGAGAAGCAATGAGCCATTCTTCAAATGGTCAAACAAGATGGCAGGAAACCCTATAAGGCGTAATTAGAACCTCTATTGCCAATATCACTAGGACCAAGGACATGCTACAGAAGACTGTAGGAACTTGTGAGACCATTTGGACCAGCTGGTCCAAGAAGGAAAGTTAAAGTACCTTTTACATCATTCCAGTGGCCAGGGGAACCAGATTGGCTAGGAACCACGAAGAGATGCTCCTTCGAGACCTCCTTTAGGCACGATAAATTTTATCTTTGCTGATCCTGGGAGGACCGGGTCCTGCCCTTCTAGGTTGATGACTGTTGCTCAGCTGTCCGCCAAGGACTCAAATTTTGAGCCAAAAAGGGCTAAAGTGAATGCCTGACCGGCATTGAGCTTTACAGAGGAAGATAAATTTGGAACCATATAGCCTGATGACAATGCTCTGGTGGTCACGCTCAGGATTAGGGGATATAACTTGAAGAGGGTAATGGTGGATTAGGGTAGTGGCACTGAGATTATGTACCCCAATTTGTACAAGGGTTGAACCTAAGACCTGAGGACCTAACAGCTTACAGTTCTCTTTTAGTAAGTTTTGATAGGAAGGTTGTCATTCCGAGAGGTCAAATTAGGCTATCCGTACAGGTTGGTTTTAAAGTAGTGGATGTGGACTTCATCGTGGTGGACGCCTATTCCCTTTACATGGCCATTGTGGCCAAGCCTTGGCTTCATGCCCTATGAGTCATTTCTTCTACCTTGCACCAGAAGGTGAAATATCCGTCCCAGGGCCAGGTTGAAGAAATTATTAGGAGTCAATTTGTGGCTAGAAAATGTCTAGTGGCTGCCATTTGGCATCAGCATGAAGCTGAGCCCTTGACCCCTGTTGATGGGGGCTTATAGCAATTAAGAGCTCCGGCGGTGCCTGTTGATGGGTCAGCCGATGAGGCAAAATCTGAAGATTTGAAAATGGTTGTTGTTGGTGATGATTCGGATAAGTTCTTCTAGATCGGGGATCAATTGCCTACTCCAAAGAAGGAAGAGCTGATAGATTTTCTTAGAAGACATGTTGATGTGTTCGCATGGAATGCTTACGAGACCCCAGGATTGGATCTAAGCTTTATCCATCATCATTTAAATGTTAATCCCTCTGCCAACCCCAAAAAGCAACCACCTCAGCGCTCATCCAAGGATCATACCAATGCTGTTAGAGACGAGGTGATAAAACTTAAGCAAGTGGAGGCTATCAAGGAGGTGTTCTACATAGAGTGGCTGACCAATACTGTGGTGGTGAGAAAGAAGAGTGGGAAATGACGAGTGTGCGTAGACTTCACGGATCTAAATAGGGCATGCCCAAAGGATCCTTTCCTATGCCTAAGATAGACTAGTTGGTGGACGCCACCGTAGGCCATCCTCAGATGAGCTTCTTAGATGCCTTCCAGGGATATTACCAAATACCACTTGCCCTAGACTACCAGGAAAAGATAACTTTTATCACTCTGACTAGGAACTACCACTAGAAAGTGATGATCTTTGGCTTGAAAAATGTAGGGTCTTCCTATCAAAGGATGATGACTAGAATGTTTGAACCCCAACTGAGCAAGAGCATTGAGGTCTATATAGATGACATGGTGGTGAAGATTAAGATAGTGTCTGAGCACGTAGGAGATCTCAAAAACATTTTTGAAATTCTGAGAAAGCATAGGCTGCACCTTAACACCTCCAAATGCTTTTTCGGTATGGGATCAGGCAAATTTCTAGGCTACATGGTTACTCATCACGGCATCGAAGTTAACTCTGATCAGATTAAGGCAATCAACAGTTTATAACTACCTCAGAATCCTAAGGAAGTCTAGAAACTGATAGGAATAACTGCTGCTTTGAACCAATTTATCTTTCGGTCAGCGGATAGGTGCAGGCCCTTCTTTCTACTGATGAACAAATGGAAGGAGTTTGAATGGACTAAGGAGTGTGCGTTAACCTTCCAGCAGCTTAAGGATTATCTCTCTCGGCCACCTATCATGTCTAGTCCTGAAATAGATGAGGTCTTGTTTGCCTATATTGCTATGGCTCCTCATGCTATAAGTTTGGTCCTGATACGAGTTGATAGCGGCATACAAAAGCCAGTTTATTATGCAAACAAGTCACTATATGAGGCTAAGGTTCATTATCTGCTACTGAAAAAAGTCATTTTAGTAGTGGTACATGCGACATGTAAATTCCCCCATTACTTCCAAGCACATACGGTAGTTGTCTTAACTTAGCTCCCGTTCAGAGCTCTACACCAAAGTGCTGATTATACTAGGAGGATTGCAAAATGAGGGATAATACTAGGGGCTTTCAACATCAAATACATGCCTTACACCTCTGTCAAGGGCCAAGTCCTCATGGATCTGGTTGCCGAGTTTGCTGAATCCTCGTTAGAAGAAGAGGCGAAAGCATAACACATGGATGGAAAATCGGTTGGCATGATCTCTCAACAAGGTCTCCTATCCTGGAAAGTATATGTTGATGGTGCGACAAATCAAAGAGGTTCCGTAGTGGGGCTAGTACTAGTATCCCCCAAAAGAATCATTATTAAGAAGTCATTAAGGCTAGACTTCTCAGCCACAAATAACGAAGCTAAATATAAGACTTGGCTAATGGGAAAGATCATGGTTCAAAAAATGGGTAGAAAGGCAGTAGAGATGTTCTCGGACTCAAGATTAGTCGTTGGTCAAGTAAAAGGAGAATTTGAAGCAAGAGATGAAAGAATGCAGAGGTACTTGAGCCAGGTTAGATACCTACAATCAAAGTTCGAATCTTTCAACCTGTTGCACATCCCTAGAAGTGGAAACACACATACTGATTCCTTGGCCACACTTGCGACCCACTCAGCACAGAGCCTACCTCGAGTCATTTTTGTAGATGATTTGTATAATCCGCGGCGGTGAGGAGAGAGGTGGTCCATGTTCACTAAGTCAAAGTAGGGCCTAGTTGGATGGACCCTGTGGTACTATTCTTGAAGGACGACATCCTGCCAAAGGAGAAATCAGAAGCGGACAAGGAACGTAGAAAGACTTCTCGATTTTGGCTGTTTGAGGACCAAAAGTTATATAAGCACTTATTTTCTGGGCTATACCTTCTATGCATACATCCCGAGGCAATAGAATTACTCCTTGAGGAGTTACATGAGGGGATTTGTGGTAGCCATACTGGAGGTAGATCTTTGGCGTACAGGGCCATCACTCAAGGCTACTGGTAGCTAAACATACAAAAGGAAGCACAAGAATATGTAAGGAAGTGCGACTAATGTCAAAAGTTTGCACCAAACATACACCAATTGGGAGGAGTCCTTAACCTTTTGTCCAGTCCTTGGCTGTTCGTGCAATGGGGCTTAGACATTGTAGGCCTTTTCCCCAAAGCAGTAGGAAAACAAGAGATACCTACTAGTCGGCACAGACTACTTCACTAAATGGGTTGAAGCTGAGCCCTTGGGAAATATCAGGGACGTGGACGCCAAGAATTTTGTTTGGAAAAACATTGTTACACGATTCAGAGTCCCTCGTACCCTCATCTCGGACAATGGCCTTCAGTTTGATAGCAAATCTTTTAGGAGATACTACTGTGATTTAGGAATTACGAATAGATACTCTACCCCAGCTTATCCCTAAAGGAGTGGACAAGCCAAGACTGTTAACAAGGTCATAGTAAATAGACTCAAGAAGAGGTTGGATGATGTGAAGGGAAAACGGGTGGAAGAGTTGCTACATGTTCTCTGGACATACCGAACCACGCCTTGCAGATTAATTGGGATAATAGACCAAAACCGAATCGACCCCTTGTGATAAATTAACCAATTAATTTAGCCAAGTGAATTAATTAAGTTAATTAACATGCAAATGCATGGTAGCACAAACAAATCACCAATAAACTAATAATATAGCGAAAATAAATAACACGATGATTTGTTTACGAATGGGGAAAACCTGACGGCAAAAATCTCATTGGGTGATTTTCAGGTCATCACTCTCGAAATTTCACTATTATCACAACAAGCGTATACAAGTAAAGGAATCTCAAGTACCTTACCAACCTACAGTTAAACCCTTACCTCAATACCCAATTGGACTTGTTTTGTAGTGATAATTTCCCCTTTTGATGCATAGCTCCCAAGTACGTGACTAACCAATTGCGCGGATCCCAGTACGCGACTTCAATCACCAACTAGAAAGAGTTGTTGGCTGCAAAATTCTTCATTTCATCCACGACGAAGATCAAGAAGATGTTTGGTTACAAAACCCAAAGGTGCACATACACAGCAACTTCTTCAAAAGAGATGAACTAGGGCAAAATTTTGTCTCTGGTCACAAATTGCTTGAATAGACTTTGCTTAATGCTTGTGCAACATGTGTACTCTTTGACAGCCTTTAAAACAATCCTTTTATATGTCTATGGTTAGGAGAGAAGAAGGCTAAAAAACATAAACATAGATCCCAAGAAATCAGATCAGAAATTTTGATTTTTGTAAACCTCGACAAATAGAAGCTGTCGAGCAGGTGTTAAGCACACGAGCTTGAGCAGCTTTCTAAACCTCAACACATAGTAGCTGTCGAGCTTTAATAAACTTGTACTTTTAGCTTGTTTTCTTGGACAGACTTGAAGGTTTCAACACTTAATCTTGAAACATGGTTTTTTGAAGTATTTCAACACATCCTAGATCTACCCAAATACAAGTAAAGTGTGTTTTATCAAAAGATTAACCAATTACATAAAGTCATGACATATGTTCTTAACATGTGAACCACATATGTCTTAACAATCTCCCCTTTTAGCAATCAGTGACAAAACCATAACTCTATGCATACAGGTGTCTTTCATGATTGGCGGGCAACAGCGGTGAGATGGTTATTTATGTCTTTCTCTTAGGATTTTCTTGTCCTTCCTATAAAAAAGAGTGATACGAGTGTTAAGTTTCAGAGATAACTTAATCTTACTCATCACAAACAAGAGCCACAAAACTCACTTGCTTAGTTGTGCATAGAGATGCTCATCTAAGCTACAAAAGATACAAAGTTTAGAAAACTTTGTTTCATTGGCCATCCAAGGTACATAAGTACCAATGTACACAAAACACATACTGTTTTTGTATTTTTCTGATTTTTTCATTTTTTTTTTAATTTTTATATCAAAAATAAAATAAACAAAACTGAAAACAAATAAACAAAAACATGTTAAACAAAGTAAAGCATAAAACTAGACTGACTCAAAATAAATGCAAAACATACAAGTAATGCAACAAACAAAAATAAGAAGATAGAAGAAAGTGAGAGAATCACTTGGAGTCCTTTTTCTTCCACACCTTGGAAGAACCTTTTCTTTGATTAAACCATTGAACCGACGGTGAGGGGGAAGAATTAAAACCATTCAAGTTCGAAAGGAACATGAGGGCTTTGAGAAGATTTCCAAGAGGAGCAAGAGAGAATTGAAGCTGATTTTGGCTTCCAAGTGCTATCATGTCATTGCTCTGTTGAGTGGCTAACCATTTATAGCAATTTGGTCAAGTATGACCGGCAGCTCCACAGTGATGACAGAGATGTTGCTTCTTCTGTTTAGGCTTTTAAGAGTTGACCTTCTTAGCCCTAGGGTTTTTAACATCTTTCTTATCTTGCTTAGAGGGTGCTCCTAATATAGATTTACCCTTGTCTAAATTCTCACTAGCTAATTTATTTTTAATATTATTGTTCTCAATTTTCGTATTATTAGTAGGAGGAACAAAAACAGTAGCACTAGTAGAAGCAATATTAGAGGAAGAAAGACCATACCCTAAATCTGTTTGATCCGAAGCAGATTTCTGAATGCTGAGTATCTCATCAAGCTTTGCACTTGAAGTCATCTCCAATTGAGCTTTGACTTGAAATTGCTTCGCTTCAAGCTTCTTGGTCTTCTCAGCCAATAAATTGTTCTCAAACCTTAATGCTCCAATAATCTGATTAGCTTCATCAAACTTTATAACAGTTCTTCACGATCAAGTTCCACATCACTGAGTTTCTTAGTGGCCAACTTATACAGTTTCTCATGCTTCTCAGAATGCTTGTACAGTTTCTCATAGGCTGTATGGATATCATCTTGATCTTCCATCTTCTCACACTTAGAATCAACCAATTCTTCTTCTTCTTCCACGTCTTCAACAATCCCTTCAATAGGATTGACTGTGGTAGTGAAGGCATTTAAGATTCCGTCATTCTCATCGTCAGAATCATCCTCAGGTTCAGTGTCACTCAAGGTTGCAGCAAGTGCCTTACTCTTCCTAATGCTTTTGAGATATATGAAGCATTTTTGTTTCATGTGACCAAATCCATGACACCCAAAACACTTTGGTCTTGTAGGAACAGTGTACTGACTGCCATCCTTAGCATCCTTTTTCCCTTTGTCTTAGCCCTTAAACTGAGAAGAACTGGATTGTCTGCGGTTCTTGTCGAAGCTCCTCTCATTGGCATTCTTCATAAACTTTTTGAACTGTCTTGTAATGTAGGACTTCATCTTAGAATCTTCATCATCGGAAGACTAATCTGTGTCACTGTTCTTTGCCTTCAAGGCGATGTTCTTGCCTTTACTCGACTTGCCAATCTTAGATAACCCTAGCTCGTAGGTTTGCAAGTTTTAAACCAGCTCAGTCAACGGAATCTTATCAATATCCTTTGATTCCTCTATCACCGTAATCTTCGCATGGAATCTCTTAGGTAGAGATTTGAACACTTTCCTCACAATCTTGGGTTCAGGAATGGTTTCCCTAAGATTGAAGGTTGAGTTCACTATATCCTTGAGCTTGGCATAGAACTCATTGAACGACTCATTCTCCTCCATTTTTATCTTTTCAAAGCTTCTAGTGAGCCTCTGAAGTTTTGAATCTTTGACAGCGTTTGTACCCTCATAGGTTGTCTGGAGGATGGTCCATGATTCTTTAGCAGTTTCAGTGGGGGATATCTTCTTGAACTCCTCATTAGTGACTGTGCTAAATAAGGCATTCAACGCTTTGCTGTTGAAGTTTGTCGCCTTGATCTTGACTTCATCCCAATCGGTCGGCACATCTTTTGGCTTGGTCCAGCCAATCTTTACAGCTTGCCACACTTTCTCATCTAAAGACTGCAAGAAAGTTCTCATGCGGACTTTCCAATATGCATAGTTAGTGCCATTAAATAAAGGAGGTATAATTAACGACTGTCATCTATCCATGACAAATAGGAATCAATGGATCAACACAGCAAAGATTAAATCTAATCAGAGTGTGCCTACTCTGATACCATTTGATAGGCCAAAATCGAATCGACCCCTTGTGATAAATTAACAATTAATTTAGCCAAGTGAATTAATTAAGTTAATTAACATGCAAACGCGTGGTAGCACAAACAAATCACCAATAAACTAATAATGCAGCAGAAAATAAATAACATGGTAATTTGTTTACGAATGAGGAAAACCTGACGGCAAAAACCCCACCGGGTGATTTTCAAGCCACCACTTCCAAAATTTCACTATTATCACAACAAGCGGTTATAAGTAAAGGAATCCTAAGTACCTTACCAACCTACAGTTGAACCCTTACCTCAGTACCAATTGAATTTGTTCTATAGTAACAATTTCCCTTTTTGATGCACAGCTCCCAAGTACGTGACTAACCAATTGCGTGAATCCCAGTACGCGACTTCAATCACCAACTAGAAAGAGTTGTTAGCCACAAAGTTCTTTAGTTCATCCATGATAAAGATCAAAAAGATTCTTGGTCACAAAACCCAAAGGTGCACATACACAACAATTTCTTCAAAAGAGATGAACTAGGGCAAAACTTTGCCTCCGGTCATAAATTGCTTGAACAGACTTTGCTCAATGCTTGTGCAACTTGTATACTCTTTGACGGCCCTTAAAAAAGTCCTTTTATATGTCTAGGGTTAGGAGAAAAGAGGGCTCAAACACATAAACACGAATCCCAAGAAATTAGATTAGAAATTCTAATTTTTGTAAACCTCGACAGATAGAAGCTGTTGAGCAAGTGTTGAGAACACGGGCTTGAGCAGCTTTATAAATCTCAACACATACTAGCTGTCGAGCTTTAATAAACTTGCACTTTTAGCTTGTTTTCTTGGACAGACTTGAAAGCTTCAATACTTGATCTTAAAATATGGTTTCTTGAAGTATTTCAACAGTAGACTGCGTTTTGTCAAAGGATTAGCCAATTACATAAAGTCATGACATATGTTCTTAACATGTGAACCACATATGTCCTAACATGGGGAAACCCCCTTTTCATTGACATACGTGGCTGAGGCTGTTATTCCTTTGGAAATCGGCTTCCTTACACTGAGGACTAGCTCTTTCAATCTGAGCAATCACAATGAGTTGCTAGAAAAAAGTTTAGACTTTGTTGAGGAAAGAAGAGAAAATGCAATGGTTCAATTGACATACTACCAACGTAAACTTAAGCAAGGTTATGATGCCAATGTAAAGTTTAGGCTATTAATGCGTGGTGACTTGGTATTGAGAAAAGTTCTAGGTACTGCAAAGAACCTAGCGTGGGGAAAGTTAGGGCCCAATTGGAAAGGACCATATCGCATCACCTCGGTGTCTGGTATAGGAGCGTATTTTTTGAAAGATTTAGATGAACATGTAATACCACGCCCTTGGAATGTAAACAACTTAAAAATGTATTATTATTAGTAAAAATTTCCTTTATCAATACGTTCATTTGTTATCTAAAAGCATTGTACTTCTTGTTATTCTTTCTTTATATAAGTGATTAAATAGAACTTTAGTCATGCTTGGGTCCTTGGACCAGATGCTTTGGAGAAATTAACACTCTATGACGTCTTTATATAAGTGATTAAACAAAACCTTAGTCATGCCTAGGTCCACGGACCAGATGCTTTGGGAAAATTAACACTCTATGACATCTTTATACAAGTGATTAAACAGAACCTTAGTCATGCTTAAGTTCTCAGACCAGATGCTTTGGGAAAATTAACACTCTATGACGTCTTTATACAAGTGATTAAACAGAACCTTAGTCATGCCTGATTCCTTGGATTAGATACTTTGGGAAAATTAACACTCTATGACATCTTTATACAAGTGATTAAATAGAATTTTAGTCATGCCTAGGTCCTCGGACCAGATGCTTTGAGGAAATTAACACTCTATGTCATCTTTATATAAATGGTTAAACAGAACCTTAGTTATGCCTGAGTTCTCGGACTAGATGCTTTGGAGAAATTAACACTCTATGACATCTTTATACAAGTGATTAAACAGAACCTTAGTCATGCTTGGGTCCTTGGACCAGATGCTTTGGGGAAATTAACACTCTATGACATCTTTATACAAGTGATTAAACAGAACCTTAGTCATGCTTGATTCCTTGGACCAGATACTTTGGGAAAATTAACACTCTATGACATCTTTATACAAGTGATTAAACAGAATCTTAGCCATTCCTAGGTCCTCGGACCAGATGCTTTGAGGAAATTAACACTCTATGTCATCTTTATATAAATGGTTAAACAAAACCTTAGTTATGCCTGAGTCCTCGGACCAGATGCTTTGGAGAAATTAACACTCTATGACATTTTTCTAAGTGTTAAACAGAATCCTAGTCATGCTTGGTCTCCTGGATCACATACTAAGGGGAAATTAACACTGTGGTACCTATTGGTCATATGTTAAGTGTCAATACAAATCAAGCGTCATACCCAACTCCACGGATCAATGATTTTGTGTAAGTAGAAGTCCTTATTTATTTATTTAAGTAATGAGCAGGATGAAGACATCCTCTCCCTATCTAAGTAATGAGCAGGTTCAGTTCTCAATATAAATACAGGGTAAACCTATCTGTTGTTGGTATTTTATCAAATTATTTAAATTGTTAGCAGTAGGTTATTGTTAGATTTTAACAAAGACAAGCAGCAACAGCAGTTTGATACTATTTATAACAGTAATAAGCTTGAAAGCATATAAATCAAAGACACAAGAGATAAAAAATTAAAAAAAAAAAAGTCTATTAATTAATCAAAAGGGGAGTACATTATATCCTGTGACAAAGTGCCACTAAAAAAAATCCTACAAGAAAATCCTAAGGGCTAGGCCTTGGCCTTGGGGGCAAGAGGGTCTTTTGCCTAGCTCGATTAGGAGGTAGTAGCATCCTTGGCTTTAGGATTAGCTTCATTACTCTTGGCCTCTACTTCCTTATCCTTGGCTTTTGAGAGGGGTTTTTTCTTCTCCTTGCCTTTACCTTTGTCTTTGGCCTCCTCAACCCCCTGGCCTTGATGACCAGCTTGGCTGGATCCCTTTGAAATCTCAGGTAGAAGGAGAGCAGCTTGGCCAGTCAAGGGCTGCTCGGATGTCTTTGGAGCATGTGCAAGGGGAAAGGAGTTGGCACCTAGGATTTCATAGATATCTGGCTGATAATAAATGCTCCCAAGTTGCCTCTAAACAGAGTTTTCAAGGACTCTTGTAACACTAAGGGCTCTGTCCCATGTTACATTGCAGTAATCCTTGCATACCTTTGATAGCTCCTCGGTAAGCCTTATTTGCGTTTCTTCCACACCGAGCTGACTTTCTTCTCAGCCTCAATTGCCTCCCTGGCCAATTGAGCCGCCTCCTTAGCCTATTGCAGCTCAGCCTTGAGATCTTTGACCAGCTAACTTTCGGTAGCCAGGTCTATCTCTATCACGTGTAGCTTTTGGGGCTGGTCCTCGGCCTGCCTCTCCACAGTCTTTAGACCCACCTCTGCACTCTTCCAAGCCTGGACTGCTTCCTTCAGCTGCTTAGACAATTCTGCCTACTCTTGTTTGAGGGCCCCTATGGATTTCTCAACCTCAACATGGGAAAGGACCTTGGCATTGGCCTCATTACCGGCGTCGTGGACCCACTCCTCGGCTACAAAAACTTATTGAGTAACCTGCACAAAAACAACAGAAAAATAACCTGAATAAAAATGTGGGGAAAAGACAAATGTGTAGCTTAGCATTTTAACAAAGGTTGTTCTACTTGAAACGCCTATAAGCCTCATGTCTCGAGGAAGGAGGAGAGGCTGCTCCAAAGTTTCAACAATGTAGCCGGTACACCTTTTTTGGAAGTCCCGGACTGAGGCGTTCCAAGGGATGGCAGTCCCATCCACCTCCAGCCAAGGAGACCAGGTGCGTTGTAGGATGCGCACCTCAGCTCTGTTTTGTTCCTTTTAGCTGTCCACAAAAGTAGAACTCTTGTCATGAGGGTCTTTAGCTATCTTCTGATGTTTAGACCCCTTCTGAAGGCCCACCTCCCCTTCTTCAATGTCTTGAAGTGGCCTTTTCTTCTTCAGGTCCTGAATGGCCTTCAGCTTGAGGTTGGTAGGAAGTGGAGGAGGAGGAGGGAGTATGGGCAGAACTTGGGACTTAGTGGCTTCTTTTGAAGTCGAAACCTTGCCCCGTGTGGCCATAAGGTTCCTTAAACTCTTTTTTCCCCAGTTTGAGGCCATCTCACCTTCCTCTTCTTCAAAGGTACTGTCTGGACGTGAAATCACAAGGATTGGGATATGGACACTAGAATTCCTATCAGGTTTTTACTCGGCGTTCGTGATGAGAATCACTTGCACTTCTTGAGTCTCCTCTTCTTCAAAACCAAACTTGTTAATTCCCTCTTTGAGCGAGGAATTCGAGGAGACAATCTCTTCTTCTGCTGCTATTGCTTTAAGCGGAACCTGTTGGAATGGATGTGCAACTGGTGGAAGGTTGTCTCGGGCTAGAAAGTTGGGCCGAGATACGCCAATCCGAGCCAATCGTGGGTTAACCACTCTTATGGCATGGCCAATTTCTTGGTATATCTTCGAGATGGGCTGGAAGTCCAAAATCAGGTGGACGGCTCGCAACTGCCTGTCCTCAATTACGAAGATTTCGAATCTCAGCAAGTAATTAAGGGCTTCAACGTTGGTTAGGCTAAGTCTGGGAGTTACTTGCCTCTTATTTGTGAAAATAGCTAAGAAGCAAAACATGGTTAAAAAGCTGTAACCCATCATTAAAAGAAAGTAAAACAAAAAGAAGCAAAACGTGGTCAAGGTTAAAGAGTCTAAATCTTTTGTTAAGGAACCTAACTCTAAGGTACCCCCACCTAGCACTCCCTTTTGAATGGGGTTGTAAAGGCCGTCATGCCACACTCTCAAAGCTATCAGATAGTCATCTTTCTTACTCTTGTTAGATTTAGGTAGACATGATACTAGTCTGACAACGTTCGATCAGGATTTGAGATAATATCCCACATTTTTGAAGGAGTGGCACTCGTACATGTGGACCACATCGTGCCAAGTGAGCCGCAGACCTAGATGCTTGTTAAGAGCATTAACGCTACCCAAGACCCTAAATAGGTAGTCCCATGTTATTCTACCCATGGGGAGAGTCGTTCCCCCTCTATGAAAGCTATCATGGGGATCATGACTTCCCCCTATTCTCTGTGTGTCACTATTTGTTCTGGGGAACAGTATTACAAAGTGACTCCCTCTGGTATGTGATATCTGTCCTTAAAGACCTCTATTTTGGCAGGGGAATCTACTAGGTGCTTAAATATACCCATTTGGTTAAGCTAAAAGGAAGTGGGTGAAGTTTTTTACAGAAAGAAGACAAAGAATGGAGGGCTGAGAAGATTGGTCGAGAAGAAAACAACGTAGAACAAACAAAAAATGAAAACTTACGGGAAAGTGAATAAGTGACACTATGGGAAGGTCTCAAAGGATTGAGAGTTCTTGAAAGGCTAAGTGCTTTTGAGAGTATAAAAATTTCTATAAAGTGAGAAAAAGCAAACCCTTCACACACCTTATATATGAGAGAAAATTGAGTGGGAGTTATCCCGCTCAAAATTCGGAGAAAAATATCCATCGTTGGATTAGCGCCTCACTGTTGGATTTACACCTCACCGTTGGATTTGGGGAACACAATGCTGCCTAGAGTAATTAATGACACCTCGCGGGCTCTGAATCGTCAGTGGCAATGATAGGGCGTGCAAAACGACACTCCCACATGTGCAAATCAAAGAGCAAAATAATATTAGCGCATGAAAAGTCAAAACCCCACATTTCTCCTCGGATGAGAGGGAAAAAACCAAAGTTTTGAAGGGCTATTATAGGGTTAAGGGCCCAAATGATATATTGGGCCTTGGGCTTGGCCGAGAACATGAATAGTCCGAGGAGGAACAAATGGTAATGAATGGTCTAGGCTCAGAATTTAATGAGTAAGATACAAATGGGAGGTGGTCTGGAATAACCCCTCAGATACGATAAGTATAGCTTAAATATGTATTCCAATGATCAGAGTGACCTTTCATGAAGCTCCAGTAATAGGGACATGCATCATGAACATACGAGAAGAGGGGGAACCTAAAAATATCTAAGGGAAAGCTAATACCATCGCATTGAATGCACTGTAGCTACTTTTCTGGCCGCATTTATGTGGAGAAGACCTCTGAACATTGTTGCCTTGGCTACCACAACTCACAAAAAGCCAAAAAGAGTGTTTGATAGGACAGAAACTCAAATAAAGGCTCAAATGATCAACAAGTGTAGGTTCAAGATGGTCCAAAGGAAGCTATATAATGTAAGAGACACTCCATGAAGAAAGGATAAAAAAAATAGAGAAAGAATATTGTAGCAATCAAATTTGTATTTGTACCCAACTGTTATTAATTTATATGACAATACCTCCTCGAACAGTGAATTCATTCAGCTCTATTTTCCTTGTTCTTGCTTGATCATCTTTTAAATCCATACTAGTCGTTGTCAAATGCATTAGGGCTTAATTCACCAACTCATTCTCTACAAATTTATTATACTGGGCTCACTAGGCCAAGATCCCGTACATCTTAGGCTTGAGCTACAAAACGTGTCCCTACATAAATGTTATTTATCACATATTAAAATTCTTACCTTATTTTCTAATTTTTAATACGATAGAACGTGCGTTAATTTTTGTTGTGTGGTGATTTTTGCTAAGTATATGTGATTTTTTATTTATTTAAATTTTATAGTTCATTAATATTAGATTCTTAGTATTTTGCACTCATTAACTCACTTGACACAAAGATTAAAAAACTTAAGTGGACATATGACACAAACTAAAGTAGATAATTATGGTGTAGTTCCTATATAAATTTAGATACATAGCGCAAAATTGGATTCTAAATTCTAATTAAACTTTCTTTAAGTTTTGCCTATTAATATATATATATATATATTGCATTTTGTGATTGTTCCTATAATAAATGAAAATATGATTATGAATTAAATATGATAAATATGATTTTTCCTATAACAAATTGAAAAATAATAATAATGAGACCATCCTAAAAATATTATCACGTGTAACGCACATGACCCATGACTAGTATACTATATATAAAAGCAAAAGTCTTATCCTACAATTAAGGTTGTTCTGCCACATAGGAAAAAAAGCTATCTAATTTTTTTTTTTAATTATAAAAAGAAACATTATATTGTTTCAGCAACACTAAACTAACTAGTTAAAACTTAAATTACGTTGAAAAGGCTTGATACGATGATAATAGAGAAAGAGACAAAGCTCGTTTTATTTTTCTCAATTTGATTTCTTTTTTGTTTATTTTCTTGGAATTTTTTTTTAAATTTTTTGTTCGACTAATGAGGATTTGAATCACAAATTTTTTTTTTCCTTTTGGGTTTAGGGATTTGATATTGTTTTTGAGGGTTATGAATTGGTTTGGTTTATAAAATTTGAGATTGTTATTTGCTATTGATTATATATGGCGACAAAATTCATTGAAGTTCGAATTCTGTTTTGTTTAACACTAAGAGGGTTGTTGTTAAAAGATTTTCTCTGTATCATAGCAACTTTTTCAGGATTATGAGCTTTTTCATTTATTTTTATTTTTTTGCAATTGAAAATTTGGATAGTGAAATTTAAATATTTTGTGGGTTTCATCAATTAGGGTTAGGATTAAGATTCGATGTCGTTTTTAAGGGTCATGACTTATGACATGGTTTGGTTTTAGAATTTAAGATTCCCATCTACTAGGGTGATTATGCATTTTATTTGTTGCAAGTAGAATTCTATTTTGTTAAATATTGTGGCTTGAGGGTTGTTGTTTTGTTTTTAGATTTTATTTGTATCATTGCAACTTTTTTGGAATTGTGGATTCGGGATGCATTGCAGCTTTTTATTTTTTCTTTTGCGATTAAAAAGTTGGATTCAATGTCCCTTTTATGGGTTATGTATTGGTTTGGTTTTAGAATTTAAGATTCCCATGTACTATTGATTATGCATTATCATTTGACTAATATTTTTTTGACTTTTTGTTTCATAAACCTTAAACCATTTTTTTCTTTTAAACTTTTTGGTTGTAATAAAATTGTCTCTAATCTCATGGTTTAATTCATTGTGATTCATAGGAATGTTAGATTTGGTATTTGAAATTGTCATGCAAGTTTTAGTTCGGTGTGATTCATCGTGGGTCTAAGGAATAGCAGATTTGCTATTTGAAATTGTCGTGTAAGTTTTAATTGCTTAAAGTCAGATTCTTTTTTTTTTTTTAGTCTCTCAAAGAAGGGAAATACACACATGAAGTGATTGATTTGAAGAGACCGGTTTTTAAAATTTTTAAGAGATATTAGACACTATATGCTTAAATATACTACATTATTTAATTTTGAATGTATGCCGTAGAAGTGTGATAACTAAGTTTATGCTGGATGCAAAGTCCTTTAATATGTAAAATGATTCCATGCATTGCGCAGGTTAAACATTAGTTAAAATAAAAAGTTTGTATTTGTCAAAATTTAAATATATATTATCTTTAAAACGAATGCCATCAAATATTCAAACTCAATAATTGGTAATAAGAGATGGTTGAAAGAGAAATCTGGAGTTCAATTCTCACCTATTTTTGGTGTCTTGTCTGATAATAAAGAACAAAATTATCAGAAACAAATGCCATAAGTTAAAACTCTATAATTAATAAAATGATTTCATATACCCATTTTGGTACCATATGAGGCTGCCTCTCTATATATAGTACTAATATATATATATATATATACATATTGTAAACTACGTATTTGGTCTCTATTTTTTTACATCATATTTCAATTTGGTTCCTAAATTTTTAATTGTGTCAATTTGGTTCATAACCTTATAGCATCGTATCAATTTAGTCTCTGCCGTTATCTTTATATGGAAAAATCCAATGTGTCAAACATAATAATAAAGAATTAATTTACTTGCCACATCAATTGTCAATTGTGCAACCACAACATATTAAAATATTTAAAAATAAATAAATAAATTGTAGTTATCATGGAGACTGGGCTTGGGCAAAAAAATTAAAATCCCTCTCTCTCATGTAAGCTCATCCCTTTGTGTCAACGGAAATCCAATTGGCAGCTGGTGACTAATTTCAATGGGGATCTTATGATTCCTTTTCTTATAAAGTGTCTTAAATTTTTTTTTTTTTTTTTTTTTTTAAGAGAGAGTTTCAACTTAATACATAGAAGTGTATGACAAAATTTTTTAAATTTTTTTTTTTTTTTTTTTTTTTAAGAGAGAGTTTCAACTTAATACATAGAAGTGTATGACAAAATTTTGCTAAAAAAAAAAAAAAAAAGAGTATGGAGAAACAAAAAGGGTCCAAAATATTATTTTAATCCATAAAATATAGCTCAAAGTTCAATTTTCTTCCCAAAAATTATGTACAACTTAGTCTATAATGTTTTAAGAACAAGGAAATATATCTCAAAGTCCAATTTTACACCCCTGACCCCTAACTCTCTCAGCTAAAATACGAGGGTAAATTGTTATTTTGGATTTCCGGGGGATGTAGTTGAAACTTGGGGGTTTTTTGGCTTTGAACTTAGAAGCTAAGAGATGCCTTGGGGTTTTTCGGCTCTAAACTTGGAAGCCTCCTTGAAAAACGTTTTGATGGGAATAGCTGCCTTGGAAACTTTTGAAAATTAGGACTTGCCTCGATACCTTGGTGTTTAATATTTTTGCTACTGGTGATACGTTCTCAATCTATCATCAATCATACGTTTTAGACGATGATTTCATATAACACTTTTGTTTGGAGCTCAAATTGTTTATGGTTGTTCTTTTATGATTATGTCTGTTCTTGTGGGTTTTTTGTCGCTGTTCATTTGAAGGTGCTATTAGAAGAGCGTTGCTGGAAGGAGAATGCACCGCTGCCCACACCATTAAGGATTTTGGATTTTAGAGAAATATGTGATTTATATTTAATTTGGCCTGCCTGTTTAATAAAATCAGTAAACTTTCTTATTAAACCAAAATATATATATATATATATATTTGATTTGAGGTTTTTATTTTTTTATTTTTTTTTTATTTTTTATTTTTTTTAAATTGACCTGGAGGTACCTGTGTAAAAAAAGTCAATTTTTTCTTTTTCCATTAAAAATTTCTAAAAATATTTCATAAACCAGCGCTCTTAAGTCATCCATGCTATAATTTTTATCTAATTTCAATTCGGATAAAATTTAGTTACAAAATTAGTTGTAACCTTAAACTACAACCTTATTCAATATCTTTTTATTGGAGGTGAATTTTGACAAAATTGGTTGTAGCCTTAAGTTACAACCTTAAGTCCTCCATGCTTGCAAAATTTCTAGAAAATTAAAGATTAATAGCTACGTCATCAATAAATTGTTTAAATTGCAAAATTTTGTAGTTTAAAATTATGCATAAAATATAAGCTTGTTGATCATATAGTAAATAATATCCAATTGACACAAAATTTGGTATGTGTATTGAAAGTGTAATGAACATGTAATTCAATGATTAGATTTTCAAAATATGGAGTAATGTTTGTTTTATTGAGTAAGGTTATAATCTTAAGTTACAACCAATTTTGTAACTAAATTTTGTCCTTTCAATTTATGTTCACACCCACATTTAAGAGAGGGAGAGAAAGAGAAGTTTGGGTGATTTTACGTCTTGGGTATGTGAAGTCATTGTATTACGACAATGTACACTTGGTACGGTGATCACTCTATAAGTATAGATACTTGTGAAGTGTGGCGGCAGGGAATGAGGTTCAAGTCTCCAAGAAGGAACTTCACATACATATACACTTACATTAAGTTAGAGTAAATTTTTATCTTGTATTAAAGTACTAAAAAAAAAAACTTTTGTATTTATTTATTATTAATTGAATTTGATGGTGTTCATTTAAAAGAGAAGAAATCATTAAATTTTGCCAATTGCAAGCTATTTACCAAATTCTCTCAATATTTCAACACTTATTATTAACTCAAGCTTTTGGTACCATAACTGTATCGTTACAGTAAAATTTAAAGCAATTACTGGAAGCTAAGAACATCTGTTTATCAGTTTAGAAAGTGTCTTAAAGCCCCATGATAAAGTAACACATGGAATGGCAATTACCTTTGAGACTTCCTAGTATAAATAAGAGGCTCAATCCCAATAGAAGATCACAAACAATCCAAAGAACTTATTGAAATCAATGTAATATATTTATCAAGGAGATAATCGCGTGTTCATTGGGCTTAGTGAAGAGTTAAAAAAAGAAAAAAAAAAGAATCTATAATAATCTTGTAACTTTTTTAATTGTAACTTCATTGGGCTTAGTGAAGTGTCAGAAAATTAACAAGTTTTCTTGTAACTTTTTTATAATAATCTTTCCAATAAATAGAATCTATAAATTACTCATTAGGTAGTGTTTGTTACGAGAACAAAGCACACAATATCTACAGCCTAAATACTTAAATAAAAGTAATATGAGAGAGAGAGAGAGAGAGAGAGAGAGAGAGATTACTTGTCTATTAGTCTCAAAAAATTGTAATGTGCATACAAATGAGCCAATTTCCTCTTTATATATAGACATAGACAACCAAAAAGGTATGGGTTTAAAATATATAACTCATCGGTAGGAATAAAAGTTTTGATTATAGATTAGATTGGAGCCACTATTGGACACACTTTATTTGGGTTTTAACTGGCCCAATATTTCTAACATAAAAAATATATGCTTGTAACTCTGTGATTTAGCTTAAACATATTTGCTTATGTTTGATCCAAGTATTTAGTTGTTAATCTCATTTTATCTTAAGCATGTTTGCTTCAGTGTTAGGTGTAATAACTCAGGCTTTGAGCTTTTTACTCTGAACTTTCGAATTAGTTTGTTTCGAACAAGTTAGACAAAATTAATTTATTTGCAATCTGTCTTAGTCTTTTGAAATCCAATGGAATTGGAAAGAAACTTAGAATTGAATCATATAACTTAGGGACTTTAAATTTTAATTACTTGTTTTCATTTTTCATTTTTATTTGCATTTTCTACTATAAGTCCTCTTAATTGAGACATGTACTTTGGATCCCTTCTCAAATCCACAAAGTCAAATTTCACTTTGAATCACGGGCAACTAAAAATAAACAAGAACAGACTTAAAAATTTAAAAATGATTACTAATAATAGAAATTAAATATATTTAAAAAAAAAGTTTTTCTGCTCAAACAAATTGACAACCGTTGTGGGAGTACATGCCACTAACAACTCGAAAAATGAACAATATAGAAGCAACAAGTTCTAAGTCTCAAACTCAGGATGAATTCAAAAAACCAAAAAAGTATGGCTGAACATCTGACTTAATGGCTTGATAATGGTTTACAGCGAAAGCTCAACCAAAATTTTCCACCCTTGCCAAAATAATTGAAAAGCTTGTCTAGGCTTTGCTAAATCAAATGGAAATAATTGGTAGAAATTTTACCCAATGCCTTAGTGCCAACTTTTGAAGAAGTACTTCAAATGGCAATAATTGCAACACAAACAAACTCCAGAGTGCATGAAGGCGAGATTGGTCAAAACTTAGGGTAGCAAAGGCCATTAGGCTATTCTGAAGTTAACCAAGCCTAGAGTTGAGCAAATTCAGACTAAACAACCCAGGGTTGAACAGCCCAAAGTTGAACAACCTAGAGTTGAGCAGCCTCGAATGGAGCAACCGGGAATGGACCAATTTGAATTGAACAACCTCAAATTGAGGTACCTTGAAATGAGATACCTAGGCCACCAAACTTAAATAACAATGGTAATGAAAATAGTGACATAGATTTGGCTTTCATGAGAATGCCAAAAATGGCTATGATAGGAATGTCCAAGAAAATGCAAGGGCGAGTTTTGATCGTCAAGAGGGAGATAGGAATCATTTCCAAGAGCCCAATAGACCACCATTCAAAGACCCAGTACCAAATGCTATACCCTTTCCAGGTCAAGTAAGGTATGATCAATTAATGGACTTAATCAAAAAAACATATGGTTCTAGTTTATGAAGGCATGCAAGACCTTTGTATTGGAAAACTTACCCTGAGTGGATAGATAGGGAAGCGGAATTTCCTAGAAGTTACAAGACTCCAAATTTATCACATTTTAAGGTAATGATGATAAAACTGCTATGGAACATATTTCGAGGTTCACAATTCAGTGTGATGAATTGTCAGATAATGACTACTGTGCTTCAAATGTTTCCTGATTCCCTTACAGTACCCCACTTCCCCCCACTCAAAATTCAATTAGCAGTTGGGTTGAAATGGAATCCAAGCCCACTTTGCCTCCACTGATTTAGGTGTCTCAATGGAAGATTTGGTATATTAAAACAATGGGTAGATGAGACTGCCAAACAGTTCATCGTGAGGTTTTAAGAGGCTAAAATGAGATGTCAAACTACATTTCCAGAGGCATAATATGTTAAATAGCAGTAGATTGCCTAGACTTCAAATTAAGAGAAAGAAGTTCGAAGGAAGAACTTTCTTTAATTTGTATGAATTATCAGAAAGAACCTCTAGACATAAAAGTCTACATAGAGAAGAGATTCAAAAGAAAAATGCCTTGTATGGGACTTGTTACCTAGACCCTAAATATGAGATTGATGTAGCAGAGTTTAGGGGTTAAAAGACTCTTGTGTGATGCCATTATATAAAAAGAATGTGTCACAACAATGAATGAGGGGTGTAATCGAGAGCCTATGGAAAAAGAGAAGTAAAATTCATTTCATCCTATTTTATCACCCATTATACAAAAATTCAAACTGATGGAGAGACTGTAAGGGCATAAACAAAACCTGCAGAAGTGCAAATTCCAAAGACAGGGTCATAGACACAGCCCCTTCCTTTGCTATCGCAGCAGCGAGAAGAATATTCCAGCGAAAGATAAAGCTCCAAACCACCCACTTTCACCAAGGCATGTTGGCAGGCCTCCTCTCTTCTCCTCCACTACTAGGAGTAGTAGCAAAACTCTCTGTACTTTCTTACCATTTTCCTCTCCTTTTTCCTTTTCCCATTTCACAACCTCTCATTGTTCACCCTCACCAAACATAGCATAAATGACTAGACTGGAAAAGGGTAATTAATTTATATGGCCATCACCTGCTTTTATTATGTCGCGAATCCGTAATATATTACAATGTGTTCAAAATCTTATATTCAATTGGTGTTCACGACACTAAAATTTTATCCATAATAAAGATAATGACAATAATCATAATATTAGTGCAATGTAAAACCAATACTGCACTCAACTTCAGGCTCGTGTAATTGAACAACTGTATTAACTAACTAATGTTTACTTCCTTGATATCAATGGTTATACATTGATAATGAAAAATAGCTTCTTTTTTTTCTTTTTCTTTTTTTCTCAAACCACTAATCAGGAGTACCAATTTAAAAACTCCTCAAATGCTGTACTGTAGGAGCCAGCGGCTTTGTATTTGATAATAAAGTCTTTGTATGAGAAGGACTTACAGAGTGCAGGATTGCTTGCATCAACCAAAGCTTTTGCTGGTTCTATAAGTGTTTCATAAAAGGGATTAAGAGCGAAGGAAGCAGTTGTTCGAGCTAAATTCGAATTTGTCACCACTCGATGTTCAGCACCTTTCAACTTCCCATTGCTAATAATCTACAACTCAATGCAACACAACTCTAAGAACTATTATTAAGAAACAACTAAAAAAATAAGATTTTTTTTTTTTTTTTTGGGGGTGGGGGGGGGTGGGGTGGGGTTGTGTGTGTGGAGAAAAAGATGGTTACTTGCATAAAACCACCCTAAACTATGGCACTTACACTTTTCATCCAAAACTACGTAAATTTGCAATCACCACCTTAATTGTAACAAACTTTGTAAACTGCATCCCCCTTAATTGATTGTTAAAATTAATGATAACAATGCAAGTCACATTGTTTTGCTCTTGTAGTCAGTTGATGTAGTAAATTTTATGGACTATGTGTGATCGTTAATTTGAGCAGTCAATCATGTTGTGGGATGCAATTAAAAATTTGTAACAATTGGGGTTATGATTGTAAGTATACATAGTTTGGCTGCAAAGTGTAGGCACATGAAGTTTAGGGTGGTTTTCTATGACTAAACCTAAAAAAAATGTTTGAGTTTTTTTTTTTTTTAGTTTTTAGTTTTATTTTATTTTATGAGATAAGATTCTTTTTCCCCTAGTTACTAAACCATATTACGTAGTAGGCATATTGAGGATTTAAAAACAAAACAAAAAACCAAACAAGAACAAAAACTAGAAAGGGTAAAGAAAGTGTTAAATTTGTATTGTAATGTAATACTATTTGTCACAACTTATATTCCCCCCCCCCCCCCAAGTTACTGAAACATATTAAGTAAATAAATAAATAAATTGACTATGTGAACTTGGGGGAAAATGGGCTTTTGCCCTTATTTTTTAAAATATCTAGCATAATGTTTATGTTTTGAAAATATTAAGCACCGTGTTCCTATTTTGAAACTCAATTTTAAAAAAAATCAAGTTATAAGTGGAACTCAACATTAGCATATTTTGCCACTTAATTTTTTTTGAAAATTCAAGTGAAACTCAACATTGCTAATGTCGAGTTTTAATTAAAAATATACATATTACTTGGTTTTGAAGATATCGAGTTTTATACAGAACTTGATTTTGTTAAAATTGAGTTTCAAAAATAGGGATATTTTGTTAAATAATTTCAAAATAAATATATTGTCCTAAATATTTTAAAAAATAAGGGCGTAAACTTGTGAAATGCTTATATGTGGGTGGATTGGGAAATGGGTAAAGAGAGTTACTACAAACTTCCAAGAAGGTTCCACAAATCAATGGATTACGGTAAAGTACCACAAATCAATGGACTATCAACTAGTTTTCAACTTTTTTTTTTTTGAGCTATAGTTTTCACTAGTTAANGATGTAGCTAAATTTAAATGTTGAATAAAATAATATGGGGAGAAAAAAAGTAAAAATAAAAGATATAACAATAAACATCAAATTATCAAAAGCATGCTATGTAATATATAATAATAATTTTTTATATACTATCTTTAATTCTTTATAATACAATATAATAACATTCAACAATCAAAGTGAACAAAAAATAAATAAATAAAACATAAAACACAAAACTAAATCACACCAACCTATAATAAAGTTATAAACAACACAAAAATTTATCAACGTCAAATAGACAGGCAAGAAAAATTAAAAAATTCACCAAAAAATTGAGAGAGAAATAACATTTTTTTTATGAGGGAAAATGTTGCATAGAATGGAAGAGTGAATGACAAATTTATGCTAAAAGGATGATAATAAGAAGAAACAAAATAAAAGAAGATAAAGGGAAAGAGGAAGAGTGATATTAAGTTAGAGGGTTTGGGGAGATGAAAATGTAAAGGGAATGAGAAAGGTTGGAGAAAGTGTAAATTATTAAATTTTCAATTTTTTTCAAAATAAAAAAGATGAGAAAATATAAATAATTTAATGATATGGAGGATCACATCTTATTTTAATGTTAAATAAAATAAGATGAGAAGAAACAAAAAGCAAAATCATGCTATGTAAGGGTATAACAATAAACTAAATTATCAAAATCATGCTATGTAATAGGATAATATTATTTTTTATATACTATCTTTAATTATTTATAATGCAATAGGATAACATTTAACAATAAAAAATTAAAAAAAAAAACTTAAAATACAAAAATAAATCTCATCAACCCAAATTAGAGTTCTAAAAAATACAAATATTTATCAAACTAAAGCAGAGATGCAAGAAAAGTAAAAAGATCCACCAAAAAATTGAAAGAGAGAGAGAAAGAGATAACATTTTTATGGGGAGCAACTATGCAAAGAATGGAAGAGAGGATGACAAATTTATAGTAAGAGTGTGTGAATAAAAACTAAAAATAAAAAAAAAATAAAGAAATATGAAGGGAAAGATGAATAGTGATATTAAGGTAAAGGATAGTGGGGAGATGAAATGGTAAAGGAGAGAGAAAAGTTAAAGAAGTTGTAAATATTAAAAAAATAAGTGAATGTTAAAAATAATTATAGGAAAATTGAAAAAAAAAAAAAAAAAATAATAATGACATGGACGTTGATGTGCTTAACATTGATGTAGGAACAATAAATACTATACTTCAGCTTTTAGATATATATATATATATATATATATATATATGAGTGGTTCTGGTGCCACACATTTGTGCACAACTTTGTGCACAACTCGCTCACGTGGTGAGTTGTGGTTGGTGGAAGGGTGGTGGTGGGTCACCCTTCCACCAACCACAACTCGCCACGTGGGCAAGTTGTGCACAGAGTTGTGCACAAAGTTGTGCACAATAGTTGTGGCAGCAGAATTTTCCTATATATATTTCAACTAGTTTTCGTGTTTTTTTTTTTTTTTGACCTATAGTTTTCACTCGTTAAAGGTTACAAATTAAGAAGTACTGTATTGTATATAGTCAGAGCATTTGAAGATATATGTACCTGCATCAGAACACCTAAGGTAACCACAAAAGCGTAAGGAATAGGTTCAACACCAATCCATTCCTCATCCTTGAAGACTTCAAGCCCATATACATCACTTTGAAGAAGAATATTAATGACAACAGGGTCTCTATGTTTGCCCAAACCCAAGGTTAAACTTGGGTCTGGGCATGGTGGATAGTGATTGACCAACAGTGTTTGATTTTCACCAAGTTCACTGCTAAAATGATCGGGGTTGACTCCCAAGCCTTGAGCAATGAGCTCCAAAATCCTAAAGCCCACCTTCCTTAATTCAGCTGCATATATCGCAACAACTTCTCTGAAAAAGGTTACATGAAACATCATCATGTAGTTCATCTTTGTTCTTATGTGTATATCAAGCCACTACTTGGAAAGGGTAAAAAGCATGAAAGAACAAATTAACATGTCTATGACTATGAGGATTTACCGATATTTATGTGGCTTTTCAGGCCAAAATTGGATGTATTTCTCTAGAGGATTACAATGGTGTAACAATCCATCCCTCCAGAAGTGAAACTTTTCAGTTGCAAAATTATGACTGCTTGTATACATGTAGCAGCTCTTATTGGGGTCCTTCCAAGTTTCAATTGCCTTGTCCTCGGCAGATAATGCATGAAACTCCTTAAAAACACTCATGGCCTCATCTATTAAGTTGCTAGGGACTCCATGGTTGATCACCTATTAGATGGTACAAATCATTGCAAAACACAAATGTATCAAATATGAAAAATGTTGCCAAGCATCACTTGGGAATAAATCATTGTCTGGTAAAAGAATAAAAGAAAAGATGTGGGTGGAACCTGAAACATTCCAAACTCTTGGCTAGCTTCCAAAATTTGTTGAAGTATATCGGTTTGATCATGAGCCCCAAGATCAACCACTGGAATATTTTTGCCTAGAGGGAGCATCCCTGGTCTATCTTCTGGTGGGAGTATATACGATTCTGGCAAGGATCGATCATTGTACCAGCTTGAAACAAGGTGCTCCATGGCTTACAACTCAAATCTCTCTTTGGAAGAAGGAAATGTCTAGGTGTGGAGAGAACATCGACCACAAATATGTCAATAAAAAGCATCCACTACAAGTTGTTGAGTCGTTGACTAAAAGAACCATAATTCAATATACACATTTTTTTTCTTCTTAATGTCACTATCTCAACTGTAGAGCATCATTCTATCATATAATATCACGACAAAAAGTATAGGCTCCATTGGTATTCTCCATGATGAAGAATTGTTTTAAGTCTACGAAAAATTATCACTCCATGGGCGGCTTTGGTTTCGTAACCAATATGATTTTTTTATTTCATAGATAACATGCCATACTTAAATAATGAAATAAATCCTAATCAAGCATGTGAAAAAGATTTCTATCATTAAATAACAAACTTCAATAATAAAATTTTATTAAAATAAAATTTTCAACTTTTGGTAGATAGCTTGTACCTGTCAAAACTAAAAGATATATATCGTGTGAATATAAGACAACAACTTATGTCAAGTCCGATTATGAAAGAATTTTAAATGTACAAGGTTTTCTTCTAAATTAGTTTGAAGGAATCTCTTTCTTCAATACACAAAGATTTATAAGACTATCTATATTAAACAAGTTATAAAAATAATTAAAAAACTTTATCAAAAAAAATTAAAAATATCATATGACTAAAATGTAATAAAAATAAAAGGAAAAAAAATATTTGAGATTAAATCAAGCAGACCAAGAGCAAAATGGAGGTGAAAAAACTTATTGATGGTTGAGAGCCAAGGTGATGTTGCGGAAGCCTGAGGAAAACACACGCGATGCTCTCTTTGATGGACAGAAAATAAACTATTAGTGTATGGGTAATAAACCTCAAGTCCATGAGGAGTTCCCTGAATCTACAAGAAGATAAACTGGAATCCACCAAAGAAAAATTTGAGAAAAGCTCTGCAATTTTATTGATAATAATCTACTTCGCCTCTGACAGCTACAAAATATATAAATACTGAGAAAAACGTCTGAAACTCTAATTCGCATTAATTATGCGATTAGGTGACAAAATACCGAAATTTACCAAAAATGAAAAAATTGAGTTAAATGCAAAATCATAAACTACAGACTTTAAGGTCATCCCAAAACATGCAGGACCTTATTCTGACTTTTGATCAAAAGGTTATTAAGGAAACAAAAAATACTATAAACGGCAAAATTGTAGTTTTTGAGACTAAAATGAAGGAAATCTCCATTTTCAGAAGGTATTTCGTGGCAAAGCAACAACTATTGCTCAGAAGGCCGTTTCACTTCAGCCTACCAAATTTCATGCAATTCCAACTCTGAGGCCGAGGCCCATGATTTCTACTAGTGCCTTTTTTCCTTACACGATGATTTCAGATGCGCGTAAGAGTCCAAGAAGGCCATGGCGTTCTGTGCTACATCATGAGGCGTGGAACTTAATCCACTATCCTAAGAAGTGATTTCACTCCATTGGAAGCAGTTTATCCTTGGTGCAATATGGCTCCAGTGATCACCCCCAAGATTCAACCGTAAGCTTTAGCTGTATGTACTCACATACCACAAAGCTTTGAACTCAGGTTAATGCCCAAAAGAATGAAGGAACTCGTGATAGAGATAGAGAAAACATGTTAATGGAAAAATCCTCTGTTTATATATCTTAAGGGAAAGGTTGACAGGAATAAACAATACACATTTTAGAATCCGCCTTGATGGAAGTCAGCCATATTTTGAATTTTTGATTGCCTCCAAAAGTTACTAATGATATTTAGGGAAGTTTCATTAATTCGGGATGTGCTTGATCATAAAGGAAAGTGCCAATTTTATGTGAAAGAAGGGATTGCATAAAAAGGGCAAAAAAAAAAAAAAAAAGGTGGACCAAATGGGTAAGCAGATGATGCGGTGAGTTTAATTCTCATTTCTCACCCATTATTTGTTCTAGGGGTGGCTAAATTTTACACAACCCACGAACCCAATACAACACGACATGAAATTAGTAGGTTATGGATTGAGATTTAATGGGTTCGTGTTATATTCGGGTTGACACGACTAACTCATTTAATAAATGTGTCGTGTTCGTGTCCAACCTATGGAACTTGTTTCACCCATTTAATTAATTATCATTTTACCAATATAACCTTCAAAACATTAGGTATATAAACTTATTTGTTGTTGTGGTTTATTTTCTTTGACATATTGTGATTAATTATTTGTGATATTGAGAGAAAACATACATATATAGTTTTAGTCATATGATTTTTTTAATGAGTCATATGACATATTCAAATAATACACATGGATAGTATTATAAATCATTACCTAGTATCTAGTATATTGAAGGAGATAACTCCTAAACTTTTTTGGAACTAAATTTTGTCCAAATTTTTTATAGGGAGATGAAAGGCACTTAACAATTTAATTTTTATTTTTCTAATAAGACCAAAATACCCTTCAATCATTTCGTCCCAACTCAAATAGTAAAGAGTTTTTGTAACTCAATTGGTTGGCACCTGTGGTGTTTATAAGAGAGACATTTGGAGTTCAATCACCCCTCCCCATTATAAATTATAAATATCAAATTATTAAAAAAAAAAAACAAAAGAAGAAAAAATCCTCAAATCAGCAAACTGAAAAAACAAAAGAAAACCACTACCACACTTCACACAGAAAATCACAACTCTTTTACAAATTAGAACAAAACCAGTACATGTGATTCATAATAAAACTAAATAAAAACAAAGATAACTTAATTACTTGAAGAAAAAAAATGATATGGGTTCATTAAAATTGTGAATTTCACTTAAAAAATGCTCAAAACTAAACAACTGGTTTCCAAAAAACTCAAGGGCCTTGAAATGGGTGCATTGGCTAGCCATGGTTCATGATCTGGTGTTCATTTTGTTACCAATTCTCTTTGATTTTAGTGGACTCTGCTTTCTGAGGAAATGAAAGAGAAAGGAAAGTAGTGAAAGAGAGAGAGATTTGAGATTTACCTTCTGGTTTAAGGGGTTTGGAAATTTTGATCAATAATCTAACGTATAATTGAATGAGAATTCCTTCATATCCTTTGGTAAGAGAGGCCTTTCTTTGTTAAAAGATAAGTTTATACAAAAGACACAACTCTTTATTTAATAACTTAATGTTAAATATATTTTCTGATGAAGCGTAAGTTTGTCAGTCAGCAAATGGAGCCAACCCACATCTCTTGCGTGTATCTTATCAAAGATGGTCACCGGTGTGGTGCTTGCTATAACATCTCCGATGCCAAAGTTAATACAAAGGAGCTTTATGAAGTAAAACAGAATAGCAAAATGATAGCAAAATCATCTCAGTATTTTCTCTCTTACCCCCTTTTGATAGTGTGGGGGCCTTATATATGTTTTTGCAACTCCTAGCCGTTGAGGTGGTTATGGTGGCCTTGATATTCCTTTTGGTAATGTTTTGTGATGTGTAATGTGGCTTTTAATGTGCTCTAATGGCTCATACAGCTGGCCCGTAACCACTCTGGGTGTAATTGGTTGCATTGAATGGCCAGGTTGTCTTCGTTAGTGATGCGGGTATTTAACTCATTTGAGGATGTCCTCGTCTGTAATTGTTGAGATCGTCTCTAGGAGAAATTCGTCAGTCCTGTCAGTTGCCCCTCGATTCTATGGTCGTCAAGACATGTCATGACGACCATAGAATATGAAAGGTTTCTGATGGTAAATGACTCTTGGGGTTTTGTTCCACATTAAATGCGTAGTGGCGGCGCTCTCCGGGTTGTGGCCTACGTGGCACGTTTTGACTGGTGGAGTTAATGCTCCTATTGTTGGAACTATTGGGCTTCCCGCTAGTTTTTCAGTTTTCTAAGTCTTGGTTTTTAAACCTCTTCCCTTCTCATTTTTCCTTTTCACTTTTCTCAAAAACTCCAATCATTGTTCTGAGCATCTTCTTCACCAACCTTACTCTGCAACTTTCTTCCAAACTGGTGCATCGTGCGGTGGTTCTCTTCTTTGAGGAACGTTTTTCTTTTCATTTCTTCTTTCATTTCAGCCTATACATATTGTGGTGGATTTCTAATTTTCCTTTCTTTCGTTTGTGTTTGGCTTTTTGGGTTTCAGGGTTTTTAGATTTTTCCCTCCTTTTTTCTGTTTTCTAGCTTTTCCATGGTCAGTGGTTCTGAGGTTAGAATAGCTTGCCCCTCAGTTTCTTTTCTTTTTGCGCGATTAGGGGGGTCATTGGGAGTTTTCCCATACCTTGAGAATTTCGTTTTCGAGGGTAATTGTTTGACTACTACATTGGCCGATCTATTGCCTTTGCTGCGTTAGTCAATTGATTGGTTTGAGAACCTAGTAAAAGAGGGGAAAATAATGTCTGAGATTAGGTCCAGTGAGCTCGAGATTGGGTTGTTGTCTAGTGGCAATCTAGCGGAGGAAGATACAGCCATCTCTTCTCCTCGAGATTTTCTACTTAAACATTGGTGAAGCATCATCATCCATCAAGTGGGGGTTATTGCATAAGTGAGGGTGATTATGGTGTGATTACTCATCACTTTTGTACATTAACTTCTCCCACTTAATCACACCATAACTAATGGTGTTAGCTACCATCAACATATACTATGATTCCCATGGTATTGGTTTATGTTTATTCTCATCTATGCTTCTCATAGATCGATGTCAATGCCTGATCCTGGCAACCGTACCTATTGTGGCACTTACAAAAGCATTGTTGCCGGCCTTTGTTTATAGCGGCAGTTATTATAATAGGTGACCTATAGTGGCAGTTTTTGAAAACACTAGGAAAAAAGCTGATATAGGACAGTTTTTTTTTTTAGCACTCCACTAATCACACCCTTCGTCATATACAATATTTCTTGCCGTAGACTCTAGATGTCTTATCGATTCACTATTATTTCAAGTGAACAGCACTAGACATGTGGAACTTAGTCCACACACGCCTCCGGGATTTTATTCTGCCTATACTGCCGCCAATGTCCTTTAGCCACACACACCAAACATGTGTCGATGTACATTGACTTCTACGTTATTTACTTTCTCTAAGCCAGTATTTCTAAAGATTCTCCCCAAACAATTTTATCGGCGGATCTGTATGAGCTGTGTAGAAGCAACATAGCTATGTTCTCTGGGAATCCCTGGTCCTTTCGTCTATGCAACCGCATGTAGTATTCCACCTAGATTTTTGAATCCACGAGTCTTACATTGCCCACATGCACTCTATTTCTAACTAGAGTCAAAATGCCTTGGTCATAGGATCAACCACCATCTCGCTGGAGGCGATAATTAAGTTGGACTCATATCTCCCCCCTCTGCACTATATCTAGAATATAGCGATAATCAATGTGTTTGCATTTGGAGTTGTTTGCTCTATTTTTTTATTAACGAGATAGCGGACTTGTTTCATCTAATGGATTAATAAAGAAGGAAGCAGTTGTACGAGCTAATTAAATTTGAATTTGTCACCACTTGATGTTCAGCACCTTGCAACTTCCCATTACTGATAATCTACAATGCAGCATAATTTCAAACGCAATCATTAAGAAACAATACATACATACATACACACATATATATATATATACACATATTAAAAAGTTCATCACAAAAAATACCATAAACTACGAAGTACTTACACTTTGTACCATAAACTACGAAAACTTGCATTCATCACTCCAATTGTAACAAACAATGTAATTTGAATCTCATAGCTTGAATAAATGTTGAAATTAATGATAGCATGCAAGTTACATGACTGTGAAGAAATAAATTCTCAATTTTGCCCTTATAGTCAGTTCGTGTACTAAATTTTTATGGTCTATGTAACTTGCACCTTTTTTTTAAGGTAATTTTTATGGTCTATATAACTAGTCACAGACCTACGCGATGCGTGAGAATATATAATTATTTTGTGATATGATATAATTTATTTTATAATCCATAATTTGTTAATTGAAGATAATATGTTCATCTTTGTTCACCTCAAAAATTGAACATTAGTTGCCAACAAAAAATGATAAAACTACCAAAAAAAAGGAAGAAGAAGAAGCTAAAGTGAGGTTTAACAGGTTAGAATCATCATGTACAAAACTTTATTTACAATAAAATAAAATAAAAAATGTTTTAACTAGTAACTTGCTAGCAAAAAATGATAAAACTACCCAAAAAAAATAAATAAATAAAATGAGGTTTAACAGGTTAGAATCATCATGTACAAAACTTTATTTAAAATAAAATAAATAAATAAAATTTGTTTTAAACAAACCTTATTTAAGAAAAATGATCAGATTTAATAGATCCTCACTTATACCAATTTCCATCAAAGACCAAATTGTTAAACAATAATGTGCCCTTGATTCCATCCATGTCCAGTCCACCACACACATTTATTAATGTATCCATGTACAAATCACCCACTTGTCATGACATTCATTTTATCAATGTTTTGAATTCCCACAAAGAATCAAAATAGTGCAAATAGTGCGTATACACATTGTAAGTGAGTGAGTTAAGAACATAGGCATATATATTATATCTTACTAACATGACCACATACATCCATATAATAATGTGGTCAGACGTAGCCATAAAAAATTAAGTCCATATTTCAATTGCATCGTAGCTTTTTCTACCCGTTGTTTCATAGCTGTATAGGTAATGTTTATGAATTTAAAGAATTCAAAACATCTGTCATAAAAGTAGTTTACGCACATGACAATCAATTCTATGATTTAAAAAGCTTTCAACCCAACCACCACGCACCCTTGGTACGGTGGTCACTTCACAAGTATAAATGCTTGTGGGGTGTGGGGGGCAAGGGCCGGGTTTTAAGTCTCCAAGAAAGAGCTTCACACACATATACACTTAGATTAGATTAAAGTAGAAATTAAATCTTGTTAAAAAAAAAAAAAAAAAAAAGCTTCAGCCCAAGCCTTAAAGTTTATGGTAAAAAACAATTAAACCATGCGTTATATCACTATATATATGAAATTAATTGTTAAATAGAAAGTAATTTACAAATCTCAAAAGCTGGTAAAAAAGAAAACTGATGAAAAGGATATGAAAAATAAATTGTAAGTTGTGATTTACAACTAATTTGTGTTGGCTTTAATTTCGTGCCAAATTTTTTTGTAATTTTGTTCAATCTTTTGTACCCTATATTTTATATGAGATTTCATTGTAAGGGTCGTGTGTAAGAGAGAGTGTTAAGACTCAAGACTCATTGTAGATCAAAGGTGTTTTCGCGAGTTGCTCGTGAGAAGCCTTCCCGCAAAGTGAAGCATGTGCTCAACACATGACTGGAATGTGAAGAGTCATGACAGATGGTGACATCTGGTTTTCATGAGTGTCTCACAGGTAAGGCCATCCCGCAAGATACCCGTGAAACATTCTGTTTTGCCAATTTGTCATATCTAATACACCAGGTCTCTACCCACACTATATATACCCACATTACCCACATATTGAGAGGAGTGCATTTTAGAGAGAAAAACCTAGCCATTACCCTTGAGAGCAGTGGCAGAGTTAGGATTTCAATTTAGGGGGGGCAAAATTCAAAAGCAAGATTGAAAGTAAAATTAATTTAAATATTTTTTTTGATAGATATAGAGTTATTAATAAATATTATTAATCGATGTTAATAACAAAATAGATATAGAGTTATATACTATTAATGCAATTGTTGTACAAAATCTAATATAATATAAACTCTAATTTATTTTTTCATACATAATTTAATTTGTTCAATTGGAAGATTAGTAAAATACACCTCAATATGAGTTTGTTTAGAATTTGAATCTAAATCATTATTATAATTTTGGCTTCTCCATAATCTTAATTCATTATAAGTATATATTTCATATTATTAAAATAAATAAAACATAAAAAATCATAGTTAATAACAATCAAATTAAGAGATTATTCTAAATATATAGAATTTAAACATGTAATTTGATTCCTTAAAATAAATTGAAAAAATAAATCAATATAAAAGAATTATAAAGTTGTATTTTCATTCATGCAAAATTCAGTATTTTTTACTCTATTCTTTAAGTAGTAAGTAGTTATGATTATGTGGGAATACCTTATTTGAAGAACAAATTGCCCTAAGAAAAGCACTCCAGGAAAAAAATTTCCAGTGCTTGAGCACATGTGGCATGGAAAAAAAGCATGTGTGTTGAGTAGGACCCACAGAACTTTGTTTTGTTTGGAAAAGGACAAAATAATGTTATGAAGTTTGCACCTAATATTGCTTTCTTCTTTAGTCTCTAGGCGTGTGGAACGTTTGTGTCAAGGTCAAAATACTTGATAACGTAATATTTGAGTTGTTACTTTAGATTTTTTTAAGGAGGTCAAGGGGGGCACTTGCCCCCTCTCGCCCCCCCTTGCCTCTGCCCCTGCTTGAGAGTGAGAGATTTTCATACCCACAATCCTCTACATAATCCATTGTGGTTTTCCTCAACTCCTACCTCTCCATATCCAAATCCTTGAAAGGTTGATAGCCCAAACACTCACCATACCCATCCTGAGTGTAAAGTGAGGTTTTGGTGCTACTGCATTGGAAGAAGCCATTTGTTTGGTGGATGCAATCAGGCTGAATTGCGTGATCCGGAAAGTTAGAGAAGACAAGGCTTCGTCAAGTCAGTTGGTAGCAGGAGCTTGGAGAGCTCAAGTACATGAGGTAGACTAAACTTGGAGGGTCTTTTGTTATTTGTGTACTCCAACTCATTCTCTAGTAGATCAATTTACCGCTTGGAGGGCGGCGGAGATATTTTTCGCCAAATTCTTCGGTTTCCTCTTCGATAACACATCGACGTGTTATCTTGTGTTTGCATTCTTCTTCCCTACTCTTTTAGCTTTCATTTTACTGCTGTGATTTGATGAATATGGCTTAGAATAGTTATTTTGTTTGTTCGCTTGCATTTTCTCTATTTTGCACTTAGTTTAAGTTAGAGTAAATTAACCAAGTCGTAATTTTAATTTGGGGGTCTAAATAGCTCTTGTGTTTTTACACAAATTCGAGCTTTCATAAATTAATTTGATCTTTCCACTTAAATGACCATTTAATCAATAATAATTATTTCATAAAAAATTTCCAACACATTGTGGTTAAAGTTGGTGGCAAACTTGCTGAGCTTGGCCAATTGTTCTTGCCTCGGAGAAGATGGCTATTAGCATTCCAACTCATGAAATTTAAATGGCTATGGAAAATTATCAGATCGTATCAGTTGTTATGCCCCAAAAATAGTAGTTGCTTTTGCCTTCATTGGATCACATTAACTATATCATACTGTGTTTAATAATCAAAGAAATAGCAAAATTCAAAACTTAAAACTTGGCATATAGTAGTATTGTTAAGTTTTGTCTAATACTCATGTACACAGTATTCTAGATATTTAAGAGGAGAAAATTCTAAACGAAAATCAAGTTGCTGAAAAAAATTACATATTTTAAAATCTAAAACTACAAACCCAACTATTGTTCATGTACAAAATATTATAGATAGATATTAAATAATCAAGAACCAATTAATTTTTCCACCCACACAACAATTAGCTTAATGCTAGATACTAATAGAATTCAAAAGGAATTTAGTTCTTTGAATTATATCACTCCTAAAATCCCAAACAATTTCTCAAAAACTAAAAAATCCACAAAGTTATTCATCAACCAAATAGGCCAGCTAAGGTCCAAAACACAAAAATTCCAGCTACAAGACAACAGTCTACGTAAACTAATGTACTTTGAAGAATTTAAGTTTCATTTAAAAAATTAAGATTAAAAAAAAAATTAAACTGTTAGACCCCAAGTTCCATACAAACATAAAATAATTAAGATTCAAACTCTACTCTCTTTTCTCTTCCATTTTCACAATTTCTAGGTCCACAAATATTCCAATTAAATAGTAAACAACAAATTATTAATATAAGAAAAAGGAAATCTAATATAACTGTTGTGTATTGAACCATAAAAAGCAAATTATCAAGGACCACCCAAGAAAAACAAAACATTTATTCCCCTTTCTTCAAAAGTTTCTAAGAAAGGAATGGCTACCAATTAATTGGTATGATCTTCAATAGAACAAAAAGTTTTTAGTGATTGCGAGGCTTGATTGTTGACATCTATCAATGAGTGGACAAATGGAATAGAGATAAAAAAAATTTAAAAAAAAAAATTAAGTTCATTATATAAAATGACAGGAGAAAGAGAACATTAGCAATTTCGTTTTGGTGAAAATAAATAGCACTCTTACCATAAAACAAAGACCAAAATGAAAACATCACATTGAAGTTAATTATCAATTAGAAAAATATTATAGCAAACATATTGAGAGAAACATTCTTGCAGCCTAGAGAAGGGAAACCATAAAACAATTTACAACAAACATGATCAAATGCCAAACTCCAATCAATTTTGAAAAAGAAAAAAATATATTTGAATAGTTTTGAGGTCATGAAAACTCAAACTCATTCATCATGAAATCCCAAAATTGAATTACATTAGTTTTTTCAAGTAATGAGATGGAAATAAATAAATAATAAGAATAATAAAAATAACAAAACTCATTTTGAGTTCATACCCTTTGGACCTGGCCTCCTAATGTTTGCCTCTTATATGCATCAGTTTTGGCAGACATACTTAAGTCATGACAGAAAGAACGGTTAAAACTCTCAAGAAACTATCCCATTGAAAGCCATACTGATCAATTTGCAAAGAGAGAACAACTAATAATTTATAAAGAAAGAAAAGAGAGGTGAAGAGGTTGCAATTTGTAGGTGATTGTCAAAATTCCATATAATAGCAGCATCTGAAGAGTCTGGGTTAATAGAGAGACACACAATAGAGTTGGAGATAGAGTAACAACTAAATTTAAAGAGATGCTCAATAAATGTCAATCGATAAATCGAAAAATAAAAATGAAAAAAAGAAAATAAATGACAACATGATGCTGACGTGGCTTAACTGGAGCATAGTAACAATAAATGCTACGCTTTAGCTTTTAGATATATATAGATATAGATTGTCAATCATGCTATGGGATGCAATTTGCAAAGTTTGTTACAATTGGGTTGTGACTTGTGATTATAAGTTTCATAGTTTGGAGTGAAAGTGTAAGTACCCTAAAGTTTAAGGCAGTTTTCTATAACTATATATATATATATATATATATAAGTTAAATAACCATATTAATTAGTAGGCATATTGATGACAATTTTTTTTTAAAGTAAAGCAGGTGTTAATATTTGCATTATGATACTATTTTTCACAATTTATACGATATCCCAAAACTTTTAAAAAAAAATTAAAAAAAAAAAAAAATTGCCTATAATTAGAGTATCCCACAATCATGTAAATAAAAAAAAAAAAAAAAAAAAAAAAAAAAAAAAAAAAAAAAAAAACTAATTTTCACTAATTAAACATCTTGCAGTTACAAATCAGCTACCTAGTATATATATCCTTCCAACGAAGAAAAAAAAAACAAGTTTATTATATTCTAAGATATATGTACGTACCTGCAAAGGATAGCTGACTAACACCAATCCATTCCTCATCCTTGAAGACTTAAAGCCCATATACTTCACTTTGAAGAAGAATATTTGTTAGATTCTAAAGATTTAGGATTAAATGTTTAGATTCCTATTTTGTGTATGGTGGCAAAACAAGAACAAAAACATGTTTAGTTTAGGTGTTAGACATTGCTCAAGATTATACAAATCAAGATTCAAGAACATTCAAGCTACAAAAAAGGAGAGTTCAAGTTCAGTGAAGTTCGACTGATCGAAAATTAGATTCGACAGATCGAAAATCGCAATAAATCAAATTATACAAAATTTAAATCAGGCCCAAGCCTGCGAAAACGTTTAGGGTTTCAATCCAACACTTCTAACTATAAAAGGAAAACCCTAACTACGTTTTAAAGACTCTTGGAAGACTTGTGACAATTGGTTTCATTGGTTTTCCTGGGTCATCATATTACTATTTTTTTTTTACTTTTCCGCACTAAGTAATATGTTTGCATGAGTTTAACATATATCTGAATATTTAATCTGAGTAACTACTTGGATAATTAATTAGGTTAAACTAATCTGGTTTGTATGGGTCCAAACTAAACAAACAAGTGGTATCAGAGCGAGTTAGCTCTTGTTTAGGTAGTTTTACCTTGAGTTGATCCTTGACCCCTGCTGTCATAAAACACAATCACTCTCCAGTAATCTCTCCCCATTTCAATGGAAATAACTATACCTATTGGAAGGTAAGAATGAAAGCCTTCTTGAAATCTCTAGATGAGAGAGTTTGGCTATCTGTGGAAAATGATTAGGAGAGACCTGCCACTAATGTGGGTGAATGGACTACTTCTCAAAAAGAAGCGACAAGCTTTAACAGCAAGGCTATGAATGCGATATTCAATGCCATTTCTATGGAAGAATTCAAAAGGATCTCTAATGTAAAGGTTGCACACACTGCCTGGAATATCCTGCAAACTGTGCATGAAGGCACTAAAGCTGTAAAGATTAATAAACTATAACAGTTAATCTCTAGGCTTGAAAACTTTAGAATGGCAGATGATGAAACTTTTGATGAGTTCTATGCCAAACTGAATGACATAGTAAACTTAGCTTTTAACTTGGGTGAAGTATATGATCAACCTAAGATTGTTAGGAAAATCCTTAAGTCCTTAACTGAAAACTTTAGACCCAAAGTCACTACCATAACTGAAAATAAGGATGTTGACACTATTCTTGTAGATGAACTTGTAGGATCTCTTCAATCCTATGAGTTTGACTTACCCAGGACTAGCAAATCCAAATCTATAGCCCTAAAATCTATTGATGAAGTAGATGATTGTGGATTTGATGATGAAATCTCTTCTACAGAGATTGCTTATCTTGCCAAGAATTTTAGAAACTTTCTAAGAAACAATAATAAAAGTTCACGAAATCGAAATTATGCTGACCCTAAGAATGTGAAGAAGAATGAAACAACTAAGAAAAATACTTCTAAAAAATCAAAAGACAAAGTTGTTCAATCTTTTAATGATTCTTTATGCTAACAGTGTTTTGGTTGTCAAGGGTATGGTCATCATAGGTCAGAATGTCCTACATATTTAAGATCAAAGGTAAAAGCTATGGCCGTTACCCTTAATGACGATGAAACTTCTGATCATGAGTGAAAGTGATCAAGAAGGAAATTTCATGGCTTTCACTGCTACTGCTAAAGTAAGTAAGTCTGAAATTGTTGATGAGAACCCTTCTGATGGAAAACTCTCTGAGAATGTTGACTTGCAAGAGGCTTATAACAAGCTTTGCAAGATTGCAGCAAAGGAGGCTATGAATGTTAAGCTAGGTTTGAAAAAGATTAACACTCTTAAGAAAGAAAAGAAAAATTTGTTGGTAAAATTGTTTAATGCTAAAGAGCTCATAACTACTATTAAGATTGAGAACATGTCTTTGGTTGAAAAAATTAGAAGTTTAGAATCTGAATTATTTGTTATTAGAGAACAACTTGATAGGATTTCCACTTCTAAACTGGATAACTTGCTAAATGTTCAAAAATCTACTTCTAATAAAATAGGGTTAGGGTTTGTTGAAAGTGTTTCTTCATCTGTTGTTACTCCTACTAAGTTTGTTCCTGTTATATCTATTCCTAAACCAGAAGTTAAGATACCTAAGGAAGAGGTTCTTGCTACTAGGAAGATTAGGTTAGATCTTAATGAGACAAAACCATAAAAACCTACACATTCTAGAGGTAAGAAACAACACAAACCTCAACGGTTTTGTCACTTCTGTAGTGGAGCTGGGTATACTCGCCCAAACTGTTTTAAGTTGCAAGTCACAAAGCAAGCAACTAAACAAAAAGTGTCTACGCCAAAAGCACAAGATCCTATGACACTTATTCATGAATTGGTAAAGGCTCTTAACCTTTATGCCAATGCTGGAGTTGATCAACAATCTCATATGTTTAGAAACTCCAATACTAGGTTTGCATCTAAGAGAGTGTGGATGCAAAAGACTCAATCTCAGTGAGTCTGTTTGACATGGTCCTCGTGCTTTAACTCTCGATCCTTTTGTCCAAAATGTTTTTGATTAGGACTTTCTTGCATTACATTTGTTTAGGATGTTTTTAAGTTTTTTTTTTAAATAAAAAATAATAGAAAAAAAAAATTGTATTACACATCACTTATTATGTAATTGAGGTTGGCCAATGAAATTTTCATTTCATGACTATGTACCTTATTTAGCTTCGATGAGCTATTTTATGCACTTTGCTAGTTTGTGCTATGTAGTGCTTTATTGTGTAAGTTGTTTATAGTCTTTAAACAAATTGAGAGTTCGTTTAGACCCCTTAAATAGATTGTTTGACCTAATTAATTAGCCAAGTGATTACTTATATTAATTTCCAGATCTAGGTTAAACACAAATAAATCATATCGTGCTAAGTTGCGGAAAAGTAAATAACACCACAATATGATTACCCAGGAAAACCAATGAAAGTAACCATTTCAAGGTAAAAACCTAGAGAGGATTTTACCTAGTTATCCTTAAGGTAAACCAAATCCACTATAAGAGAATTGAAGTTTTTACAATCAAATTTAACTCTAAATCTATTGCTACCTCATGTAGTAACTTACTAACACGACCATATGCAAGCTCTGAATTCACGGACTCCTTCTCTTTTTGGATTTACAGTAACATAAGCACACACTTGCTTGTGACTTTGAGACTCTATTCAAAGGTTTCAGATCACCTTTACTTGTTGATCTTGTAGCAGCAACTTCTACAATACTGGATCTTGATATTCTTCAAGAAATATTGCCAGTAGAAGACTTTAAAGAGGTTTGGGAACAAAAACCCTAGATCTACAATTGGAGGCACAAGATGCACTCTTTTCTCTCTAAGAGCTCTGAAAACATAGTTAGGGTTTTCCTTTATATACTAGAAGTGTTTCACTTGAAAACCAAAACGTTTAAGCAGAGTTTAAGCTGAAATAGAATTCTACAGAAATTTCATCTCTGCGATTTTCGATCAATCGGATTTCACCGAATTCAAATTTTTCTTTCTGCAACATGTATGTTCTTGTGTTATGACTTGTAACACCTTGAGCATTGTCTAATAAACTCTATAGACTCTAAGATCTATACCTAGACAAGTTTGTGCTCATGGTTTGCCAATTATTCTAAACTTTTAGAACCTAACACAAATGATCTTGATTTTGATGTCACATTCTTTTGATTGTAAGGACTAAAACATCTTAGAAGAAAGGCATAAATAATCATCTCACCACTAAACTCGCCAATCATGAACACCTGTTTGCAATTCATAAAAGCGGTGCTCAGTAAGGTGTAGCACTTGCATAGCAAGATAAAACGAGGTGCTGATTTCAGAAGCATAAGAAATAAAAGAATATAAAAAGAAAAAGAAAAGCAAAAAGGATCAAAATGCTTTTACATGATTGCAAGCATGTTTTCTAGCAGATGTGAGAGTTATATGATGTAACTCGTTAGGTGATAGTCACTTTCAAATTAATGTGATTGATGATGTAGAAAATTTGTTTGGTTACTATCTACATAGCACATTTTCAGTGATTTGTACACATTCTAGTTGCACTTACTACACGCAACTCTTTACTAAGCATAGTACATATGATTGTGTGTTAACTAATATGGCCATCTTAAATTGCTTATTTGTGATGTTTAATACATTTTTCTTGAATTGCAATGAATTTTAAGAGAAATTTAATATATATATATATATATATATGAGTGAATTCTTTTAAATCTTTTGGGATCATTTGTATGCATTTCATATCACGAAAATAGTTTTCATTATGTTTCTGCATTATTTTTTCAAGGATTTCAAAAATTCCATATTTTTATGTTTTTGATTGATCGAACTTGTTTCTTGACCGATTGAAAAAGCTCAGTTTTTAAGCCAAAACTCTCTGTCCACTTGGATTCCTCTTTGATTGCTCTTCGATCAGTCGAATTCATAAAAGCCTTTCTTCTATCGCTGTTCAATTCTTCTCGACCGATCGAAATTTGAAATTTTCGAATTCTTAAGGCTTAACAAATCAGTTTTGCTCTATTCTCTTTTTTCTCTTCGATTCCTCTCGATCCCTCTTCTTAGGTCATATTTTTTAGTCTTTTTCCAAGTCAAAGCTTCAATGGTTTTCTTCTTTGTCATCTAGTAAGACTCTTTTACCCTTTCTTTTTTATTATTTTACATTTGTACATGCATAATCATCAAATTTTTCATAAATTTCGAACTTAGGATTTTTTTTTTTTTTTTTGGTTTTTGATGATTCTAGATGTTTTGATCAAATTTTTTTACTGGGTTTTTGTTCATGCATGATATAAACATGTTTCCTTTGCTTTAATTTCAAAATTTTCATGATTTTTGAAAATTTTCGAAATTAGGGTTTATGTGTTCTTGAGGAATTTGAGGTTTTTGTTCAATTAGGTAAACTTGGCTAAAATTGACCTTTGTTTTGTTTAATTGGTTGTCCATAACATGTTTTATACTTCTTGTGATGCTCAATTAATCAATTTGTGTTTTTTTTTTTTTTAATTGGGGTTTTTTATTTACAAAAATTGGGAATTTTTCATAAAACTTTAATTCTTGGGTCATTTTTTCAAAATTGTGAGAAAATTGAAATTTTTATTGCATTAGTTCATGCATCACTTATGTCTCTGCATTATGCATGATATAGATTTTGAAGATTGCATATATGTGTGTGTGTGTGTGTGTGTATTTGTCTCATCTCTCTCTAATGCAGTTTGCCCTTGGTTTTGTGTTCTATTTTGTGTTTTTCCTTTCTTTAGATCTTATTTATGGCTCCTAAGGTTGGTAGAAAATTTAAAACCAAATTCAAAAAAGTCTCTAAGTCCACCTCTGCTCTTGTAATTGAATTTGATCATATTAGGTTTCCTAATTCTAAAAATGAAAAACTTTTTGAAACCTTGATTAAGTATAGGTCTATTTGGAGAGAAATAAAAGTAAATCTAGATGAATTAGATCCTTCTTATAAAGTTGTGATTTCCAACTAGCCTTTGTTGGCTTTAATTCTGTGACAAATTTGGTTGTAATTCATTCAATCATTTCTTTGTATTTATATGGGTTTATTTGTGAGAGATTGGCAAAGAATCAAGCTTCAAAATAAGAATCAGTGCAGTTCGTGACTAGCTCGCAAGTAAAGCAACCTGTGAAAAGGCCACATGTGAAGCACATGACTAGAAGTACTCATGCCAGCCTGTCCAGTTCGCGAGTACTTCGCGAGAAAGGCCATCTCACAAGGTACCTGCAAAACTCTCTGTTTGGCAAATGAAAAAGTGATTTACCAAATTCTTTACCTACACTATATATACCCTCATTACCCACGATATGTAAGGAGTGCTTTTCAGAGAGAAAACCCTAGCAAAACACTTAAGAGTTAGAGATTGTCATACCCACAATCATCTACACATTTTCTCTTGGTTTTCCTCTACTTCTACCTCTCCATATATACATCATTGAGAGGTTCTTAGCCTAAACACTTTCCTCATCCATTATGAGTGTTAAGAGAAGTTTTGGAGCATTTTGGAATCATTGGAAGAAGTCGTTGAGTGGCAAATGCAATCGGGCTAAATTACGAGATCTGGAAAGCTAGTGAAGACAAGACTCCGAGAAGTCTGTTGGTAGCAGGAGCTTGGAGGGCTCAAGTACATTGGGTAGATTAGGCTTGAAGGGTCCTTTAGATATTCATGTACTCCAACTTATTTAGTAGTGGATCAATTTCGACTTGGAGGCTCGCAGAGACGTTTTTCACCAAGTTCTTTGGTTTCCTCTTTGATAACATGTCTGAGTGTTATCTTATGCTTGCATCTCTCTTCCCTACTCTTTAAGCTTTACTTTTATTACTCATTGTTGTTGCATATGGCTTAGAGTAGTGTTACTAGTTTATTGTGCTTATGTACTCTTATTCCGCACTTAGATAAGTTAGAGTGAAAGCAATCTAGTCGTAATTTTAAAATTGGGGGTCTGCACAAGTTTTAGCGTTTTCACACTAATTGCTTTCACTTCTATTCTTAGAAATCTACAGTCTAGGAATTGGTTGTCTTTGTGTTCTAATTTTGTTCGACCCCTAACTGCTTTGATTAGAGAATTCTATGTGAATCTCTCTATTCATTCTGATGATTCAGGTGGTCATTACTTGACCACTTGGATTAGAGGTGAAGAATTTTAGATTACTAAGAAAGTAGTATCTGATGCTCTTAATGTACCTCTTGTTCGTAGACCTACCTTTCCATAAACTGAGTCTCCTCCCTTTGATGATGTGATGAACCTTCTATGTGGAAAATTAGTTACTTAGGGATCTGACCCAAGAATTAACTCAATTGAGTTCACTGAGCTTAATTACATCTTCTTTAGGATAGCTTATCTAACATTTTTCCTATCTCTCATATCCATACTATTCCTATAGAAAGGTGTGTCTTTTTGTATGCTCTTATTACTGATGGCTCCATTTGTTTTCCTTCTCTTTTCATTCAAACCATTGTTGAGGCACATAGGAGTATGTCTAAGATGCATCGTTTATTCTTTCCAGTTTTTATAAATAAGCACAATATACCGATAACACTACTTTGAGCCATAGCCAACCACAATGAACAATAAATGTTAAGCTTAAAGAGTAGGGCAGAGAGATGCAAACACAAGATAACACCAAGATGTGTTATCAAAGAGGAAACCGAAGAACTCAGCGAAAAACCTCTTTGCAACCCTCCAAGTTGAAATCGATCCACTAATGAATAAGTTGAAATACACGAATAACAAAAATCCTCCAAGCCTAATCTACCCAATGTACTTAAACCCTCTAAGCTCCTGCTACCAATGGACTTCTAAGAGTCTTGTCTTCACTAGCTTTCTGAATCCCACAATACTGCCCGATTACATCCGCCAAGCCTCACCGGCTTCTTTTGGCAAATACCCAAAGTTTCCCAAACTCTAAAACACTCTCTACACTCTAAATAGGCGTGGGTTGTGTTTGGGTTCAAATCTCCTCTCAAAGTATAACAATGGGAGAGGTAAGGAGAAACTACAATGATTTCTCACTAAAAGATGAGTAGCTCTCTCTCTAAAAGATGGGTGTGTTATAGAAACCTATCTAGGGTTTTCTCTCTAAATAGCCTTTTCTTTACTTTTGTGGGTAATGATGGTATATATAGTATAGGTGAAGGGTAAGAAAGTCACACTTAAAATCCTTTGGGCAGAGAGTTTCGCGGGTACCTTGTGAGATGGCCTTTCTTGTGAAGTACTCACGAAATGCAGCCTGGCACTTGACTCTTCAGCTTCCAGCATGTGCTTCTCACGTTGCCTTTTTGCGGGTTCCTTTACTCGCAAGCTTCTCACCAGACAATGACGAAACTGCACTAATCTTCATTGCAAGCTTGATTCTTCACCAACTTAATACTAAACCCAATACAATAAAATCCCATAAAATACAAGGAAATAAATTAATGTAATTACAACACTTTTTGTCATGGAATAAAGCCAACATAAAACATAAATGTAAATCACAATGTTACAATCTCCCCATTTGGCTATTCCGTGACAAAAACACCTTATAACAGACTCTACACTTAAACGTGAGTTTGGGAACAATGGTAAAACTCACTTATACCTAAATTTAGAACCTGTGATGAACTTGGAACAAAATATCTGTATCTTGAAACACTTGCATAAAACACATTGACCCCTCAAGGTAAAACAAGCAATAAAAGGACAAGTATAATGTAGCAAGTAAAAAGCGATCAAGTAAACATGATGTGAAACAAAAGAGCAACTTGATCAAACACTAAATGGTAATATGGAAATGGCTACAATGATCATATGGCAAAGCAAATAATCATCCAAACATGAAACCAATAAAGCACAATGGCATAAGGATGTATGCATGTTCAACACATAAACACAATGCGATGAGAACAACAAAGCATAGATAGTAAACATAACTTAAAGCACCATAAAACAACAAGAAAACAAGCATAAAGAAAAACAAACAAAATAAGGTTTTCTCATTAAAAGAAATGTCTTCTCCCCCTTGGTAAATGCATCTCCCCTATGGAATTTCTCCCCCTACGACTGTGCACGAGATAGAATTTCTCCCCTTGAGAATGTGCACATGAGTCATATAGAAATGACGATACACTTTGGTATACTCTTTAGTATACTCTCCCCATTTTTGTCACAAATAGACAAATGAATCAAGAGGAATAAGGGAAAGAAAAGAAGATATGAACAAGGGTAAAGATGCATGAAGGTGCAAGATGAATGAGAAAATGAAGCTTAAACAAAAGACAAAACACCTTAAAAACAAAATACTACAAAGCATAAAGTAAAATATGACATGCTAAGGATGAGGAAATAAGATATAGACCAAGGCATGACATTGGTAGCAAAGGTGTATGCAAGAGGTGGCTATGTGCAATGCATGAACAAAGCGTGAGAAATGCACTTGTGGGGTAAGGTGTGTAAAACACACAACCAATAAACCAAACATGTTCCTAATGTGGAAACATGAAAAACCCCAAATTTTGGTACTCATCAGAGTCCAAAAGAGTGAAAAAATACCATAGAGGCATTTTATCAAACACTTAGCATGCACACACTATACATATATGATGAGCAATGCATGAACATGTGAAAATCTACCCTTAATGCATGTTATTTTTGCCACAAGGGGCCAACATCCAAAGCAAATAGACATTCAAAACCAAACCCAATTAAAAAAATTGCCAAAAATTAAGTTTTTCCCAACTATGAACATAAAACCCCCCAAAAACATAATCTAAGGATTAAAAACAATTAGAAGTGTTAAAGATACATATTTATCCTTTTTTTAATAGAGGTGGAAAACAGGAGACTAACGGTGGTAATCTCAAGTGGGCAAAATGTTAAGTTTTAAACTACGGGTAGGCAAAGTAAAAACAGACCTAAACACAGGTGGGTTTACTATAATTTGCCACTTTTTATATATTTAATAGATCACATGCCATACTTAAATAATGAAATAAATCCAAATCAAGCTTGTGAAAAAAGATTTCTATCAAAATAACTGACTTCAATAATAAAATTTTATTAAAATATAAACTTTTCAACTTTTGGTAGGTAGCTTGTAGCTATCAAAACTAAAAGATATATATCTTTAATAGGTCTGATTATGAAAGAATTTAAAATGTTCAAGGTTTTCCTTTAAATTAATTTGAATGAATCTCTTCCATTACACAACAATTTATAAGACTATTTATGGGAAATATATAAACAAGTCACAAGAATAATTAAAAATGTTAAATTACAAGAAAGTATACTTGTATAGTTTTAGTAAAATTACCTTTTTAACAAGTCATGTGACTTAATAGAGGTGGAAAACAAGAGACTAACAGTGGTAATATCAGGTAGGCAAAGTGTTAAGTTTTAAATCACGGATAGACAAAGCGAAAACAGATTTAACCACAGGTGGGTTTACTGTAATTTGCCCCCTTTTTTATATTTCATAGATCTCAAGCCATACTTAAATAATGAAATAAATCCAAATCAAGCTTGTTAAAAAAGATTTCTATCAAAATAACTAACTTCAATAATAAAATTTTATTAAAATATAAACTTTTCAACTTTTGGTAGGTAGCTTGTAGCTGTCAAATTTGAATGAATCTCTTCTGATGGTGAACTAAAAATTGAATTAACTCCAATTCGTACATGAGAGTCATCCAGGTCAGAAAGATAGGAATGGTCATTCCTAGTAGGACGGTCATCCATGGGCATAAAGGTCATCCATCAAGAAGGTGTCTAGACAACCCCCCACACTTAGGAAATTTCTAGAAAGATTTATCTACAAAAGCTTATAAATCGGACCACGTGTTACTATTTTAAAACATGAGCAAGATCTTGGTTCATCGCTATAACTTTCTACTAAGTACTTAACTTCCAATGACAATTGTAAAAGATAAGATTGAACATTCTAACTTCTATAGCAGTTGTGGAAGTTAAGTCTGAACCTTCTAACTTCCACAAATATTGGGGAAGTTATGAGACAAGTAACCACTCCAAAGCGCACTATATAAGCACTCATCCACATCAAATGAAAGTAAGTTCTCACTACTCCCAAAGTTGGAATTCTAACATTCCAGAGAAAAAACTAACTTAAGCATCGGAGGGTTCTTGGCCGGTTCATCCCTGTCACCTTTGATCTTGTGTCTTTTTCTTTTCAGGCCTCCCAAACAATCACTAGTTCATTGAAGTCCGGAGCATTCAGCCTACTGATTTTCTTTGCATCATCAGTTGGCGCTGTCTGCGAGAAAGATTAAATTTGCGTTTTGCAATTTATCTTTCTTTGACAAAAGGCTGCATGGTTTGGACAAGATCAATGGCCATTAATCCAGGCCACCAGGAGAGTGGGAACGCTTCTAGTCATCCCAACCATGATCATCAATTAGCACTTGTCATGCAACCACCTTCCATACAACAAGTGCAATCCATGCTGAATAAACCCGTCAAAATCAAGAGTTGACTAAGGAGGTTACTCTAAGGAGATAGCATCATGAAAGATATGTGGAAGGACAATTCCAGAGACAAGAAGTTAGAGAAGGAGAAAACGCTGAGCATGAGAACCAATCAAGGGGTACTGCTTCATGAAGAGTGCCACACTTGGAGAGTGAAATGGATCAAATGAGGAAGGCCATGGATGAGATAAGGGAGAACATTAGAAGGGCAAATCTCGAAGATGATTTAGTTCATTGAACTGATTCCCTTTTCGTGGCTTCCATCAACAGTCATCCCCTACCTTCTAAGTTCAAGATGCCTGCCTTGGAATCGCATGATGGTACGCGCAACCCATGTAATCATATCGCAACCTTCAAGACTACGATGCACCTTCAAGGGGTTCCAGATGAGATTATGTGTAGGGCCTTTCCTACCACCCTTAAGGGGCCAGCACGAGTGTGGTTCAGCAAGATACCTCCAAACACTGTGAGTTCTTTCGAAGAATTGAGTAAGTTGTTTGTCAACAATTTTATCGAAGGACAAAGGCATAAGCGCTCCTCATCCAACCTGTTAACCATAGAGCAAGGGGAAAATGAAAGCTTGCAATCCTTCATTACTAGTTTCAATAGGGAAGCCCTGACAGTAGATGAGATAGACGACAAGTTGTTATTGGCAGCCTTTCATAATGGAGTTAATTCTGATTTATTTATCCATAAACTCTATGAGCAAGAGCCTCAAACCATGGCTGAACTCGCCCATTCAGCCCAAAACTTCATGAATGTAAAGGATGCAATCATAGCCAAGTAGAAGAAGAAAGCCGAGCAAATGGAAGCAAATTTCCCGCGTCATCCAGAACAGGGTCCTCGTCCAAAAAAGGCCTAGACAAGAGAGAAGAAGGATCGAGACAACATAAAGGCAAGTTCCTCCTTAGGAAGGAGTCAACACTACACACCCTTGAATGCTCCACTTGATCAAGTACTTATGCAAATTAAGGATAACCCATTCTTGAAGTGACAAGAAAAGATGAAAGGAGATCCCAATAAGCGCAACAAGAACAAATATTGTTACTTCCATAGAGACCATAGGCATGACACAGACGAATGCTATGATTTAAAGCAGCAAATAAAGAATCTTATCAGACAACGAAAGTTGAGACATTTTATTAGAAGAGATCATGAAGACGAGAAGTTGAAAGGAAAGGTAGAAGAGTCATCACAGCCCTCACTTGGAGAAATGAGGGTTATTATAGAAGGTACTTCAACAGGGTAGTCTTCCAAGTCAAGAAAGACATATCTCAAGGTGATACAAAACATCTAACTCTCTAGACGATCACCAAGGATGAGGGGGACAGACGAGCCAGCCATTACGTTCACGGACAAGGATGCTGAAAGAATCCATCACCCACATGACGATTATACAACTAGAAGGGCGATGGTGGATAATGGAAGTTTAGCAGACATCTTGTATTACCCTGCCTTCCAACAAATGAGGCTCAGACGAGATCAACTTCGTCTAGTAGGTTTGCCCTTGGTGGCATTTGGAGGAATAAAAGTGCAACCTATAGGCACCATTACATTACCTGTAGTGGTGGGATCATACCCACATTAAATAACTAAGGAAGTGAATTTCATTGTGGTGGATTGTTTGTCTTCTTATAACGCCATCATTGGAAGGCCAACTTTGAACAGTTGGAAGGCAGTAACATCTACCTACCACCTATCAGTCAAATTCCCTACAGAGGACAGGATAGGATAAGTGCAAGGAGATCAATTTGTAGCAAACGAGTATTATTTAGCCATGTTGGCTATGGACAAACACATGCAGACAATGAGCATTAAGGAGAGAAGAGTTGTTGCAGAGCCCGCCGAAGTACTGGAACACATTCCTTTAGACGAGAATAACCCTGAAAAATTTACAAGGATTGAAGTAAGCATGGAAAAGAAGACGAAGCAAGAACTTGTCCAGTTCTTAAAGAAGAGCATTGATGTGTTCACTTGGAGCCATGACGACATTCCAAGTATTAACCCAAGTGTCATTACCCATTGTCTAAAAGTGTATCCTTCCTCCAAGCACGTACGTCAAAAGAAAAGAGTGTTTGCTCTTGAACGAGATAATGCCATTAAAGAAGAAGTCTATAAATTGACCACGGCAAAATTTATCCGGGAGTTTATTACCTGAACTAGTTGGCTAATGTGGTGATGGTTAAGAAGGCTAATAGCAAATGAAGGATGTACGTGGACTTCACCAATTTGAACAAGGCTTGCCCCAAGGATAGTTATTCGTTACCACGCATTGACCAGCTAGCGGACTCAACTGCGGGTCATAAATTACTAAGTTTCATGGAAGCCTTCTCAAGTTACAATCAAATAAGGATGGACGAGGTGGATCAAGAGAAGACATCTTTCATTACTAGTCAAGGCCTATTTTACTACAAGGTGATGCCCTTTGGTTTGAAAAACGCGGGGGCAACTTATCAAAGGCTGGTTAATTATATGTTTCGTCCATAGATTGGATGAAATGTGGAAGTTTATGTGGATGTTATGCTGATAAAGAGCTTGGACGAGGATAAATATCTGGATGACCTTCAAGAGACCTTCAATATGCTTAGACGATATGACATGAAGTTGAATCTGAGCAAGTGTGCTTTTGGAGTTTTGTTTGGAAAATTTCTTGGGTTCATGGTTTCACATAGGGGAATTGAAGAAAATCCTGATAAGATTCAAGCGATACTGGATATGAAGCCTCCAAGGAATATCAAAGAAGTCCAATCTCTCACTGGGCAAGTTGCTGCCCTCAACAAATTTGTCTCAAAAGCTACTGACAAGTGTTTACCATTTTTTAAGGTTCTTAAGAAGGCATTTGAATGGATGGATGAGCGTCAAAAAGTCTTCCAAGACCTCAAGACCTACCTCACAATAGCTCCTCTGCTAAGCCCATCTATACCAAGTGAAGAATTATACTTGTATCTCGTAGTGTCTCCACATGCAGTGAGCTCAACATTAATTAGAGAAGAATGGAGGATACAGAAGCCTATTTATTATACAAGTCAAGTGTTAAGGGGAGTGGAAGGATGATATCCCACAATGGAAAAGTTAGCCTTTGCTTTGGTCACAGCTTCTAGGAAGTTATGACATTATTTTCAAGCTCATGTAATCAATGTCTTGATAGATCATCCACTTAAGAAAGCGATGAACAAGTTGGAAGCAGCGAGATGACTAATCCAATGGGCCGTAGAACTTAGTGAGTTTGATGTCAGATACCAACCAAGAAGTGCAATAAAAGCTCAAGCATTGGCAGATTTCATTGCAAAATTCACACCCAACCATGGAGGGTTAGACGAGGTCGATGGAGCTTAGAATTGGGTTGTCTGTGTGGATGGTTTATCCACATTATATGCAGGAGGAATTAGAGTTGTGCTAAAATCTCCTAAAGGAGACAAGTTGAAATATACATCTCATCTACAATATCAAAAAATCAACAATGAAGCTGAATATGAAGCTCTCCTTAAAGGGTTGGAATTGGCTAAGTCCTTAAGGGCAGAGTCAATAGTCGTCCAAGGGGATTTTCAAGTGATCATAAATCAAGTGAATGGAATATGTGGAGCTAAGGAAGGCCGTATGAAAAGGTACCTTGATAAGATGAAACGGCTTGGCAAAAAGTTTAAAGAAACTAATTTTGTTCAAATCCCAAGGGAGGAAAACGTGGAAGCAAATGCTTTGACGAAAGCAGCTTCATTAGAGGGGGCTATGGACGAGTATGACAAAGTCCAATATATGCCAAGCATAGACCTTCCAGAGGTACAACAAATTGACAAAGAAGAAAATTGGATGACTCCAATAGTATTTTACCTCAAAGATGGAAGGCTTCTGGAGTACAAGAATAAGGCTAGAAAGTTTAGGATCAAAGCTGCCAAGTATGTCCTCATAGACAAGGTATTATACAAAAGATTCTTCTCTCAGCCTTACTTAAGGTGCTTAGCTTCAAATGAGTCAAACTATGTGTTTAGGGAAGTTCATGAAGGAGTATGTGGAAACCATTCAGGAGCAAGAGCACTAGTCCATAAAGTCGTCCATGCAGGTTACTACTGGCCAACTATTCAAGTAGATGCTAAGGCTTATGTCAAGGTGTGTGACCAATGTCAATGCTTCAGCAATGTCCCTAAACAACCATCGGAGTATCTCACCCCGATGATGGCCCCATGGCCCTTTGCACAATGGGGATTGGATATCTTAGGTCCCTTTCCACTTGGAACTAGGCAAATGAAGTTTTTGGTAGTAAGAATTGATTACTTTACTAAGTGGGTAGAAGCCAAATCCCTAGCAAAGATCACATAGCAAAATGTCAAAAAATTCATTAGGAAGAACATTGTATGCAGGTTTTGGGTACCTAGGGTACTAGTGTTAGACAATGGACAACAATTTGACAACACATCTTTCAGAAACTTTTGTAAGCAATTCGGAATCAAGAATTATTATTCCTCACCTTCCCACCCACAAGCAAATGGACAAGCAAAAGTCGTAAACCGATCCTTGTTGAAAGTCATCAAGACTCGTCTTGAGAGGGCAAAGGGAGTATGGTCAGACGAGCTACCAGATGTTCTGTTGGCTTACAAGGCGAATATGAGGACCCCCATAGGGGAAACTCCTTTCAAACTAGCCTATGGAAGTGAAGCAGTGATACCTGCAGAAGTGCATATGGTAAACCACAGGGTGATGAAGTATCGGGATGAGGATAACGAAGAGCAACTTCGTCTCAACCTTGATCTAATAGACGAGGTAAGGATAGACATGAAGCAAAGGACAGTAAAGTATAAAAACCTTATGCCTAGACAATAAGATGCAATGGTGAAACCTAGGCGCTTCAACATTGGGGACCTCGTCCTAAAAAAGGTCTCTTTGGCAACCAAAAACCTAGCCCATGGGAAACTAGGACCAAATCAGGAAGGACCCTATAGGATTATTAATTGCAGGAGACGAGGATCATATTACTTAAAAGCCCTAGATGGGAGAAAGCTAGAGCACCCCTTGAATGTTGAGCACTTAAGAAGATATTATCAGTAAGATATCAGCTTAGATAAGCATTATATTAGACAAGACCATCCTAGGTGTTATCACCCTAGACAAGCCGGAGTTCTGTGTTGCTTTCTATTACTTGCATTTACTTGTGTTTGTTATAAGTAATATATGTTGTGTTTCAATTCCCTAAAGGTGCATCAATTTCTAAACTATGCACTATTTATGGACTGTGAACAAAGTCATGGACTTAGAAATCTGTTTGTATGTGAGTATTTTTAATTCCCTAAAAGGCACTAGCTTCTAAGCATGTGCCATGCTTGTAGACGATGCTTATATTATGTATATACAGTTTGGATTCCCAATGTATATGATGTATGAATTTCTAATTTACATAACTTCATCCACAAGAAGGCTAAAGTCCCAAGACGAATAAAATCTCCAGATGCAGAGACGTAACGTCTATAAGCTTTCCTTAAAATAAGGATAAAATAAAGAAGAATAAGCTTAAGGCATATTCGCTTAATTAATGGACCAAGAAAAAGCTTAAAGCCTATTCGTCTAACCAATGGACGAGAAAATACGGGCACAAGAAAGTTCAAATCCATGGATAAATACAACCAGCCAAAATGATCCAACCAATGGACGAGTAAAAGCTGGAAACATCTTGCATAAAGACGAGTGTAAATTGTCCAGCTCATGGACGAAAAGTAGAACCAGCTAATTCAAATCATGAGATGAGTAAAGCTGGAAAAAGCAATGCCATTCATAAGATGAGTTATACTTGTAAAGTTTAAAGGATGGTAAAAAGGTAGAACATGAGGAAATTCTTAACATGGATAAGCTAAATGCCTTCATGAGTGGACAGACCACACTAAAAAAAAAACAAAAACAATATGATATGGATGATGTAAATAAAGAGAAATTCGCCCATACAATAACATGTTCAATAGTAAATAAAAAGTGATGGAAATAAACATTCATAAAAGTATAGAAAAATGGTAGATGACCACCGTCCAGAAACCCTTACAAAATAAAGCCTAAAAGGCAATTGTTTGGAAGCTCGTCACAAAGATTATAGACGAGAAAAATGTACTTAGATAAATTCAAATGGTCCAAAACAATGGACTTCATATATGAAAAAAGAAAAGGAAAATGACAAGATAATATTTCAAACGTCTTTCACTGAGGGTTATCTCCAGAAGTGGGATCATCCTGAGTAGGCTAGGTAGTGTTATCGTCCTCAATGTTGACATCTTTAGAGCTCATTTGAAGGAGAGAGCTTGTAGCACCAATATTGAGCTTGATGGAACTGAAGTCAACTTCTGGGAAGCATTCCTCAGCGTCCCTATGAAAATCTTCGAAACCAATGACATAGTTTGCATCCAAAAGATCAGTAAACTATTTGGAAGCTTTAAACTCCACAACAGCGTCCTCATTGGCTTTCTTAAGAAGGGTGCTTAGCTCGTCATTCTTTTTTTGAAGATGGTCAAAGCGGGTGTCCTTTTTGATGATGTCAGCCTTGAACTCTTCGATGAGGTTTTGCAGTTCTTTGGCCTCGTCTGTAGCCTTGGCTTCCACTTCAGCCCAGCCCCTATAGTCGTCTTTAACCTCCTAAATCCTCGTCTCAAGTTGGATCTCGTCTTGTCCATCTATGTGGCTTGCCTAGACGTTGCAATAAACTTTGACATTGCCTAAAGTTTTTTTAAAAAAAAAAATTGTTAGATTAGAAAAATGTAAAGTGACAAGACGAGGCAAAAGTGAAATCACATACCTTGAAGAGATCATGAACAACAGAATGTTCAAAATCCTTCAAGGACATTTCATAGCATGCAACCACATCCTCATCAGTCACAGCATTCTGAAACCGTTCCCTAGCCAAATCTTCATTTTCAACAAAATTCATAGGAACCCTTTGAGAAGGTTGAGACGAGGTAGGCGCAGTGGTCTTGGACGAGGTGACTTCAATGGGCATAAACAAGTGTACATCATGGACTTGGATGGATGGCTGAGATGTATGAGAAATAGGAAGGCCAGGGTTGACAACCCCAGGCTTGGACAACCCATGCTTCGCCTTCTTATTTCCTCGACAACTGGGAAGATTCCCAAATCAAGCGTCTTAGATAAACTTTTCCTTTATCTCCAACAGAAGGATGAGGCTAAGATTGAGCCTTTGGCCTGGTTACCTCATCCATTACCTCCTTTCCCTTGTTTTCTTTCATGGTTGCCATCCCTAAAAAGAAAAATATTAAAATTTAACTAAAGGGTAAAACTCAAATAATATTCAAATAAACTCTAAAGTAAAAACTCACATCTACGAATAGTGAGCTTGTGAGCTATAGCTTCAGAAGATGGCTTAGGACCAAGTCCCCAGGTTGCAAGACGTTGAAGGGTGACTAAAAAATGGAAACTCCTATCAGCAAATAGACGAGCTCTCCGGACATGTTCAAGGAAGAATTTGTTCAAAGATGGTCGTCTAATAGCTGTAAAAAGAAAAAAATAGGGGTTAGATGTTTAAAAAAAAAATATATATATATATATATATACACACACACACATATACATATATAATAAATAAAAAAATATAAATAAAGAACAAAACACAACACATACCTTCAGGACGATGGTTCCCTAACTCTCCAATGTAAGGGGGAATGGATCCCTACTAACCTCAACAGGGTGTCCAGACCAAAAACCAAAGATAAAGAAAAACTCCATCTTCTAGTTTCTATTAGATGTTACAAGTGATTTTATTAATCTACAATCTTTGCCTTTGGCTGTGAATTGATAAAAGTCAAGGGATTGGTTAATCTCTAAGGGTTTGTGGTAGTAAAGGAAATCGTCCACAGTAAGAGGACGATCCCCTTCAAACACTTCCCTCCACAAAACTTGCATAGAGACGACCAACCTCCATGCGTTAGGATTAAACTGACATACTCCTGAACCCAACCTAGTAAGTAACTCCCTAGCGAAGGCATTAAGGGGTAACCTAAGTCCCCCTAGAAGGAAAACTTCATAAACATCTATTCCAAAGTAAGGGTGACAACACCATTCCCCATGGACGGCTAACCTAGGGTTAAGGTCATCTGGAATTAATACCAACTCCTAATAGAAGTAAATCTCCTTTCATTCGTCTTGGAGTGGATGCCTACAACACAACTGTATATTGTCTCTACCTCATCTAAAGGAATAGACAGAGGAACACTCGTCGAGGTACCAGCTCGAGACCTGGAAGCTACCCTCATCCTAAGATGTTCCTAGAAAACCTCTAGAGGAACACCAGATGTGTATTCCTTGTCCATGGTGCTCCCCCCACTACTACTGTTGCTATTACTACTACCACTACTAGAATAACTATAACTAGTAGTGTCATAGTACTCGTCTATCGCCTTATCAACACTATTACTAGACAAAGAAATGACAATCTTAGACATCTTGAAGAAATTTGAAGGAAAACCTAAAAACGAGGATGAAGAGAATACTTGGCTCTAGACGAAGGAGGACTAAAGACACGGAAATACTTGGCTCTGGACGACGAATGTCAGGGGAGAAAATTTAGAAAATGTGAAGGGTAGGAGAGGAATTCTACTAATTATAGATAGTGAAATTTGGCATCTGAAACAACGCGACCAACCAAAGAATGCCACGTGGCATATTCTTCAAAAAGTTAAATCGACGCGACTAGTCACCAATGAGGTCATGACACTTGGCACGACATCTAACCACTGACGTAAAGACACACGTCCAAAGAACAGCAGTAAATTCCACAATACTATGGACGACCCTTGAATAAGGGGGCAACTGATGGTGAACTAAAAATTGAATTAACTCCAATTCGTCCATGAGAGTCATCCAGTCCAGAAAGATATGAATGGTCATCCCTAGTAGGACGATCGTCCATGGGCATAAGGGTCGTCCATCAGGAAAGCGTCTGGACGACCCCCAACACTTAGGAAATTTCCAAAAAGATTTATCTACAAAAGCTTGTGAATCGGATCACGTGTTACTATTTTGAAACATGAGCAAGATCTTGGTTCATCACTATAACTTCCTACTAAGTACTTAACTTCCAATGACAGTTGTAGAAGATAAGATTGAACATTCTAACTTCTATAGCGGTTGTGGAAGTTAAGTCTGAACCTTCTAACTTCCACAAATATTGGGGAAGTTACGAGACAAGTAACCACTCCAAAGCACACTATATAAGCACTCATCCACATCCAATGGAGGTAAGTTCTCACTGCTCCCAAAGTTGGAATTCTAATGTTCTAGAGAAAAAACTAACTTAAGCATCGGAGGGTTCTTGGCCGGTTCATCCTGGTCACCTTTGATCTTGTGTCTTCTTCTTTTCAAGCTTCCCAAACAATCACTAGTTCATTGAAACCCAGAGCATTCAGCCTTCTGAATTTTTTTGCATCATCATCTTCCATTACACAACAATTTATAAGACTATTTATGGGAAAAATTTAAACAAGTCACAAGGACAATTAAAAATGTCAAATTACAAGAAAGTATACTTGTGTGGTTTTAGTCAAATTACTTTTTTAACAAGACATGTGACTTATTCAAATAATACACATGGATAGTACTATAAAATATAAATCACTACATAGTATATTGAATGAGATAACTCCTTAACTTGTTTGAAGTTGGAGCTAAACTTCATCCAAAAATTTTATAGGGAGAAAAAAGGCATTTGACAATTTTAATTTTGATTTTTCAAATGAGACCAAAATACCCTTTACTCATTTCTCCCCTACTCAAAACAAACTCAAATAACAAAGAGTCTTTGTACCCCAACTGGATGGCATCTCTTGGTGTTTTTAAGGGAGACATCCAGCGTTCAAATCACCCCATCCCCATTATGATTTTAATGTATAATTATCGAATTAATAATAATAATAACTCAATTCAGCAAACCCAGAAACAATAATAATAATAATAATAATAATAATAATAATAAGGGATAATTACAACTTGCCCACCTGTGGTTTGCCCCTAATTCTATGTGCCTACCTGTGGTTCAAATTTTGACACTTTGCTCACCTGTGCTTGTCTCCGTTTATGTGCCATGTGCCCACCTCTCCCTCACCGTTACTCTAACACAAAAATAGGTAAAAAAACTCACTCCCACTCAGATCAAAACACTCTCACTCTCAAAACTCACTCTCACTCCCAAAACTCCCATCTGGCTTGCTCACCAAAAATCAAACACTCTCATTCCCAAAAATCACTCACTCACTCACTCCCATTGTTCATGCAAACCCAGCCGAGGAAGACAGCCCCTCTGTTCAGCTATGCAGGAAGACTCACTCACTCCTATCGTGCAATGCGCTTCGCTTCACTTGAGGTAACTGGGATTTGTATGCTTGAGATCGTGCTTGCAAACCGAGCCGAGGAAGATCAGGATTATTACTCCTCTGTTCAATCGTTGCAGGTAGTTTAGGATTTTGCATTTTACTCTTTGAAATCTAGGGTTCTAAATTGGGTTTTAAAATTCCTTCTTCCAAAGTGGGTTTTAAAAATTGGTTTTTAAAATTCTTTCTTCCAAATTCGATTCTTGCTTAACCATGGAACTGGTTAAGCAAAACCCCTTTTTTTTTTTCAGAGTCGGAGAAATTTCCGAGTTGAAGAAATTTCCGAGCAAAAACACTTTTTTTTTTATTTTTTTTTTTTTTTTACAGTTGCTCCTCATTTTAATATGTTGTAGGCTTTGGGTATATTCCTCATTTTTCATGTTTATGGTGAAAATACTAGAAGCGGCAGCCACATGTGGATACGAAAACCTACCTGAACTTGAGGGGATATCATGATTATATATCCATTATAGTTTTTAATCTGAATTCTGATTTCCAATCACACTTCCTGCTTGTATTTCCTTCTTATTCTTCCTCATCTTTTCCTCTCTCTCTCTCTCTCTCTCTCTCTCTCTTAAACCCTCGCTTTTCTTCTATGGGCGTAGTGATGATGTTCTTACAGCTCTGAAGGTTCAATCTCTCTTTCAAATTTAAACCCCTTTTTATTTCCTAATTTTGTGAATTCTGCATCTATGCTCCTTTAAATTTTATTTACATTTAACTATTTCATATTGGGTTCTCATATTTACATATTTACATAGTAACTAAAGAATTCTTATTGTTGTTTGCTTTGTTGGGTTTGCAGCAAAATATTTGGCTAATAGTTGAGTTTTGTCATATTAATGTTATATCTGTTTAGTGATAATGGATGAGCAAATTTTGTGAAGCATCTAATTGGTTGAAATAGACTCCCAAATTCCAAACCAGTTTGTACTCTATATATTAGCTGCTTCCAAAATAAAACTTCTAGGACATTTTAGCCAAAACTTGATGTGGGCACAACTTTGATATCATATTGGTGAATCATAGGTAGCCATTTTACAAGGGCATAGGATCTTATTTACAATATTTTGTATAGGACAGCTTTAACATTAACGGAAATGACTTGAATCAATTAGGAGGAGCTTTGACAGTTGGTACAGAGCTAGTGATGAAGTTTTCTGGGTCTAGATAACAAACTAGAAGCATAAAATAGGAAGAAATACATCAAATTGCATAGATTGAGAAGAGCTCATCTCACTTTAATAAGTCTATAATCTTGTTTCTGGTTGCTTAAATTCTTTTTGAAAGGTTAATTTAAGGACTGAATGGACTTTACATGAGGCCTTAGTAACCTAATCAAGAATTGTGCTTTTGAGTAAGCAGTTGGTCTTTGAAGTACAAAACTACAAAAGGTCTCACGTTTCACATTAATGTAGGTGTACAGGGTTTTATTGCAAGATCAAATGATTTTCAAATTAATTAGAATGTTATCGGTTGAGTCTGTTTTGGACAGCATGATAGAATTAGTGTTAGTGTCTGGTTCCAGTGGTTTGGCTGGTTGTAACTCATTGACTAGTTAATGTAGGTGTACAGGGTTTTATTGCTTGTTGTGAACAAATCATTTTCAGTGAACTAATTGACTTGTATGATAGTAAAGTGAACTAATTGACTTGTATGATAGTAAAGTGAACTAATTGACCAGTGAACTAATGTTCACCTAATAGAATTGAAGATTCTAAATTGTGGTAGGTCATACTTATCCAAACTAATGAAAGTGTTGATATACGTCCAGTGGCTATGTCTTCATCAACTGGCAATGGCTCTACAACTAGTGGTTTCTACCATGCTAGAGATGGTCGCTTATGTACCCTTGAGAATTGTGCCCTAAGAACAAGTCAAAAAGCTGGTAACTATGGAAGAAGATTCCTCAGTTGTAGTCAATTTAATGTAAGTAACAATTACATTGTTGTATTTGAATTGAATTGAATTATTAGTTGTGATTAATCGTGAACTGTGAAATTAATTGTTATAATTGTAATGATCAGGTTGGTCCCAAATGTGGCTTCTTTCAGTGGGTGGATAACGAAACTTGTAAAAGTGACCGTGAAAGGATAAGCATGCTTGAGAATGAAGTGCAGCTTGCAAATCAGAGGGAAATGACAACTAGGGACATGGAAGAAAGATCTAACTGGAGGGAAAGAGAAACTCATGAGCTTTATGTAGAAACTAGGGAGAAACTTAAGAGAGTGAGAGATTGTACAAGGTGGCACTAGTTTTGTCATGGTTATTTTTCATTTTTGTAATGTTGTTGTTATGTTTTGCCTCAGTAAACAATAATGTAAGGGCGAGGAACCTTAATCTACCATGAAATGGAAAGTGTTGTTTTTGTGCAAATATTCTTTAGTATAAATTTTTTTTTTCTTCATTCTGTGATTGATATATATTGGCACAAAGTGTTATGTGAAAATGTGAATAACATAATAACATTAATGGAACATGTTAGTTCAATACATACACCTGTGTGAATTCACATCTATAAATGGAACATGTTTTACACATACACATGATTTGTTGTGTGAATACATACACCTGTGTAAATCCACCAAAAGGACAAGACAAGCAAAACACAGTCCACCAAAAACACAAGACAAGTAAAGACAAGCACAACACAACAAAATACTTTATCTTATGTCAATGCACATCAACATTAATAAAAGTGCCCACCAGTCATTGAGCACATCCTGTGACTTTACAAAATAAAATTGAAGAAATTAGCAAAATACTTTATGTCACATGCATACAAAATTGCCAACATTGTTTTTGGCACATCCTGTGACTTTACACATCTTCCAACTAAAACCCAACTACTAGTCCACTAGTGCTCAGACATACACATCTTCTAACCAAAATTGCCAATATTGTTTTTGACACTTGACATATATATTAAACGTGTGAAACTTTAACAAAAAAAGGGAGAACTATAACAAAAAAAAAGTGGTTGAAACTTTAACATCTTCCAAGTTGTCATTTACTACTTTTGGTGCTCTTACCAACTGCATTCTTGCCCTTTCCACCAACTGGTTGAAACTTTCTATCTTTAAACCCCCTAGCAGCACCACCACCACTTCCTTCACTTGGTACACCACTAGTGCTCATAGATGCACTTGGCTGCATAACCTAAATCCAACAATTAACAAGATGGTCCAACAATAGCAAGAGGAAAAAAATAGACAAAATAGAACAAAGCAGAGGTGCCTGAGATGGTAAAGAATCCCATGTCTCTCTAGGGGTATGGAAGCTTGGTTGTGAGGATGAAGAGAACCAATTGGCCCTAGATCTAGTTAGAGGTTGAGTTGCGGCCTCAGATCTATTGTTTGGTGCAGGTTGAGATGCAGTTTGACCAAAAGCTTTGTATGCAAGTTGAGATCTAGTACTTGGTGGCTAAGATGCAATTTGAGGTGTTACAGTCTGCTTTGTTTTTGTAGATTTACTACCTTGTGCCTACAAAGAGGGTAGTACAAGTTACATACACACGAAATACTATAGGAAATGAAATTAGTTTAAAGCATGGAAATACTTATAGTTGCTGATTTACCAAGTCTATCTCTTCTCTGCCATAGAGTTTCACCAGTGATGCCTGCCTTGCACCCTCTTGCATTATGTCCTTCTTTCTTGCACTTCCCACACTTAATTGTCTTGTTCATCCTAGAAACTCTATAAGGGTTCCTTGGCTCTTCAGGATCTTTTTTTCTTTGCTTTGGTGGTCTGCCAGGTGGTTTATACACATGAGGAGTAATAGGAGCAAGTTGATTACTCTTAACCCACTCAGACTGGCCGGGCATTGGCTGTATTATCTCTTTGTAAGTTTCAGCAAATGTCTCTTTCAAGTAACAAGGATGCACATAGTTCTCCACTTTCTCCAGGTTCTTAACAATAACAGAGATCCTATGTTTGCAAGGAAGTCCTGTCAAATCCCAAATCCTATAGCTGCATGCTTTCTTAGCCAAGTCAACCACATGTCTCTCACGACCATTATCAATCTCATACATGATGCTGCCTGCTAGAGTAGCACTGAAAGGTATAGATTCATGTTTTAACTTCTCTAATTTGTCTTGAATATTAGGACAAACCTTTCCAGTGTATTTTGCTATACCTTTCATCTTTTTGTATTGTTCGGTCATGAGCCTAACTCTGATCCACTCCAACATTGCTAAAATTGGCTTATCCCTAGCTTTTAAGATCATGGCATTAAAAGACTCACTCAAGTTATTAGCTAAACAGTCACACAAAACTCTACTACTAGAGTGAGACTTAGACCATTGTGCAGGATTAACGTCAGCAAGATACTCCCATGCCTTGACATCCAAATCCTGCATTTCCTGCGTTCTTCTCTCAAACTCCTTGATTGTTGTGGCTCTAGCACATCTCCACAGTGCATCCTTCAACTCCAAGCCTTTATGATCCACTTTGAAATTATTATAGATATGCTTCACACAATATCTATGCTCAAAAGTTGGGAACAGCATCTCAATTGCAGGTATAAGGCTCTAATTCATATACAAAACAGATCAAGTAAATATGTGTTAGTTAAACATGTTGAAATGAACTGAAGCATGTATTATTGAACTTTAAATATGTGGGTTAAATATGTTAGTACAATTGTAGGTCATACCTTTTGTCTATCACTGATGAAGACCAGATTAAGTTGCTCTAGATTCCCAATATCATCTGAAAACTGCTGCAGAAACCACACCCATGAATCTTTGTTCTCTTGCTCAACAACAGCAAATGCAACTGGGAAAATATTATCATTTGCATCTCTAGCTATGGTAGAAAGTATTTGTCCCCCAAATCTCCCTTTCAAGTGGCACCCATCTAAACCAATGATTGGTCTACAACCTCCCAAAAACCCAAGTTTTTGTGCATTATATCTGATATACATTCTCTTAAACTTGGGCTATACATTTTCATCTTCCATTTCAGTTTGCAAAATAACCCTACTTCCTTTATCATTTAATCTTATCATCTCTGCATAATCCCTAAGCTTCCCATATTGCAACTGTTCATCCCCAATAATCAACTCAGTAGCTTTCCTTTTTGCCCTATGCACTTGACTGTAACTGATGTCAATTTCAAGTGCTTGCTTCACATGATGTTGAACACCAGCCACTTTCCAATTGGGGTTTTTGTCAAACTCCTGCATAAACTTCTTTACAACATAACTTGAAGTCACTTGGCTGTGTTTGAAGGATCTAGGGCAAGTGCACTCTGGACTGAATGTTTTTATTTGGAATATCAACTCCCCAGGTAGTTGAGATGCATAACACCTCCGTCCACATTTATTTATGCAATAAACTGAAATCTTCTTCTTCTCATTCAGCTTGAACTTGATATCTACTAGCTTCTTTATAGCATATTCCCTCAATGCCTCCCTAAATACCTTAGAGTTTGGAAACTTCATTCCTTTCTTTAACTCTGGTTTTCTCATGTCAGTTTGGACATTAAACTCAGGTTCTTTTGCAGTAGTAGTTGTTGCTGGCTGATCATCATCAGACCTTACTAGACTTTCCATGTCGTCTTCAAGAGGTGGGTCAATCCATTCACCCTCTTCAAGAGGTGGGTCATTGTCAGCTGCAGTAGTCCTATATGGGGCTGCATGTGTAGATGGCCCATCATCTCCATCAGAGGGCCTATGTGGGGTTGCATGTGTAGATGGCCCATCATCTCCTTCAAAGGACCTATGTGGGGCTGCATGTGTAGATGGCCCATCATCTACATTTCCAAATACATCATCATCAAAATTTGGCCCCTCAAACCCTTCCTTTAACCAATCATCATCACTCTAACCTCCTTCAGCATCCACATTACCTCCCTCATGCATCTTATGCACATCATCATCATTCTAACTCACCTCATGCACATCATCATCATTTGCTACTTCCTCATTACCAAATGGTTGTTCAATTGCAAGTGGCTCCTCACCACCCTCAACATATAATGTTATCTTATCTGTAGGCCACGCAGCATAAATCTCACACATATAAACTACAACATCATCTCCATTTATAAGCCTTAACCCTTACTCCAAATTACCTCCAGGAATAAGATAATGATATCTACTTGTACTAACTGCCCCCACATCAGAACAAATATCTTGTATTTCAAAATAACTAAGTCTATCTAGGTAAACATTATCAACAAATGAAGTACTACCTCCTAAATATACCAAATCTGGGTTCCACACAAACTGCCTACCATGATGAATCTCAAAATTGAATGCCAAGTCAGCCATCTATATATAAAACACAACAGAATAAAGTATGAGATGGGCTTGCGTGTGGAAAAGTGTCTTGTGGTCCACACAAAGCACAACATAGAATATGTCAAAATTTTGGGACTAATGCTTGTTGCTGCATATGTGAGAATGTTGAGATATGTAATATGTCAAAATCCAAATGTCAACCCCCTGCCCAAATCCAAAAGCTAAACAAAAGTTGTAAGGTTGTGGCTTTTGATCATTAAACAGATATGGGATTGCAACATGTATTTATATAAAAGGATCAATTATCTAATTCTATCATGTTGTCCAAAACAACATGGAAATAATGATAAGTACAACCAGCCAAACCACTGGAACTAGACACTAATTCTGGAACAAAATGGTTAATCTATAATGATGAATAATAATAGATGACCATTAAAGTGCATCAGTGCATATACCATTAGTGCATCAGTGCATCAGTGCATTAATGCATCAGTGCACCAAAATAGAAGCAATAAATCAAGCTTAATGCATCAGTGCATATACCATTAATATTCCAAAACAAATTACCATTAACATTCCAAAACACACACACACAGCTGACCATTTTAGAATCTTCAATGCATCAGTGCATCAGTGCACCAAAACAGAAGCAGTAAATCAAGCTTAATGCATCAGCGCATATACCATTAACATTCCAAAACACACACACACAACTGGCCATTTTAGAATCTTCAATGCATCAGTGCATCAGTGCACCAAAACAGAAGCAATAAATCAAGCTTAATGCATCAGTGCATATGCCATTAACATTCCAAAACAAATTACCATTAACATTCCAAAACACACTCACAGCTGGCCATTTTAGAATCTTCAATGCATCAATGCATCAATGCACAAAAACAGAAGCAGAAATCAAGCTTAATGCATCAGTGCATATACCATTAACATTCCAAAATAAATTACCATTAACATTCCAAAACACACACACAGCTGGCCATTTTAGAATCTTCAATGCATCAGTGCACCAAAACAAAAGCAGTAAATCAAGCAATAAATCAAGCTTAATGCATCAGTGCACATACCATTAACATTCCAAACAAAATTTCCATTAACATTCCAAAACACACACACAGCTGGCCATTTTAGAATCTTCAATTCTATGTGACAACTTGGCCTCAAGCAATAAATGAGGAGCAATGAGGAAAATGAGGAGCAATTGGAAAAAAAATATTAACAGAGTCCAAAAACAAAGTTTCTTCAACTATAAAAATGAGGAGCAATTGGAAAAGAATATGTAAATATGAGAACCCAATTTGAAATAGTTAAATGTAAATAAAATTTAAAGGAGCACAGTTTGGAAATCAGAATTCAGATTGAAAACTATAATGGATATAAAATCATGATATCCCCTCAGGTTCAGGCAGGTTTTCATATCCACATGTGACGGCCACTTCTAGTATTTTCACCATAAACATGGAAAATGAGGAATATACCCAAAGCCTACAACACATTAAAATGAGGAGCAACTGTAAAAAAATTAAAAAAAAATAAAAAAATAAAAAAAATAAAAGGATTTTTGCTCGGAAATTTCTTCAACTTTGTAAAAAAAAAAAAAGGGGGTTTTTGCTTAACCAATTCCATGGTTAAGCAAGAACCGAATTTGGAAGAAAGAATTTTAAATAGAAACCACTTTGGAAGAAGAAATTTTAAAACCCAATTTAGAACCCTAGATTTCAAAGATTAAAAAGCAAAAAGGGTTTTGATCTACCTGCAATGGCTGAACAGAGGAACAATAATCCTGATCTTCCTCGGCTCGGTTTGCATGCATGATCAAATCCTAGTTACCTCAAGTGAAGAGAAGCACATTGCACGATGGGAGTAAGTGAGTCTTGTTGCCACAACTGAACAGAGGAGCTATCTTCCTCAGCTCGGTTTGCATGCACGATGGGAGTGAGTGAGTGAGTGATTTTTGGGAGTGATAGTGTGTGATTTTTGGTGAGCAAGCCGGATGGGAGTTTTGGGAGTGAGAGTGAGTTTTGAGAGTGAGAGTGTTTTGATCTGAGTGGGAGTGAGTTTTTTACCTATTTTTGTGTTAGAGTAATGGTGAGGGAGAGGTAGGCACACGACACATAAACAGAGACAAGCACAGGTGGGCAAAGTGTCAAAAAATTTGAACCACAGGTAGGCACATAGAATTAGGGGCAAACCACAGGTGGGCAAGTTATAATTATCCCTAATAATAATAATAACTCAACTCAGCAAAACAAAAAACAAAAACTAAACAAAAACACTCCCATACTTCGCATAGAAATCACAACTCTTCTACAAATGAAAAATTATCACTCCATGTGCGCCTTTGGTTTTGTAACCATAATGATCACATGCCATACTTAAATAATGAAATAAATCCTAATCAAGCAAATGTAAAAATATTTCTATCATTAAATAACAGACTTCTTCAATTAGAAAATTTTACTAAATTATAAATTTTTCATGTGTTAGAACCTCTTTTCCTCTCCCTTGTACGTGTGTGTGTTTGTTTCTCAAAAATAAAAAAATAAAAATAAAAATTATAAACTTTTCAACTTTTCTCAGATAGCTTGTAGCTGTCAAATCTAAATGATATATATTGTTAGGTCCGATTATGAAAGAAATTTAAAATTTACAAGCTAGGTTTTCTCTAAACTTGTTTAAAGGAATCTCTTTCAATACACAATAATTTATAAGACTGTCTTAATATATTATTTAAACAAGTTGCAAAAATAATTAAAATATCATTTGACTGAAGTATTAGAAAAATAAGAGGAAAAAAAAAATAAAATATGAGATTAAATCAAACAAACCAAGTGCAAAATGGAGGAGAAAAAACCTATCGATGGTAAGAGTTGCCCTAAGAAGTGATTTTCGCCCCACTAGATGCAATTTAACCTTGGTGCAAAATGGCTCCGGCAATCACCCCTCAGGATTCAGCACCAAGCTTTTGTTGTATGCAATCACATACCAAAGCTTTGAACTCCTGTTAATGCCCAAAAGAATAAAGGAACTCGTGATAGAGAGAGAAAACAGAGTGGGAATTTTTGGATTGATCGTTATTTTTTTTTTTTTTTTTTTTTTTTGAGAGGGAAAAAGCCTCCGTTTATGTATGAGCTGTTGAGGATGAGTCAGGCCGGCAGCGGTAAATAGAGAGGTGAAAGTTTGAGAGAGTGAGCTTGAGAGATGAGAGCTTGAGCTTGAGTTTTAGATGAGAGCTTGAGAGTGACACAGAGAGAGCACGGTGAGAATAAAAGAAAGTAAAAAAATAAACCAAGTAATATTATTTTAATCCGGGTTGGAATAATATATATATATATATATATTCTTTTTTTAGCTCTCAACTACAGTGCACACCCCTAGATAGATGTGCACTGTAGCAATGAAGTTAAAAAAAATAGGTATAGCTCCACTGCTGTGTGGCTGTTTTTGGTGTTTTGGTGGAGCTAAAATAGCTATATAGTTATTTAGCTCCACTGTTGCAAGTGCTCTTATATAGTCCTTGCCATAGCTTGAGTGGTAATACTATATCAGATATGATGGACCAGCTAGGATGCTAAATCGTTTTGAACTGTAATCATTATTGTCATTTACAAATTATTATGTATGTATACATTTTTTTTTTACAAAACATAGGATATAGTTTTTGCCCCTCTTATACCAAAATGAATTTAAATATATTCCATTATTTAAATTTATTCTTGTCTTAGAGGAAACAAAGAAAAAAAGCTTCAATATTTTTCGGAGGTTTATTATTATTATTTATTATTTATTATTATTATTATTATTTAAGTCCAGCTAAATGGTTTTCACAATTTGGTACTAAAATGATATAATATTAAATTAAACGACTTTACTTTAAAAATGTTGGCTTCTTTATTAAATCATAGATAATATAACCATAAACATGCCAAAACTATGCTTAAATAATTATTTCAATTGCCAAATAGTAGGTTGAAGAAATGTAATTCTAAAAATATTTGAAGAGAAGCTTTTTACTTAAAATGACATGATCATCTCTACCAACTTGTTCAACGCATCACTAGAGGAACCATCTTCTTTAATGCAAATATCAACTTTCTCTTTCAAATTCTTGGCTCTTTCCCTCATAGCTTCCCCTTCTTTATCTACCATTAGTCTTCTTATAGCTTTCTCAACCTCACCCCTCACCAATTCATTCTCCAATTCCAAATCCACCCTCCATACATGGCTTACATACCTTGCATTCACTCTCTGGTCTTCAAAACATGGTTTGCATATCATTGGAATCCCTTCATAAATGCTTTCAAGGGTGTAATTCCAACCACAGTGGCTCAAAAACCCTCCCATTGAGCTGTGCGCCAAAGCTTCCTTCTGTGGTGCCCAGTTCACAATGCAACGTCTCTCTCCAACAGTTTCTTTGAAAATTTGAGATAGTACTTTGTTGTTTGAACCATTAATTGAATGCCATTTCAGCTATCTCTTTTTCATCCATGGATGCTATGCTTCCCAAGCTTACGTATATAACTTAGTTTTTAGTTTGCTTTCCTAGCCATGCCATGCAGCTAGTGTCTTCTTTCAATAAGCTACTATAGGGCGAGGCTGGACCATATTTGTGCATAGGACCAATGGGAAAGTTTGGAACCTGGCATTGTTGTTGAATACGTGCCAATGATGACCGTTCAAGGCAATCCATGGTATTCCAATTGATTGCTGACGAAGATGCCCTCATTTTGTAGGGATCATTCATTCGTAATGAAAAATTTTCAAGATTTCTATTCAAGGGAAAGGGTAGATCTTTAAACTTGAGTGGATGAAGGTTAGGAACTAGGTCCACTGAGACAGAATCTGTAATCCAAATTAAGATTTGTTAGTTTTAGTAATTTTTTGGTAAAAGCATGTTGGGCATTGTTATGGTCACACTACAAAAAACTAGACCTATTGTGGCGTTTTTTTATAAATGCTGATATAGGCATATCTATAGCTGCGTTCAGAGAGTCTTATAGTGGTGTTTTAAAAAAGTGGGTCTATAGCAATATTTCCAAGGGCCTATAGCAGCATTTTTAAAATGCCACTATAGGTACTGGCCATTTTTTATTTTAGTGTATATATATATATATATATTTTTAATAAGAGCTAGAGGAGAAAAAAGACTACTATAGGCCATTGTAAGAGTAGGACCTATAGTGGCATATGAAAAAAAAAAAAAAAAAAAAAGCTCTCTCATGTTAATCTCAAAGCTCTCTCAATCCCTCTCTCATGCTGCCACCGATTTGTCCCCGGAGATCAAAAAAATGCTGACCCACGTTGCTGATATCACTTTGCCGCCGATCCTATATAAATTGGTTTGTGAAATATGGGGTTTTGTTCATTGTTCTTTGAGTTTTGTGTTTGATTTCTCAGAAATATAGGAAAATATGTGTTGAGTTTTGTGTTTGATTGCATATGGGTGCCGAAAATCTGGGTTGGAGTTTATATTTGGTTTCAACTTATAAGAAAATCATGTTCAATGTCTATTTGTTTTGTAAATTTTTGGCGCATGTGTTTGTATTTTTGTAAATCTGAGTGATATATTTACAAGGTTAATGTAAGAAAAGAAAAGATTTTTTTTTTTGTTGTTGTTGTTGTTGTTGAGTTCTTCATGTTCAAAATATTGATGCTTTCAAATTTTAAAATTAAATTTTCAATTTTTAAAAATAAAAAACTTTTGATTACCAAAATTAATTTTTGATAATCAATTTTTTTTTTTGGTTGGTGGTTTTTGCCTATAGTGGCGTTTGTAGAATGCCACTATAGAGTGAGTCTATAGTGGCGTTCTAAAATGCTGCTATAGCCTTTATTTTATTTTAAATTGGTCTATAGTGGCATTTGCAAACGCTACTATAGGGTAGACCTATAGTGATGGTACAATAGTGGCATTTGTAAATGCCACTATAGCAAATAATGCTATAGCCCAAATGGCCTATAGTGGCGTTTTTAGTACCTATATTGGTGTTTCACAAACGCTTTGTAGTGTCATTTTAGACATATGCCATAGCTGAATTAGTTGTGGTTGCTCTAGGAATTTTTTTCCAACGTAGTTATTAAGAGATTTGAATTGTACAAAATCTTGTTAGTAAAATGAGGAGTTTGAATATATTAACATTACAAAAAAAAAAAAAAAAAAAAAATGCAAAAATGAAAAAGAAACACACACACACACACACACACACACACACAATGTCACGCCCTAAACCTACAAGGGTTTAGAGCATGAGAAAGACATCTCAAAAGTACTTGCAAATTTTTCTTTTTTGACAATTAAAACCAAATAAATCATATCAAGTACCAATACCAAGAACGATCATAATAATTTCATTAAATATACTCCCAAAGTAAGTCAGAGCTCTATGTAATAATTATAAGGATTATTGGCTGCAAAAGAATGGAGGTCTGAATAAATACAATTAAATATTAATAACTTGTCCCATCAGTGAAAATAAAGTCATAACCACTATAATATACAAAAGAATGAGTCAAGTCTACTTTATGATGTACATCATCTAAATATCTGCATTACAAAAGTTCAGCTTCCATCAGTAGTTAGTCTAACTACTGCTAGCCTCCAAAAGTTGTCTCAAATGGATTATTGCATACTTTGAAAAGTTTATAAAATAATGAGATGAGACAAAGCCCAGTAAGTAGTATAATTAATGGGGGTGGGGAAAATGCAAGTTCATGATAATGAGCATTTTACAAACATGCTATAATTTGGGAATTTCCATTTGAATTCTGCAAAATAAATTTCCTTAACATCATGACAAGAAAGATAAACATATTGTAGCACCAAGCTTGCCAAAGTAGCTATGAAACTACATATTAGTCAATGTGAGCCGTAAGTATATCCAATAACATTTCAAAACTAGAAACCTCACCCAAGGCCACATGATAAGGTCATCACACAGATGGGATAATCACCAATATCATGGCACAATGGCAAATCCACATCAAAAGCTCACAAGTTAATATATTTGAAATATACAGCTCACTTCCAAGTAGTTTCATAAAATATTTCAATAACCAAATATCCATAATATTCTCAAAATCCTCAAAACCATTTCTTGTCATAAGTATTTTGCATAAATTTCCCAAATAATACAAGCTAAGATAAAGCATCTTTAGAATTTGCAAATAATGCAATAAATTCATAAAATCCATTCCCAAGAATTTTATAAAAGTTGCTTATCTTTTCTATGCTGACAAATCATGCATTCCCCATTTGCATTACCAAATATGATGCACTTTTCATAAATAGTCATATATAATAGTGTCACAACACAACACTTTTAAGAAAACATATATCCATATATAATTTTCTAAAATATGTTTGACCCAAAAAAACATTTATGTAACATGGTTATTTTCCAAATATCCTATTAAAAAGCTACTTACCTCGCAACCCTCCAAAAGCCTAATTCTCCAAGCCCCAAAGGAGATTAGCTAGGACCTAAATATTACCAAACAACCCTGTTAGGGACATATTTTATGTAATTAGCTAATCTTTTGATAAAATGCACTTTACTTGTAGTTGGGTAGATTTAGGATGGGTTTAAGACTTCAAGAAACATGTTGTTTAAGTCAAGTGTTAAAGCCATAAAGATCTGACCAAGAAACAAGTGAAGAAGGACTGTTCATTAAAGCTCAATAGCAATCTCGAAAGAAAGACTTCTATCGAGATTTAAAGTTGAAGCTCGACAGAAGTTGTTTCTATCGAGACATACGAAATCAGAATTCCAGATCTGATTTTCGGCCCATGTTTGTATATTTGTATAGGGTTTCTTCTCTTACAACTTTAGACATATATAAGGATTATTTTAAAGGTCGTCGCACATGCAAAAAGTGCCCTAATTCATTATGCTCTCTGAAGAAGCTACTACATCTTTATGCCAAGGGTTTTGTGACCAAGGAGCTTCTTAATCTTCATTGTTGATGAACTGAAGAACTTTGCAGCCAACAACCTCTTCAAGTTGCTGGAGTTAGTCACGTATTAGGATCCGTGCACATTGGTTAGTCATGTATTGGGATTAGTGCATCAAGGGAAAGGGAAAGATTGTCGCTACAATACATGTCAAATTGGGTATTGGGGTAAGGGTTCAATTGTAAGTTGGTATTTCGAGATAGAACAAAGTGTTTGGTACTATTCCTTATACTTGTAACTGCTTGTGATTGATAATAGTGGATTTTTGGGAGTGGTGACCTTAAAATCACATGGTAGGATTTTGCTACGGTAGTTTTCCCCATTCGTAAACAAATCACCTGTGTTAAATTTATTTTTTGTTACATTTAGATAATTTGGTGATTTGTTTGTACTGCCATGTAATTTCATGAAATTTGATCTAATTAATTAACTTGGGTAATTAATTAATTAATTGCAAGTGGTCAATTCATTTTAACCCAACAAGTGGTAGCAGAGCAGGCACACTCTGATTAGGTTTTAATTTTTGCTGTGTGATTCATTGACCCCTGTTTTTCATGGATAGAGGATAGTATCTTATTATACCTCCTTTATTTGATGACACTAACTTTGCATACTAAAAAGTACGCATGAGAGCTTTCTTACAGTCTTTAGATGAAAAGGTTTTGGAAGTTATGGAAATTGGCTGGGTGATGCCAAAGGAAGCGTCGACTGATCGGGATGAGACCAAGATCAAAGCGGCAAACTTCAACAACAGAGCATTGAATGCCCTATTCAGTGCAGTGACCAATGAGGAGTTCAATAAAATATCATCAACTGAAACTGCAAAGGAAGCATGGACTATCCTCTAGACACCCTATGAAGGGACTAAGGCTGTTAAGGATTCAAAGCTCCAAAGGCTCATAAGTAGCTTTGAGGAGATAAAGATGAAGGAGGATGAGATGCTTGATGATTTCTATGCCAAGCTAAAGGACATAGTGAACTTATCATTCAATCTTAGTGATCATATTCCTGAGCCCAAGATTATGAGAAAGGTGCTTAGATCTTTCCCTGAGAGATTTTATGCCAAGATAATAGTGATTGAAGAATCAAAAGACATTGACATTATTCCTTTGACTGAGCTGATTAGCAACTTGCAAACCTATGAATTGGGTTTGACTAGACTTGGGAAAGGAACCAAAAGTAAGAATATGGCACTGAAGGCCAAAAGTAATGAGACTGATGAGTCTTCAGATGATGAAGATTCCAAGATAAAGTCCTACATCACTAGGCAGTTCAAGAAGTTCATGAAAAAGTGCTAATGTGAAAGGTTTTGACAAGGACCGTAAGCAATCCAGTTCTTCTCCATTTAAAAATCAAGGTAGAGGGAAGAAGGATGCTGAGGATGGCGGTCAGTATACTATTCCCTTTGGATCAAAGTGCTTTGGATGTTAAGGTTTTGGACATATGAAACAAGAATGTCCAACATATCTCAAGTCGATTGAGAAAAGCAAGACTCTTACTGCTACCTTGAGTGGTACCGAGCCTGAAACTGAGTTAGATGATAGTGATGACGAGGGAATCTTGAGTGCTTTCACTGCTATAGTGGATCCTATTAAGGGGATTGTAGAAGTAGTGGATGAAGAAAAGGACTTGGTGGAATCCAAGTTTGAGAAGATCGATGAACATGATGACATCCATACAGATTATGCAAAGTCATACAAGGTATCTGAAAAGCATGAGAAGTTGTATAGGCTGTCTACTAAGAAGCTTAGGGAAGTGGAGCTAGAACGAGAGGAGCTATCCACAAAGGTTGATGAAGCCAATCAAACCATTGGAGCACTGAGGTTCGAGAACAACTTCTTGGCTGAAAGAACCAAGAAGCTTGAAGTAGAGTTGTTCCAAGTTCGAGCTTAGTTGGAGAGGACTTCCAGTGCAAAGCTAGACGAAATGCTGAACCTCTAGAAATTAGCTTTTGACAGAACTGGCTTGGGGTATAAACTCTCTAACTCTTCTCATATTGCCTCCTCTAGTAAGATTGTTTTTGTCTCACCTGCTAATAATGAAAATCTTGAGAAAAATGAAACTAAAACTGAAATAGCTAGTGAGAACAATCTAGACAAAGACAAATCTATTCTAGAAGCACACCTTAAGATAGAGAAGAAAGAGACTAGAAACTCTAAGAGCAATAAGGCTAAAAATAAGAAGTCTTAACCAAAGTATCCACATTTTTGTCATCACTGTGGAGCTTTAGGACACATTGGTCCAAATTGCTATAAGTGGTTAACCACTCAACAGAGCAATAGTGTGTTATCATCTGGTGGTCAAGGTCAGATTCCACCATCTTTGGGTCATCTTGGAGATCTTTTTAAGGCCCTCATGTTTCTTTCGAACTTGAATGGTTTCAATTCTTCCCCCTCACCTCTGGAACAAAGGTTTAGTTCTAGGAATGGATCTTCCTCCAAAACCAAAGTTTGGAAAGAAAAAGGCTCAAAGTGATTCAGTCACTTTTTTTTTCTCTCTCTCCCTTTATGTTTTTGCATTACTTGTTTGTTTTGCTTTCTTGGTTTTGAGTCAGTATAGTTTTATGCTTTGTATGTTTACATGTTTTTGTTTGTTTGTTTTTAGTTTTTTTTTTTTAAATAAAAATAAAAATAAAAATTGAAAAATCAGAAAAATACAAAAACGGTGTGTGTTTGTGTATATTGGTACTTGTGTACCTTGGATGGCCTTTGAAAGAAAGTTTCTTAACTTTGTATCTCTTATAGCTTAGATGAGAATCTCAATGCAGAACTAAGCAAGTGAATTTTGTAGCTCATGTTTGTGATGCGTACGATTAAGATTATCTCTTATATCTCATGCTCATATCACTCTTTTTGGCTGGAAGGACTAGAAAATCCTAAGAGAAAGGCATAAATAACCATTTCACCACTAAAGCCCGCCAATCATGTATAACATCTGTATGCTCTAGCATTGCAAAATTGTGATATTTTTGGCTTACATAATTGGGTATTTATTTTCTCTCTATATGTGCCTTGGAATGTTCCAAAAAAAAAAAAAATGCAAAGAACATGAAAAGCAAAAAGATCAAAATGCTTTTAAAAATTGTTGTAAGCGTGTTTCTAGGAGATGTGATAGTTATATGATGTATCTTAAAGGTGATAGTCTCGATCAAATGGTTATGATTGTGTGTGAAGTGTATTAGATCACCTCATATCTTGAATCTTCATAATATGAGAAAATTGTGCACTCTTGCTATGTTTCACATACAATGCGCAAACTCTTTGCTACTTTTGATATATGTGCAGATACAATGTGATTTGGCCATCACAAGGAATACGCGTTAATATATGCTCACTAAACTGTCTTAACTCGTTTTTAAAATATAAAACTAGTTAGACTTGTTTAGTGTGTGTGTGTGTGTTTGGATCTATGTATACTTTGCATATATGTTGAGAGATGTTTTGAGAGCTTAATATGTTGCTTAGGATCTCTAGTTGAGTATCTTGCTTGTATTTATCCCTTTGTGTTTTTCCTCCTTGAAAAACTTCTTTTTCTTCAAGCTTGACAACTCCTTGATAGATTCCTTTCTATTGAGCTTTTCTTTCTCCTTTCTCCATAGATCCTTGATAGATTCTCGATCCATCAAGATTTCTGGGTTTCTTCTCGGTAGAATCTTGATAGCTTCTTAACCCATCAAGATTTTTGGGTTCCTACTCAACACATTCTCGATAGCATCTTCGATCCATCAAGCCAATTTTCTGTGCTCTCTGTCTGCTTGATAGATTATCAATCCATCGAGACACTCTTTTTGCCATCGACAGATTCTCGATAGCACCTCGACAGATTGATTTTTATTGAGATTTAAAGCTCGACAGATTTTCGATAGAAACCTCGATCCATCGAGTTGTGTTTTCTATTTAAGGTTGAGGCGAGATTTCTTTTTTCATTCTCTCATCTCTTCCTCGATATATTTTCTTTCTCTCTCGATCCAAACACTTTTCTAACACTCAAATATCCCCACCCACGTATTTTTCGGCCTTCATTAAGCTCAAATCACTTGGTAAGCATCCTAAATCCTTTCTTTTACATGCATTCATGCATTTCAGACCTAGGTTTTGGGTTTTTTCTGAATTTTTTGGGGTTTTTGGGATTTTTTTTTTTTGTGAAATTGATGGGTTGGGGTTTGTGAAATTGATATCACATGCTCATGCATTGCACTCTAAATGCATTATAACAATGTTTCATGCATTTTCTAGATGTGTGTGATTGATTATTGTTGTTAAGTGCTTTAGGTTTGGATTGGGTGACCCCCATGATGCTTTTATATTCTCTCATGTCACATGTTCATGCATTTTTCATGCATATGTTATTTTCTTATCTACTCTGAACATGTGTTTCGGCTATGTCATGGCACCCAAATAGTGCAAATCTATTCCAGCTCGGAATCCTCATGGTTCCAGGTCACATTCTTCTTCTATTCCTCCTATACCTTCTCATATTTGGTTCCGTGATGAGAAGGCCAAGAAAGACTCCTTTAAGAACTTTCAGGCCCGTGGCATTCATCTGGAACGCCAAGTCATCTTGTCTGATTTCTCCGTCACTATGCTACCTGATGTCATTCAAACTCGGGGATGGGAATCTCTATGTGAGAGACCCGTGCGTAGTCTCGTTGTGTTTATACAGGAGTTCTACTCCAACATACACAACATTGATACCTTTGTGCCACAGTTCGCTGTGCAATTTATAGGTACACGTATAGTAGTTACCCCGATTCTTATTGTCGAGGTAGTACGTGTTCCTAGGGTAGCGCATCTTGACTTCCATGGCTGTAATCATCTACTGAATGTGTCCAGAGATAAGTTTATCTCTCACTTTTGTGAGACTCCTTCCATCTGGGGTGGTAAGCACAACATCCCATGCTTAGATTTTGCAAAAGGCCCGAGATTCTTTAACATGGTGATGACATTCACTCTCACACCATTGTCTCATTGTAACTCCATCACTAAGCCTCGTGCTTGTTTTCTTCTTTCTTTGACAGAGGATCTTACCATTGACTTTCCCTCTCACTTCATTACATTTATTCTAGATGTGTATTTGGGTACCGCGACTCGTGATAAGCTCATCTTTCCTTCAGCTATCATGTGGATCCTTCAGCACTTCTCCATTCCCATTCCTCTTTCTCCTCTCTTCACCATCATGAGTGCTATACGCGCTAGTTTTGTCTGACAGAGCGAGGCCCAGCTTCGACCGAAGCGGCCACAAGTGGAGACGATCGATCTTGCAAAGTTTTTCAAGAGTTTATAGTAGGGATAGATTTACTTTGTAATACAATAAGTGGTTATGAGTTTAGTGATTTAAGACCTCTCTCATGATTATTTGTTTTGTTGTGGTTTTGTCACGGTTTGCCAAAGGGGGACATTATTATGGACATATTTTATGTAATTGGATAATCCTTTAACAAAATGCACTTTACTTGTAATTGGGTAGATCTAGGATGGGTTTAAGACTTCAAGAAACATGTTGTTCAAGTCAAGTGTTAAAGCCATGAAGATTTAACCAAGAAACAATTGAAGAAGAGCTGTTCATTAAAGCTCGACAGCAATCTTGACAAAAAGACTTCTATCGAGATTTAAAATCGAAGCTCGACACAAGCTATTTCTATCAAGACTTATGAAATCAAAAATTCCAGATCTAATTTTTGGCCCATGTTTGTATATTTGTATAAGGTTTCTTTTCTCACAATCCTATACATATATAAGAATTATTTTAAAGGCCGTCACACATGCAGAAAGTGCCCTAGTTCATTATTCTCTCTAAAGAAGCTACTGCGTCTTTACGCCAAGGGTTTTGTGACCAGTGGCGACTCCAGAAAATTTATCCAGGGTGTTTCTCAACAAGTACAAATTACATAATCTAATAAAAAGAAAATTTTATATATTGGCAACAACAACAATAAAAAACTTGCAAATTATTAGTTCATTTGAAATATTAATAAAATTATTAATTATTATTGTTTAGTTGTTTCATTAATTTTTTTTCTTTTATAAATGATAATTTTTATATTATTGTTTCATTAATTATAAAATTATTAATTGTTATTTAGCCTAACATAATTTAATTTATTTGTCTTTTGTAATCTATTGTTTAATTTAATTATACAGCTTTAATTATTATTGTTTAGCGTAACAATAAACTATATTGCTTTAATTTGTTTGTCATTAATTATACTACTTTAATTTGTTATATTGTTTAACCCCTTGTGCACATTACACATTCCATGTGTAGCACAATAATTAAAGCAGTGTAATGTGCAGTATATTACACTGCTTTAATTATTGTTTACCCGGTTTCAGCCCATCAGCCCATCCACCTCCTCCCACTCAACAGACAAGCACAAGCTTGATGCCCCAATCACAATAGCTTGCCAATCAGAAAATTTCACAATCACAATACACAATACCCATTACATTAAAATACAATCAATATCTCACCAACAAACACCAATACCAACACCAACACACTGACCTACACCAACAAATAAGATAAAGCCAAATTCAAAAAGACAAAAAACAGGTAAAAAGAAAATATAAATAAAGGTAATTCGGGCCAGCCAATCGGAGAATTCAAAAGAGAAAGATACTGAGATTGAGTAAAGTTAGACTATTAAAGAATAAAGAGAGAGAACCGTTCATTACTTTCATTTCGTTTTTTCATTTCAGTGAGATAAAGAGAGAGAGACTGAGAGACTGAGAGAGAGTTAGTGAGGAAAAGAGAGAAATACCTTGAGGGAGGGAGCACCGAGCACCGAGTGGCGAGCGGCGAGCACTGAGCACCGAGCACCAGAGCAGAGCGATCTGTGATGAGGGGTGAGCGAGCGACGGCTACGATGAGCGATCTACAGCTACGGCGACGTGATCTGTGAGCAATCTATGGCGACAACGTGACCGTGGGTTTGGACCATTTGGTTTGCTAGGGTTTGGTTTTGGACCTTTGGTTTCTCTGTATTGGGTTTTTTTTTTTTTTTTTTGATAAACACTAAAACACCTCTGTATTAGAGTTTGTTTTGCTTTTGCTCTGTATAGACTGACTGTATTGGGGTTTGGTTTTCTCTACCAGCAACGTGACCGTGGGTAAGGGTTTAATTTCTGATTCTCTATATTGTTTTTTTTTTTTTGGAGAATCAGTGGGTTTTTTATAATCTATTGGACTGCCGTGGGCTTTGCTTGCCATGGGCTTCGCTCTAGTTGGTTACAATTTTTTTTTTTTTTCCAGATTTTAGTTCAAACTTTTTTGGGCTTTTTTGGGCTTTTTTTTTTTTTTTTTTTTTGCTTGAAAGTAGAATATATATATATATATATATAATTTGAGGGTGTTCCTAATATAGATTAAATATATATATATTTTTTAATTTTTTTCAAGTCAGGGTGTTCCTGGAAACACCCTGACTTGTACGTGGCATCGCCACTGTTTGTGACCAAGGAGCTTCCTAATCTTCATCATTGATGAACTCAAGAACTTTGTAGCCAACAACCTCTTCAAGTTGCTGGAGTTAGTCATATACTGGGATCCGTGCACATTGGTTAGTCACATACTAGGATTCGTGCATTAAGGGAAATATTGCCGCCACAATACAAGTCTAATTGGGTATTAGGGTAAAGGTTCAACTGTAGGTTGGTATTTCGGGATAGACCAAAGGGTTTGGTAAGATTCCTTGTACCTGTAACCGCTTGTGATTGATAATAGTGGATTATTAGGAGTAGTGACCTTAAAATTACACAGTGAGGTTTTGCCTTGGTGGTTTTCCCCATTTGTAAACAAATCACCTATGTCAAATTTATTTTCCGTTGCATTTAGATAATTTGGTGATTTGTTTGTGCTACCACACTATTGCATGAAATTTGATCTAATTAATTAACTTGGGTAATTAATTAATTAATTGCAAGGGGTCAATTCATTTTAACCCAACAAATCCTATCATGATAAACATAAGGATTGACATTGTATCCAGCTACGAATTATAAATCGCTAGATAAGAAATTAATTAGGCAAGCCTAAGTACTTAACCTCACAAATAATGTATTTGACTTTCAAAGTTTCTCAACAATTTCATTTACAAGGCTTAGACTCCAATTTATAATCATGTCATTCAAAGCCTCTCCTTTACTACAAGAGATCCTAGTACTTTATGAATTTCTTCCACCATATATGCGAACCATTTTCAATAGACCCATGAAACAACATATATAACAATATCCTCCTACACAAACCATTTAAATCTTTTACTAGCTCCAAATAAACTCAATAAAAAATTATATTCACAATTTATTTCACATTAATTAAAAAGTCAAAAACCCTCAAATCTTCACCACTTAGATAGTCACCATTGTAAAAATCATAAACCCACTCATCAAATAAATCCACCAAGACAAAACCTATACATATTAACACATGAATATCACTTTCAAAGCTCATAAATCACGTGAATATCATTATCAAAACTTAGACTAAAGAACCTCAAGCAAAAGCATATAAACCCACCAAAAATATTAGGAATCTTACCTTAAATCAAAAGAGATAAAGGTGTCTAAGAGATTCCTAGAGAGTTTTCCGTAAGTTTGCCAAAAAAATGATAGTGGAGATGGTGGGGAAGGAGGTACACCGGTGGGAGAGGATGAGAGAGTGTGAGATGAGTGTTTGTATTTTGTGAGAAAATGAAAAAGAAAACAAGCATAAAGGACCCTTGTTGACCGGCCAAGACAGTGAGAGTGTAAGGTGATATTTGTGTGGTGGGGAAGTGAGTAGGGTAGGTGGGCACGTGTGAAAGCAAATAAAAATTTGACCATAGCTTTTTTTTAGTGGGCTGGGCCGTTACACATAAATACATGAAGTTTTACGGTTTCTTTTATTAAAAAAAAAAATCAACTAAACTTTAATTTTTATTGTGTTCATAGTATTACTCTATTAAAAAGAAAAATTTTCTTAACACTTTAATTTTATTATGTATGTTGCATTATTCTATTAACAATTTAACTAAACTCTTTTTTTTTTCTTTTTTGTGGTTGCATTTTTTGTAGTTTCAACAACATTATTTTTGTTGTTACTCAACTTATTGATTTATGTAATTGTCCTCCAATTGCCTTTACTATTTTATTTATTAACTAGCCATGTCATTTTCGAAGTGCCAGTCACATGACTTTGTCTTTTAAAACTCTCTCTCTCTCTCTCTCTGCCTAGAGAAGTATGAAGCTCTTACCTCCACTTTTTGTAAAGTTTTGATTTACAACTATGTTTAATGTTGGCTTTATTACATGACAAAAAGTGTTGTAATTGCTTTATTTTTGTTCCTTGTGTTTTGTGGGATTTTATTGTATTGGGTTTAGTATTAAGTTGGTGAAAATTCAAGCTGAAATGAAGAATCAGTGGATTTCGCGAGTGTCTCGCTGGAAGCTAACCCGCGAAAGAGCCACGTGAGAATCACATGACTGGAAGCTAAAGATTTGTGCCAAGTTGTCGTTTTCGCAAGTGTCTCACAGGTAAGGCCTTCTTGGAGATAGTCGCGAAACATTCTGCCTGGAGGATTTTTAAGTGTGACTTCCTTACTATTCACCTATGCTATATATACCCTCATTACCCACAAATGAAAAATAGGCCATTCATAGAGAAAAACCCTAGATAGGTTTTCAACAACACACACCAATCGTTTAGAGAGAGAGCTACTCATCCTTAGTGAGAAATCATTGTAGCCTCTTCTCCTTCCCTCTCACATTGTTATACATTGAGAGGAGATTTGTACCCAAACACAACCCACACCTATTCAGATGTAGAGAGTGTTTTGGAGCTTGGGAAGCTTTGGGGATTTGCCAAAAGAAGCCGGTGAGGCTTGGTGGATGCAATTAGGCGTATTACGGGATGTAGAGAACTAGACAAGACACGGTTCTGAGAAGCCTTGTTGGAGTAGGAGTTTAGAGGGCTTAGGTACATCGGGTAGATTAGGCTTGGAGGGTCTCTTGCTGACCCATATATCCCAACTGATTGTCTAGTGGATCGATTTCTGCTTGGAGGGTGGTGGAGAGGTTTTCACCGAGTTTTTTAGTTTCCTCTTCGATGACACATCGTTTTGTTATCTTGTGTTTGCATCTTTCTTCCCTACTCTTTTACATTCCATTTTACTGTTGTGTTGCTTTGATTATGGATTAGAGTAGCTTGTTTGTTTATCTACTCGCTTTTACGCTATTCCTCACTTAGTAGTAAGTTAGTGTAAAATCAATCGAGCTGTAACTTTAATTTGGGGGTCTAAACAGCTCTTGTGTTTTTAACACATTTTCGAGCTTTCACTCTCTATGGTGGGTGGAAAGGAGACGTTCTAGAACATGACAACAAGTTCTTGAATTCTATGGGTCCTCATGCAAAGAATGTAGAACTTTGTTTAAGGAGATTCTCAAAGTCCTTCACCAACCATGCATATAATTGGTATGCAACACTTAAGGCCGGTTCCATCGCCACGTGGGACAATATGATTGAAAGTTTCTACTTAATTTTTTTTCCCCATGAAAGAGAAAAAGGTCAACATTATCACTCTTTATGACACCAATCAAAAGCCTTCCAAAAAGACTTCTTGATTGCATCCATCAACTCAAATATACCGCTCTTGGTTGCTATAAGCAGTATAAAAGGCACAAATCTTCATCAACAACATGCTACGTGATTATCATGCATAGTTGGAAAATCTTGATATCCCTTTGATCTGCTTCGCAACTCCAAAATGCCAACAAGACAGCTGCATTAGTAAAATCATTTATTGCTAAAGAGCCCTAAAAAGAGCACTCTACAAGCTTCCATCATCTCAAGCAGTAAACTAGTGATCAGAGTCAAGTAAAAAGAGACAATGAAAGTGAAAAAGTAAGCTATCTTTCTACTCTATGCACTAATGAGGAGATGAATGCAATTTTTTATGGATGGCTATGGGGTGCTTAAGCCATACATGCCTAACCAAGCAAGAGCCCACATCTAAAGACAAGCAAGATCCATTACATTGTCGCCTTCATCAACATGTGAATCAACGGATCTAAAAGAACTCCAAAATATATTTTATGGAGAGGTCACAAGTGGAACCATTGACCACACACAAGGGTAAGAGGTCCAGCGGAACCCATTGTCATAAGACAATGAAGGGAATGTCATGTTAGCAGTAGGCATTCATGTTAGGAATGATGTCCAACACCTCGATAATGCTACCAGCAGTTGCCTCAACTCTTCAATGAGGCCTTATTTTGTTCAAACAATCGAGGTTCGAAGAGGAGTCAAGGAGAGCAACACCAAAAGCCTCAATATCAATTATTGTTGAATTTGGTACACACTCCCTCACCATTGGAGCTCATGTTGGCCAAACTTTCCTATAGGTCGTGCATGCTATTACTTATGCCAATATGAAGGGGTCCAAGAGTATACCCTTGGCAACACATAGAGCTAGTTCTTGAGGTTGGTCCTATTATTGCACTTACAAGATTCCATGTGATTTATTTAAATATGGCCTACCATGTCTTGCTTGGATCGCCATGGCTCCACAAATTTAAGCTTATATCACCATTGACATGCAAAAGTGAGACTCAATGGCAAGCCTATACACATCCTAGCTAAGCTCACTCCATTTAAGCCATCCAAAGCTTACTATAATGAAACTAGCCTTTATGATGAACTTACCTCATATGGGGAAGATTCTATCTCAAGCCTCTTTGGAACTCTGTTGCCAAATTGTAGGGACATCAAGGACGATCTTGAAATAAGTTTGAAAGCAATTTTTGATCAAAACCAAAATAAAATAAAGTATGAGGAAGTATCTAGCGACAAATCACAGCCATAATTTGAATAAATCTAGCTACCAAATGGTAGCATATATATTGTTGCTCACGACAATACATGGGGCTTAGTTGCCTCAAACAAAAGGTTCCTTGACCAAATGAAGCTAGTACAAAACTTACGGTTGTATCCAAAAGAGAACACATCTAATGGAAGAAGAATTCTTGTCCAGTGGTATAGCTGAACCATTTAAGGAATCTCCAGCAGTACCTGACGTACCTTCTCCATCTAAAAAGAAGTACATTGACATCTTTGCTTAGGAGTACAACATGATGCTCATTTCAGATCCTCACTTGGTGATACATGCTCTCAATGTCAAACCATGGAGAGACTTATCATGGCATATGGACTCTCCATCATTGTACTCATGTTGTTGTGCTGCTAGACTGCCATTAGTTCACTAATATATGGTTGGAGTAATATCAAAGCCCAATTCTCATTGACAACATCAAAGCCCAATTTTCATTGGCAACATCAAAGCTCAATTCTCATTGGCAATATCAAAGCCCAGTTCTCGTTGGCAATATTTATATCACAATTCTCATTAACAATATCAAAGCCCAATTCTCATCAACAATATTAAAAGCCCAACTTACATTGGCACTATTAAAAGCCCAAGCTAATTACTTGGCACTATTTTATCAAAAGCCCAAGGTTATTAATACTTGGCAAAATACTATATCATAATTATTTCACTTAAAAGTCCAATAATGAACAATACTTTAGATTCTTAAACCTATTACTATAATATTACAAGCTCATAGAATTTATGAATTATCTATTCTTAAAACCCATGGCAATCATCTTATATGACCCCATGGAAAGTTATGATTATTTATCTTAGACCCATGACATTTATTTATTTCATATCGTATTATAAACTCATGTTCACTATATATTTTACATCACAATATTCATAATATTTATTTCCAAAACTCATGGTAATTATTCATTCTACATGCCCATTATGATTATCTATAGAAAAACTCATGAGAATATCACATTATTCCATTATAGTGGTTGTTATCATATTTATTTAAAACCCATGGATATTGCCTCTATTTAAAACACATGGTAAATATTATTCTCAAGAAAATATTGGAGGTCATTATTTAAAAAGCCCCAAAGAAAATATCATTTACAAAGTAATCCATAACAAAAATTATGAGAAACTATACAAGTTGTTATTTGAAGCTCATGGAAATTAATACCTAAAACCTATCATAAATATTTATTAAAGCTCATGGATTCATTTTATTTCTACTAACAACTAAAGCCCATGTGGAATAAAAATCCATGGCAATATATGGTAACTTTGTTCATTTTGTAGGGCTCACAATGAGAAAGCAAAAGGATAGGCCCAAGTGGAGAGAACCACCAAGTCAGAGGCCCACCAAAATACTCAGCCCTTATGGCCAAGACCAACAAGAAATCTCAGCAAAAACAACCCATGTTTGCAAACTGGCCTCATTGGAGAACTCCATTCAATTCTGCCTTCCGCTGGAGGTCACCTCAAGAAACAACCAAGCTCCCAAACCAAATTAGGAGCTGGCCACTTGTCTCACTGTCAACTCTAACATGAATAGTACTAGAGGCTGACACCTAAAGGCTAATGGCCAATAAATACTCCTCTTCCCTAAGTTTTGGTCACAACTCAAGGAAGCCATAACCAAGACCTCCAAGCTCATGAAATCCTTAACCAAATAGTTTATTTTATTACTAAAAATATATGTAATTGGTTCATGAACCAAGCCCATGAATCCTAAAGGAGAAATTTTGAGAACATGTGGTTTGGAGAGCATAAAGGTATCTCCAGCGGAACCCTTTGAAGGGGACTTAAATTTTGACACCTGGCTTGGGGTGTTGAATTCTACTTCCTAGGGTCCAAATCTCAGTTGCAGCACTAGGATTCCTCTTTAATACCTGCCTTAATCCCATTGGCTGAACACAATATCAAAATTCTTAGCATTTAATGCAAGATTATTTTGATTTTTACCTATGTGTGACATTGTCCAAAGAAGCAAAATAGCCCAAAAAGCAAATCTCCCATTTTAGGCCAAATCCTAGGATAATTAAGTCTATTGTCCTACCCCTGATTAGTCATACGTTTTTTGACTTTTGCTAATCAATCTCTTAAGCTTCACTATAAAAGTGAACTACCATCAACTCATGGAGGACAACAAATCTTATCATAAAATTCCTTACCCATCATGCTATTTTCAGCCAATAAGTTAGTCCCTTAGTTCAGAAGTCCATAAATGCCCATATACATTTACCCATAAATCCTAGCACCTTAAAATAGACACCAATTCCCTTTGAAATTTCTGATTGGTTTAGCTCTCCCTAAGCTCATAAATCATTCCCGTTAGCCCACATTCACTTAGCTTCAGACATTCCCTTTCTTTTTCTACATATTCAGAACCCATAAATGCTTCCTAATTAGTCACAAACAACTCTTTACCCATTAAAGCCTTAGCCTCAACATTAACTCTTATTAGGATTAGTGCCCTTAAATCCTATTGTATGATGCTATGTATGACATTATGTATGACTTAATGTTGTAATTAATAATGTTGTTTTATTATTATCTAAAATAATGGTAATATGAATATTTGGACATTATCATATAGTTTATGAGATGCATAGTATGAGATTTATATGATTTAACCATAGAAGATATAAATCACAAGTTCTTTGTAAACTCAGAATTCTGGTACATAGTCGGTGATGAAATTAGGCATTTCATCTGCAAAGACTATAACACATCAAGTAAGATGATTTGGCTTGATCATAGAAGTGGAGACTTTTAGTTGATATGTTTTAAGAGTTAAGACATATTGAGCCGGACTGCAGTGAGATTTATTATTCTTTTAACGACTGTCAAATGAATAATAAATCTCACAACTTCTATTTTCATGAACTCTTAATTCTGAGAGAATAATGAACTTGATCATGAAGTGTAGGTTGCTTTGATATGTTGGGCATGTTAGAAAATCTGGTTTTGCATCTCATACAAAACACACAGCGGAAGCAATAATCATGAATCTACTTCATTTATGAGAGATAACATGTAACCTTGAATTATAGAACAAATAATAGAAAGCGTACCTTGGTGTGGTGAAATTCAAAACCAAGACTTGAGAATTACTTAGGAACACTTTTAATCTTCACTTGTTGTGCGACCACTAGTCATTGGAGGACTTGCCCTGAGGAAATTAGACAAATCCAATCTTGCAGTTTCTGAATTGTTCAAAATGGTTATTCAAATATCTATTTCTATCACCAACAAAGACTATTAGGACATATGTGGTTCACATGTTAAGAACATATGTCATGATTTTATGTAATTGGCTAATCCTTTGACAAAACACACTTTACTTGTATTTGGTTAGATCTAGGATGTGTTGAAGTACTTCAAGAAACCATATTTCAAGATCAAGTGTTGAAGCCTTCAAGTTTGTCCAAGAAAACAAGCTGAAAGTGCAAGTTTATTAAAGCTCGACAGCTAGTATGTGTCGAGGTTTAGAAAGCTGCTCAAGCCCATGTGCTCGACACCTTCTCAACAGCTTCTATTTGTCGAGGTTTACAAAAATCAAAATTTCTGATTTGATTTCTTGGGATCCGTATTTATATGTTTGGACCTTTTTTTCTCCTAACCGTAGACATATAAAAGGATTTTTTTTAAGGGTTGTCAAAGTGTACACAAGTTGCACAAGCATTGAGCAAAGTCTGTTCAAGCAATTTGTGACCGGAGACAAAGTTTTTCCCTAATTCATCTCTTCTGAAGAAGTTGCTATGTATGTGCACCTTTGGGTTTTGTGACCAAGCATCTTCTTGATCTTTATCGTAGATGAACTGAAGAACTTTGCAACCAACAACTCTTTCTAGTTGGTGATTAAAGTTGCGTACTGGAATCCGTGCAATTGGTTAGTCACATACTTGGGAGCCGTGCATCAAAAGGGAAAATTGTCACTACAGAATAAGTCTAATTGGGTATTGGGGTAAAGGTTCAACTGTAGGTTGGTAAGGTACTTAGGATTTCTTTACTTGTAACCGCTTGTTGTGATAATAGTGGAATTTCGGGAGTGGTGACCTGAAAATCACCCGGTGGGGTTTTTGCCGTCAGGTTTTCCCCATTTGTAAACAAATTACCGTGTTATTTATTTTCCACTGCATTATTAGTTTATTGGTAATTTGTTTGTATTACCACATGTTTGCATGTTAATTAACTTAATTAATTCACTTGGCTAAATTAATTGGTTAATTTATCACAAGGGGTCAATTCGTTTTTGGTTTATCAAAGACCATCATCAATATTCCTCTACCTCCCAAATAAATAAATAAAGCAATAGAAATTCTGTTTGTTTCAAAGTTTTTTACTTTGCCTCTATAGTTTTGATCAAAATTATTATTTTTTTTAATCACAGCAAAAATAATTAGAAAATACGCTAAAAAAAAATCAAAGAAGAACTGACATCCTTACATAGATAAGCAGTGTTCACAGTTGTCTCTGTAATTGGGTCAAAGCAAAACAAGTACTTGAGATTATATGATAATATCACTGATTAGAGAGGGCTTTGACTAAATAGTTAAGGTATTGGAGCTGTTTGAAATCTCTAAGAGTCATAAGAAATATAAGGAAGATAGGGGTTGTAGTCTTGTAGTTTAAGGTCTGATGTGATGGTCATGATAGTGATGTAGGGAAGAAAGGGGTTGCAAATTTAGGAATAGAAGGGAGAGATCGAAGGTTTAACATAAAAGAACAAAATCTAACATTTGAAGTTTTTGTGGACTTTTCTTGTCGTAATAAGAGAAGGAATTGCTTGCCTCCTGAGTAACTCATATTGCAAATCCGTAAAGAGAAGGAATTAGTTCCTAAATAATTCTTATTGCAAATATTACTAAACAATCTAAACTTGTATTGGGATTTGCTTCAAGGTTGTTGCAGGAAATCGGAAATAAGGCATATGGAGAGGGAGAGAAGGTAGAAGAAAAAGAGGTTGAAGAAAGAATAAATAACTTATACAGAACGGTGTAAAATTGGTAACTACCCTGTGGAACGGTGCAATTGAACACCAACAATAGTACCCAAACAGTTTTTTTAATTTTTTAGGTTAATGTGTTTTTTTAAAGTATTTTTTTTTACAAATGTTATGTAATGGAACTTATAATGAATTTTTCATTTATATATCAATGCATTTGTAAAGAGAGGTGGAAACAAGGTCACCATTGCTTTTTGGAATTGAGATGGAGCATTTTTTAGTCCAAAGGGCATAACTGTCCACTGGTAATGATGATTAACTTATCATCTGTTAGAAAATGATTGAGATCTTGGTAGAGGGTTATGATCAGGGTGTATTGTGGTTAAGGGTTGGAAGTTTTGACTTATGGATCAACGAAGGTAAGGATCAAAAGGAAATTTAAACTGATCTTCTATTTATAGAACTTGGAACTCAAACTACAATTCAACATATTTTACAAACAATTATTTTGCCGACAATACAATAGAATGCATGGGCTTGACAAATCTCCTTTATAGCACCATATGTCTTTTGGTAAGAGTTCTAGGAAATGATAAAAGTTGAACTTGATAAATGGTAGTGGCAATGATAAAAGTTGCTACCATACGAAGGAGTGAATGCTGCCAATAGATAAAGATGAAACATAATTTGTCCCATCCATCTCTTCTGTAAGGTTGAATTTTATCAACCATTTTGTTGGCTGTATTCTGTGCCAGTTTACTTGTAATTTAGCATTTAAAAACCCTGTATTTAGGTGGGAATTATGTAAGGGTAGTGTGTGAGAGAGTGTGAAGAAAAGCTCAAAAGTGTGCAACTCAGCAGGGCCTCGCGACTGGATCTCGCGGCTTGCAAGTCACCAAAGGAGGCACACATGTGAAGCATGCAGAGGAGCTGAAGAGTCACACCAGCTAGAGCACTACAGGACAAAACTTCTAGTCTGGCCATTCTGTCAGTTCACGACTTAGACTCATGACTTAATCAAGTTGCGAGGCCAAGTCGCCAGACCACTCTGTTTGGAAAAACCTGACTGTTCGCATTCCAAATACACACCAGTATAAATATCCCTTATACCCACGAAATGTAGAGGCTTCCAGAGAGAATTTTGAGGGAGAAACCCTAGAGGAGAAAAACAAGATTGACTTATTCACAATCTTCATCCTTTGATTCTCCAAATTCCTCGACTCTCACTCTTTCCATTGTTACATCCTTGAGAGGTACATTTAGCTAAATCCTTTTCTTACCATACCTATATCTGTGAGAAGGCTTTTTGGTGCTTGGGAAGTAGTTAGGAAGGAACTAATTGATATTGGTTGATGCTATGGGCTATAGCGGAATCCGGTAAGCTAAAGAAGACAAAGGTTTGGTGTAACCTTGTTGGAGCAAGAGGTTTGGAGGACTTAGGTGCACTGGGTAGATTAGGCTTGGAAGGTCTTCTACTGTTCATCTATCCTAACTTCATTCTTTAGTGGATTATTGACCGTTTGGATGGCGGTAGAGAGGTTTTACGCTGAGGACTTCAGTTTCCTCTTCGATAACACATCACAGTGTTGTCTTTGTGTTTGCATCTCTCTTTCCTTAATCTTTTCCATTTAATTTTTGATGTGGTTGTGGTTTTATTTGGTTTAGATTGTCTTATCAATTTTGTTTTAGCTTATTCTCATTTTCTGGACGTACAATGTTTGATAATAAGCTTGAATTGGTAATTTGTAATTTGGGGGTCTAAACGTTCAAGGGTGTTTTACACACATTTTTAACATTCATCTTCCTTGGAACTAATTATCATCAATATCCAAATCTGGGTCATGATTGTCATAATAAGGGTCATTGTTTATGAAATGATGGCCAGCTAGCAAAGGATTTGGAAGTTCCCAAGCATCAACATGCGGCAATTGCTAGTGATAGACTTCTAGAGCACTTGGACTTGAGTCACTCAGGTTTTGAATTCCTATGTTGAGAGTTTCTATCCACTTGAGTGCTCTCTGGCAATATGACCAAGAGGGGTTCACATGCACATGGATAGAATTATTTGGATTAGTGAGCCAATGGACTTCTGGCAGGTGGAAAATTCCCTCTGTTTGAACATCATTTTTTGAATTAAACTTGACAATCATGGATCTTGCAGTAATTCTATGTCCAAATCTTGGATGAACTTCAGTGGTATATCATTTCCAATCTCCATTGTGAGCATCATTTTTGAGGATTTCAAACCAGAATTTTTCAAAATATCTATTATTATTATTTAGGAAATGTAGCTTGTAAAATCTTGATTAAAAATGGATGCACAAGTAATACTCATTAAGCAGATATCGTATGTAAAGGTAATGGAAAACAGTCCAATTGGATATCCAAAAGGCAAAAGGTGTTTTCCATGGCGGGTCAGGGTTAGGATAGATGGCAAAAAAATGGTTGTAATGTTGTTTAAGGTAATCATAGAGGATTCTGATGATTCTTTTGAATCTGGCTTCAAGGGTTAAGGTTTTTATGTGGTCTTTTAAATCTGAGGGAAGACTTTCTATTATATCAGTTATGGAATATGAATGTGAGGATGAGGATGGATCTGTGATAGGGTATACACACAAAGGTAAGGAAATGACTGTGGTATTAATAGTTGGGGATTTTCTAGAAAGATAGTCAGTAATCAAATTATCTTTTCCCTTTGAAATGCTTGACTTGAAAAGACCATTGCGAAAACCAATTTGACCATCTGAGCAGTCGAGGATGAGGGAGCATCTTTCTTTTGAATTGAAGCATTTTTGGAAAGGAAGACATGTCCATTTCGACTAGAAAATTATACCCAAGGAGATGAAATTGGAAATTTTCAATTCCATTCTTTACTACAAGTATTTCTTTAAACGTGGAATGATAATGGAGTTCTGAGGTCTTGAATGCACCATTTTTATATCACAAATATTCCTCTTTTCATCAATTTCTTCAAAAAGAGTTACTGCCCAGTATTCATCATTAGCATCTGTTTGTAGTACTCGCTTGCCTGGTACTGGAATTTGCAATGGAGGAAGCCTTTCAGCCAATTTTTTCAATTGCTAGACTGCTTCCATGTGGGTTGAATCCCATTCTAGGGGGTTCTTCTTCAAGAGTTGAGCTAAATAGTTTCTGTACTTGGAAATCTTTGGTATAAAATCAAACATATAATTGACAATGCCAAGAAAATATTGTATTTGTTTAGCAGTAGAAAGCTTGTCAGGAAACTCTTTAAGAGATGTAGCAATGTATGGCTACAGAGTATACTTTCCATCTGAGATAGTCATCCCCAAAAACTCTATTGATGTTTGCCCATTGACCATTTTTTTCCCTGAGAGCATAATTCCTTGGGATTTCACTAAATTATAAAATTCAGCGAGCAATTTTCATGGGAATCTGCATCTTTTAAGAAGAGAAGAATATCAACTGCATAGATCAATGAAGGTCACCATTGCTTTTTGAAATCGAGATGGAGCATTTTTTAGTCCAAAGGGCATAACCGTCCACTGGTAATGATGATCTGGGATACAAAATGATGTTTTGTATCTGTCTTTGAAATGAATTTCTTACTGCCAAAATCCTGCTTTAAGATTAAACTTCGAGAACACTTTTGCATTTGAAAGATGCTGGAAAAGAGCACTTTTGTTTGGCAAAGGAAACTTATCATCTACTAGAAAATGATTGAGATCTTGGCAGTTGATTACTAGTCTGAGTTTTCCTCGGATTTGCTCAGCATGCTTGTTAACATAAAAGGTTTCACAAGCCCACGGGGAAGAAGTGGGTTCAATGAGTCCTTCAGTGAGGAGTGCGGAAATCTCTTGTTTGGCTAGAGCTAAATGTTTTGGATTCATTCCTCTGTGGCTAGCTTTTGTAGGATTGACATCTTCATTCTTTTTAAAGGGAAGGTGTATGAAAAGTTTGGATTCATCCACAAGGGATTTTGATTTTTTGGAAGAACTTAGAATGGCTATAATCATTAATGATATGGAATCTTAGGGAATCATAAGGATCAACAACAAATAAGTGAGGAACTTGGGTCCAAGTAAGAAGATATTGTTTATTTGAAAGTTCTTTTGATGACCATCTAAGGCTAGGTATTTGGTGAAGGATATCAAAGCCTATAGGAAGGTCTCTACTAGTGAGAGGTGATCTAAGGACTTGATGTTTTATGGTGAGGGTTGGGAAAATTCTAATGAGTATGGGTTTGTTTGTTTTTTTTGGTGATTGGGAATGTTTCTCCATTTACTGCACGGAACATCTAGTAATGAGGTAAACAGAACTCTTCAGGTAATATTTTGGGATGAATGATTGTTGCTGCTGCTCTAGTATCAAAAAAGGCAATGACAGGGATAGGTCTAGAATATGAGTCAAGGAGAATGTGAACTTGGGCAATAGGAATGGGGCTTACCAAAGAGACTAAAGCAGGCTGAGAAGTATAGATGGCTTGAATTTCTAGATCTGAGACCACTGATTTAGAATCTAAGTCTTCTTTTGTTGTAGAGTATCCCATGACTACTAGGGCTTGAGGAGAATGTTTGTCATCTAACAAATAGAGTGATTCTACATCAAAAAAATGAGTATCTTCTACATGAATTTGGGCTTGCTCAAAAAGCTTTATTGCTTTTTCTCTCTTCGGGCAATTTTTTACAAAATGTCCTGGTTTTCTACAAATAGAGCAAACTTTGGAAGTCTTTCTCTGAATTTCTTTTTCTTGAGGAATCGCCATTTCTTTTTCCTGAAAAACTTTTTCTTTGGTTCTGCCTAGTATCTCTTCTTTAAAGAATACTTCCTGAAGTGGCTTTTCTTTTTTGTTGAACAATCACAACTTTTTTCATGACATTTTATCTACAAATCTTTCCTCTTATAGCTGCCATTTAGTTTATTATGAATCTTCTCCATTTCTGAAAGGAACTTCCTTTGGTTGCAGAGCTTTTCTAGGGCAATAAGCATATGTTGATAAATTTCTCCCAATGAGGCTTGATTCAAAGTTATTCTTTGGATATTCATCATTCGAAGCGTTTCATCTCCCAATGGTTCTGGAAGAGAATTAAGAAAAGTCCGCTTGATATTCACATCATCCATGCCATTGATGGTATAAAATTGCCTTAACATCCAATCAAAGTGTCTTTCTAAATCTCTCCATTCAAATGAATAGCATTTCATGGCAAGAAATTCCTCTCGTGTAGCTTCTATGTAGTGTTTTGGTGCCCCTAAGAATTCATTATGAATAATTGTAAAGAAATCTTCCAATGTTTGAGATTGGGCCACATGCCTTTGCCGAAATTCTCCTAAGGAAATCCACCATTCTCTTAGTCTTCCTATAAGCCTTGCAATGAATTTAGCAATTAATTGGGCAACTGTGGAATTTGGAGCATGGAGTTTTGTAACACCCCAAACCCATACCAAGGATTTAGATGCACAACCTGTCTTATAAATAATCAACAATAATATAATGGAATAGAGCGTAATTAAATATCCACAAATATACTTCAAACCATTAAAATCTTTCCTATGAAATCCATAATACAAAAACTTTAACAATAAAGTCTCCAAACACAATCTCAAGAGTTTTACAAATGCCAAACTCACTATCCTAAGAAAATATACTAAACAGTCCATCAACTAACATAGCTCCAAAAGAAGTCTTCAATCTATGCCTCCAAAGATCTACCACCAAAATATATTCCACTACTCTAATCTGAAAGGGTGGAGAAAGGGGGGTGAGCAAGAAGCCCAATAAAAGACTACATAACATGAGGATGTCTTTCAAAACAAAACATTAGTATCATTGATAAAATATAAGCTTTACAAAACATTTACAAATAGTTTTAACAGTAATATAATATACTTTGTAAAACTGTCAAGAATAAAACCCTTAACTATAACGCTGAAATCATTAAATAAAATAATAACCACTTTAGTTAGCCAAAATACACTAAATAGGTAGAAACAATATATTATAGAAATAAATAATTTTCCAAATTATAAAGTTCAATAACAATAAAATAGTAGTTTGATATGGAGAACATTAAACATTTGCTAGACAAAGACATAAGTTGCTAAACACTCGGTGGGTGATTCCCATAGGGAACAATAACACTAACCTCAAAGAAGCAGCACTAGCTCCAAAGATCAAACAATAACATTGCACCACATCACAATAACACTACATCGGCTGAAGATCAACACTTAACCCTGTGTTGGCAAAGGTTGTAGACTGTCTAACTGACTGTTTGAAAACATTCTTACTTTATTACGATATTGCCAATATTAATCATATATCATATAACCAATACTTTCTCAAAAATATAGTTTTGAGTCATTTTTAACTTATACAGTTTCAAAGTAATATACAAGAAATAATAAAATTCGGGTATGTATAAAGCATTAACAATGGTATAAGTTTTTGGAAACTTCACTTTTGCAATTATGTGTGTATATATATATATATATAAATATATATTTTTACCAAAAGTATATATAAATATACACGTCTTGAGAGACGTCATGTTCTGAAGTTCACTTACCTCTAGTTGTTAAACAAAGCTGCACCTCAACTATCTGAAACATTATCAACTAGAACCTAAATAAGCAGAAGACGACTCAATAAGATTGGATACACTAAGGCAGCAACAAAATATAAATTTCACTCTTAAAATTCATATCTCACTACTTATTCTGAAACTATAGCTAATCTAGTACTCAATTGCTTTATCAAGTACTCTAAAATCAATACTTAGCAAACAATTCTAATGAGTCGAATATGTAAATCTCTATGTTATTTAATTCTCCCAGTACAAGTTGGCTTCCAAATAATCACATGCTTGTAGATCATATTAACCCAAAATAAATATATAGCATCCATAAAATCTCTAACTGTAGGACTTAGTATTCTATAGCATGTATTGACAAAAATTTAGGAACTCGAAACCATGTTATAGATTACCAGGTTCAATATGTCAGCACCACTAGTAATTAAGTTGCGTAAATCCCAAATAACAAATCCCTTAAAAGCTAAAATCTGTGATACCTATATCTAGGATGTGATGCTACTCCACGTACATATATGAGGATCTGTTTCACAATCAAATAAAATAATGAAAGTCTAAAATACAATTCCATAATAGCTTCTATTCCTAAGCAACTGTTATTATAATTCTAATATTTTTAAGTAACCTAGAGGCGAAGGTTCCTTCATCAAGTATGTGTCCAACGATATCAGTAAGGCTTGCATAAAATAGATGCTTACCTCAATACAACAAATTTGCTGGCTGCCTCTAGTAGTGCCACGGTCTTCTATCCCTTCAATTTTGAGAAACCCTAATTCCCTACTCTTCATCTTTCACGCAGGAAGCCCTAGCTTATTTTTCAGCTTTACACGTTAAAACTGTTTGGGCTGAAATTAAAACCTACTAGAACTTAAATAAGCTTTCAAGACTTTAATTCCCACTAAAACTCATATTAAGGTTGTTTAGATAGGCTAAAACTCTAAAGAATTCCAATAACACTTAAACTCCTAATCCAAATAGGAAATGTCTTATCCTTTTCCTTAACTAATAAGGAGACTAAAAGCTAAATATGAATAATCCACAAAAATAACTCTCACGTTACATCTTCTTTTATTTATTTTCTTTGTAGTAACCATAATACAAAATAATATCACCTTCAAAATAAATTAAATAATTCATCAATTCCACTCTAAAAGCAATTGAATTCAATTAAAGTGAGGTAGGTGTTACAAGTTTAGCAGAACACCATGAGTACATGTCAAAAAACTTTTCATGCCACTTGGAAGGAGGAACATCATCAATGGTAAATAAATGCTTCAAATCTGTCATTGATGAATAGGTGAGATAAGTCTGGTTGTCAGGAACAAAAGGTGGAGGTGGAAAAATAGGTGGTGGAGGCGGAGGATGAAGAACATCATCTTCTTCTACTGTTGGTTGGTTATGTTGCTGATACATAAGTATACTTTTAAGATCAAGATCAGAAAGATCCAAATTAGTATCAGCAATGATTGGGAGCACAGGCAGGTTATTTAATTCATCTAAGGTGATGGCCTTTAGGAAAGATGAAATTGGGTTTGGAGGATTAGGATCTATGGTTAACTTGTTCATATCTAGGGGTTTGGAGGATGCACCAACAATTGGATCTGAGGGTTGGGATAATGGGTACTTATTGGGGGGGGGGGAGGGGGGGGGGGGGGGTTATTCTGTGATTGGCTTTGAGTGTCTATTTTGGGTTGTATTGAATATGTTATGGCTGGAAGGATTCCATTGCTCCTGAGAGGGTTATGATTAGGGTGTATTGTGGTTAAGGGTTGGAAGTTTTGACTTGTGGATTTGGATAAGAATGAGAGCAATCATTGTTGACAGCAATTGTTTTCTTTCTTTTTCCTTTTGTCCCAAAAGGGGGAAGGAAACTGACATATCTTTGACTGTGGATGCAATTGTTGCAAGCTCTTGTTCTACTTTCTTGATTTTTTTCTTCAAATCATTGGTATGAGATTTGGATAATGAAAAGGTATATGTGACTGCTTCTGCCAATTTTTGCTGGTTGTCAAGAATCTTTAAAAGAGCTTGATTTTTGGCCACAGCATTCTCTGCTTGCCAATTTAAAGATGCCTTTGCTGATGAAACTTGTTTTTGGGTTCCATCTGAATTAGTTCCAATAGGATTTTTGATTTTCCAAACATGTCTTGTGTTCGCCTGGGGGTGGTCAAAGTTTTCTAGTGGAGGAAAATCTTGATCATAAGAGGATGAAGGTCTGTTAATAGTGTAGCAGGGTAAAGGTTTTTGTGTTTGGGTTTGTGTGAAAGGAGTAGGATGATATTTATGTAATCGATGGAGGATATTCTGGTAATATGGAATCAATGGAGATTTGGGCTCATGGTTAGGATCTTGTTTAGGCTTAGGTTCTTTGCATCGAGGAGGAGAAGACTGGGGTTCCTGTTTTTTGGTTCTGGGATAAAAGACATGATAGACAAGTTTTCCAGAAGGTTCTCCCAAGAGATCTACTTCAGGATCACCAGCTTCATATCTTTCTTTCAAGCTTTGTTGGAGCGATTTTTTCTTTCTTCTTTTCGATTGATCATCATCATCAATTGATTCTTCTTTGCATTCATCACAATCACAAATATCCCACTATATATGGCTAGAGGATGGATTTCCTTCATAACAATGTTTTCCATCTTCACAAAATGCTTTAATTACAAGACCTTTTTCAGCAACATATGGTGTAGGCTGCAACATTGCCATCTAGGTTGGAAAGACTGTTATATCCTTCTTTTCTGGTGGAGCCTTCAGAAATCTTGTCTCTACTTCTCCATTTTCTTTCCTAATAAAGAAAGGATTATTGGACTAGATCGGTTGAACTGCTTGGTGAAGTGACTCGTACTTCATGATCCAAGACTCTAGGAAAAGGGAAATCATCTTGTCCCTTGTCAGCTTTCTAGGGACAAATGTACACATCAGAGTTAATCTCAAGTCAACTTGAATAAGCAATGCATCATCAGTTTGAGCAATTTCTAAAACCGCTACATCAAAGGCATGATTTTGGAGCCTATAAGCAAGCTGATAATGGACTGTAGTTGCATAAGTATCTTGTACTTGAGAAGCTCCAATAATCTAAACTTGAACTTTGAGAGCATCACAAAGATGGGGGTCTTTTAAAGGCATATTGAAATTTGGGAATAATGTGACAAAAATAGTTCTAGCATTTAGAGCTATTTGGATAGTTCCTATGACTGCATACTGATACTCCAAAAATCTGGAGTCAAGAAATGTCATTCTAGAGACTGCAGGGAGTCCTTTTCTTCCATGGAAAGTTAATGCCAACCTTACAGCACCAAAATGGAGATGAATATAACCTTGCTTTTGCCATGAGTTAACAAATTCCCTAGGAAGAGAAAGAGTAATGAAGTTTTCACCATCATTTGCTGGAATATTGAATTGGTCAAACTTAGAGGCTTGAACATATTCTTTTATAGTAGAAGGATGAGAAGGACCAATATATTTTTTTTATGATTTTTTTGAAAGAAGATTGGGGTTTATTAAATATAGTGTAGGGATTTACAATAGGGAAATCAGTAATCGGGATTTTACTATCTTCTGGTACATGGGAGATTTCATATAAATATTCTAGTCTATTTGCTGTGGAAAGAGTTGTTTTCCACAAGGACAAAAGGGGCTTTTACCCTTTTCAAGAAAATTAAATAGGAAAATGCCCCCCTTCTCAAACTAATTAGGGAAATGCCCATCTTTTGAAAATCGAGTTTCTAAAAATCGATTTAGTCCCTATAGCGGCGTTTTTAGGGAGCCTATAGTGACGTTTTAAAGACCTATAGTGACGTTTTTTAACTCGACTTCAATATAATCGAGTTATAGGCAATGGAATCAACCTATAGTGGCATTTTTTTACCTATAACTCGATTTCTTTAAAGTCGAGTTAAAAAACGTTACTATAGGCTCCCTAAAAACGCCGCTATAGAGCTTTAGAATTTTTTTTTTCTAAGTCGATTTTTAGAAACTCGATTTTCAAAAGAGGGGCATTTCCCCATTTAGTTTGGGAAGAGGGACATTTTCCTATTTAATTTGCCCAAAAAGGGCAGAAGCCCCTTTTGTCCTTTTCCACAAACCTAACAGGACCACACTACCAAATTTTGGCTAAAAAGTCCACAAGGTGACTCTAGAAAACTAGCTTGTTCACTTAAAAATAGACTCCTTAGTGTTTTACTGATTATATAATCTAGTGTTCTGATGTGATTAATACAAATGATCCACTTATTGTGGCAACTGTAAATCATAGAGCATACTAATCAAGACAATAATCAAAGTATACTAATCAAAGTATACAATAATCAAAATAATTATATCACATTTTTCAATGCATCATGTGGGTTAGCGATTAATATACAATAATAGTAGCATCTGCTAGAATTCAGGACCTATAGCGATTGTGGAAATATGGAATTTTTATTTTTATAGAGTAATATCAACTAGTTTAACACCTAACTCAAAATCACCAGCCTTGCCTAGCTTTTTTTTTTTGAACTGCCTAGCAAATTATATGAGTTATAAATGAAAATCGCCAGATGTGAGGTTACTGAATTGGCATCTAATTAGTGAGATTAGTTGGATTTCCTTCTATATTTTGGGTGCTCCATAGCATCGTGGGTCCAGCCCACATGTAATAGACGTGCTCATTTAATGAGCTTGTCTTTCATGTCTTTCAATAGCCATATTATTTGGTTCATCAAAAAAGAAAAAAAAAAAAACAAAAAAGCCATATTATTTTTCTTTTGGCTAAATCCCACTAACATATCATAAATGAAAATAGCCAGATGTGAGGTTATTGAGTTGGCATCCAATTAGTGAGATTAGTTGGATTTCCTTCTATATTTTGGGTGCTCCATAGGACCGTGGTTCCAGCCCACGTGTAATAGACATGCTCATTTAATGAGCTTGTCTTTCATGTCTTACAATAGCCACATATATATATATATATACATATATATATATATATATATATATTTTTGGGGGTTAAACTTCACTAACATGTCTTGAGGTTTTAGTTATTATCAATCAGGTTAAAGTTTTTTTAAACTAGTCAGTTTGATCCCTAATGTCAACCACAAAGAGTGTAAATGAAATTAACCCTATTTTTTCCTCCTTCAACAGGTACAAAAGTCAACATGCTTTATTGGGATAGGTGGGTTAGAGCCCTCACATTAGTTAACTTCAAAAAGAAAAATGTGCCAATTTTACTCTAAAAATTACTCACATTAGTCTATCTAACAGAGTAATACTTAAGTATTTTTGGAGTGAAATGGATTATGCTCTCTCCTTTCACATTCATGGTGAGGTTTATTTAGTAAATTCATGGTGTGGTCCACCACTCCACCATGAATGTGAGAGGAGGGAATGCTATTTCACTATACTCCGAGAGTACTTAAAAATCTTTCCATCTAAAAGCATTTGTATTAGTCCATCTAAAATTTTCTGTCTATTTTAGTATAAAATTTTACTTTTTCTATTTTCCACAAATACTTTGCAAAAAAAAAAAAAAAATCCACATTAAATTATCTATTATATACTTTATTTTATTTAAATAATCATTTTTATTATTTCACCTACTAATACACACATCTCTTTCTCTCTCTTCCTTTTATGGACATTAAGGGCGTTTGGATTACGCGTCCACGTTTCCTCAAATCTGTGTTTCTCTTCATTTTTTTTTTTTTTTGGCCGCATAATTTGACTTTGGGAGACAAAAATTTTGTGCATGAACAGTGCGTGCACTGTTCACGCACTATTCATGCACTGTTTATGCAATAAAAAATATTAAAAATGGGTCCCACGATACTATTCATACATTTTTTTTGTACAAGATACTATTCATACATTTAAAAATTATTTTGCTACAACGTTTTCAGTTTTCAGTTTTCAGTTTCAGCAACAATAAGTTCAATCCAAACGGACCCATTAGAGCACTAGTATTAGCACTTTTAAAATATTTAGTATTTGGCACATCAAAAGTCACTTTATTTATTTTAGGGAAATGCTAATGAGTGCCCTTAGGACACTGACTAATAACCCATTTAAAGAAAGTTTTTATGGGAAATGAAAAAAAAGTAATTAATATTTTGACAATTTTTTTCATTTCACATAAAAGTGGTGTCAAAAATTTCCTAAAATAGATTATTAACCAGTGCCCTAAAGGCACTCGTTAGCATTTCCCTTTATTTTAACCTACCATTTTACAATTCTCTCTACATCACACCTCTTCTTTTTTTCTTATTCATTTTTTTTTTTTTAATTTCCAGTATCACTTTCTCTCTCTTTATCACTGTGTCACTCTCTTTAACACCATGTCTTCATATTCCACACCATAAACCCACAACCTACTACCACTATAAAACCCAAAATTGTAGCCTAGCACCACAGGAATTCCACCACCACTACCGAAATTGCAACCCACCAATATTAGTAAAACTTTTACAATATTTAGCCGTACCATCTCATATTTGGAATTGCATTGTATTTTCATGCTAAAAATTTTGAGAGAGAGAGAGAGAGAGAGAGAGAGAGAGAGAGATTTAAAAAATAAAATAGAAAACTACAATAATTGTGTATATTTATTGCAGCAATTTGATGAAGGTGGGGTTAGTGAGTTTGGTGTACAAAATGCAAAACATTTAGCTTTTAGCACACCTAATGCTAGTACTCTTAAAGAACATCAAGGAGACCACTTTTTTGAGCAATCTTTGGGTAGTTTTTGAGCAAAAATGTGCAAAACATACCACTTTTTCTATGCTACGTCTGGTGTGAATGCTCTAAAAGTGTATAAACTTTGCATTTTTTTCCATAGTAACTATGTAAATATACACATTTAATATTTCTTTTTCACTCTCAGTACTCACTCTCATTGTGTTTCTCCCTATATTTTCAGGCTCAACCCTCTTTGTCTTCTCTCTTCACCTCTCTCACCCAAATGGCCAAATAACCTTCTATTTGCTTCAACCATATTGTTTTCTCTTCCTTCAATGTGTAAGGCACACCTAAGAGCATTTACATCAGCTTGTGCAAATATTTCTGTCTATTTTAGTATAAGAACATACTTTTTATATTTTATACAGCCACTTTTCAAAACAACCACATCAAATTATCTATTTTATATTTCATTTAATTGAAATATTATTTCTTTATCAATTTTTATTACTCTCATCCACCAAATCTCAAAAACATTGGGATCAATGTACACACCTTATTTTGCAACTCCCATTTAACCTCACTTGCATTGCTATAACCATGGAGAGTTGATGTGTTGAAAAGGAAGATTGTGGTGAGATTGTATTTACTCCTTGATGAGATTATTTATCTCCAATTTGTTTTTAACTCAAGTTTGGCATAAACTTGAGTATTATAATTTCTATTTTCATAGTGGATTTTTTGAAGTTGCTATGTATTTTTTTCCCTTTACACTAAAAGATTTTCCACATAAGATTTGATGTTTTTGTGTGAATGTGTTTCTACTGATGCTTGTAGAAATTTTGTTTTCATTTTATTGTTATTGTTTGGTAGTGATTAATTTTAATTCACGTATAGATATGGAGGGGATTTAGGTTTTTCACCATGGTTCGGGGATGAAATTATGAAACACGTGGTGGACAATTGTCATGTTGAAGATGATATTCGGAAGAGGTCCCAAAGAGAATAAGAGCAAGAGAAATTGCAGTGAAGTTTGTCTTTTGTTGGACTATTTTACTGGCGAGTTTGAGTTTGATCGCTAAATTTGATTCTGAGCTGGTTGTATCTGGTTCAAAAATCAAGATACCAATCTTGTTGTATGTGAAGAAAACTGTGTTGATTTGTAAAACACAGATTTACTGAGATAAACTTTGTTTGTGAAGTAAGTAAGAGAGATAGGAAAATGAGAAGAAGAGAACGAGAGAGAAAACAGAGAGGAAGAGAGAGAGAGAGAGATTTTAACAAAGAGAAGAAATCTGTATATATTTTTCATAATGATAAAGATGTGGATACAAGAATATATATATTACACTGAAGCTATCTAACTGCTTGATAACTAACCCAGAATATCCGGAGCTTGTAACTGACTCTGCACCAGAAAGGATAACTGACTTTGGCGCCAGAACTAACGGCTTCAAGCACAGAGAAGAACGACACCGTTTCCATCCTTCAAAAGCTTTGTATTTTATCTCTTAAAATGGTGCACTGCACATTAATTAAAATGGTGCGTTTATGTTCTTTAACTTCAAGTGAAACGGTGCGTTGCACTGTGCTTTGATAATTCATCTTCAACCTCGCGCCAGCTCAACCATTGTCATCCTTGTTTTAATTCTTTGAACTGAAACTCTCATGAACATTAACATCCCCCTTCAAACTACTAGGGGAAGCATCCAACAGGAGTTTGCTTCGCTGAAGAAGAAAGGAAGGAGAAGGCAAGGGCTTAGTGAAGATATCAGCGAGGTTATCCTTGCCTGAGACAAAATGCACACTCAAATCGCGACGCAACACCTTTTCACGAACATAATGATAGTCAACTTCAATGTACTTCATACGAGAATGGAAAACAGGATTTGCAGAGAGGGCAATGGCTGAAGCATTATCACACCACAGAACGGGAACATGTGAGAGAAAAATTCGCAATTCTTTGAAGAGAATGCATAGCCAAGAGACCTCAGCAGCAGTAGTGGCTAGAGCATGGTACTCAGCTTCAGTGGAGGAGCGAGAAACAGTGCTCTGTTTCTTGGAAGACCAGGAAATGGGAGAAGGACCAAGGAATACAAGAAGCCTTGTTGTGGAACGGCGATCAGAGGCATTTCCAGCCCAGTCTGCGTCAGAGAAGGCAGTGAGAGTGAGGGGCCTTGGAGAAAATGAAATGCCATGAGAAAGGGTACCCTTGATATATCGTAGAACTCTCTTAGCAGCCTCTAGATGCACTGTGGTAGGGGTGCTCATAAATTGACATAATTGATGCACACTGAAGGCAAGGTCTGGGTGTGTAAAGGTGAGATACTGAAGAGCACCCACCATGCTACGAAACTCTGAAGGATCAGAAAGAGCAATACCATCAGTAGGAAGTAATCGAAATGAAGGGCAGCAAGGAGTCTTGGTGGGCTTGGAGTTTTCCCTGTGAAAACTATGAAGGACCTCTAAAGCATATTTTAATTGGGAAAGAGTAAGCCCAAACTGAGTTCTGGAAATTTAAACTCCCAAAAAATAATTGAGGTCACCCAAGTCTTTGAGTTCAAACACAGAACTGAGAGCAGCAATTAGAGATGACACATGATGGGAATGGTTGCCAGTGATGATGATATCATCTACATAAAGGAGAAGGTAAATGATGGTGCTCTTGGATTGAAAGATGAACAGTGAGCTATCAGCAAAAGAAGCTTGAAATCCCAGATGAATTAAGTGGAAAGTAAATCTCTCAAACCAGGCCCTGGGAGCCTGTTTGAGGCCATAAAGAGACTTATGGAGCTTGCATACATAGGAGGGATGGGCTGCATCTACATAACCTGGAGGCTGGTGCATGTAGACCTCCTCTTTAAGGTAGCTATGAAGAAAGGCATTTGACACATCAAGTTGCTTCAAAGGCCAATTGCAGCTGACAGCAATGGCAAGAACTAGTCTAACTATGACAGGCTTGACAACAAGACTGAAAGTCTCTGAGTTATCAATGCCAGCTTGTTGGTGGAATCCTTTGGCCACAAGTCTTGCTTTGTAACGAGCAATAGACCCATCACTGTGAAGTTTGATCTTGAATACCCGCTTACAACCCACCAGGTTAGCATGAGGAGGTGCTGGAACCAGTGTCCAGGTCTGTTGTCTTTGCAATGCCTGAAATTCTGCATCCATGGCAGTACACCACACAGGATATTTTGAGGCCACTTTATAAGAAGGAGGTTCAGTTTTAGAGTAATCCAAGATGGCCTTATAGCAAAGTTTAGGCTTGACTATACCATTCTTGGACCTAGTCTGCATAGGATGCTGATTTTCCACAATAATAGGAGGTAGTGGAGGTGGTAATGATGGGGAAGTATCATTGGAAGAGACAGTAGGTAAGGAATAATCAGAATTGGGATGGGCATGGCTAGGAGGATTAGTGGGTAGTGTTGCAGTAATACTAGGAGGGGTAGTGCTGTGTTGAGCAGTGGAATGAGAGACTACATTTGGAGAAGGAGTGACAAGAAGTAAAGATGTGGTGTTGGAAGAATAAGGACCTAAGAGGGATGGTTGGTTGGAAGCATGAAGATAAAGGAGATTAGACAACCAGAGAGCATGAGACAGATGTGAGACTGAAGAAGGTGAGGAAGAGGTTTTGGAAGATGTAAGTGTAGGAAACTTGGATTCATTAAACAAAACATGTCTAGAAACATAGAGAGTGTGAGTTGAAAAATCAAGGCAGAGATACCCCTTTGACCTAGAAGAGTAGCCTAAAAACAAACACTCCTTGGTTCTAGGGTCAAGTTTATGAGAGGTGTAAGGCCTAAGGAGAGGGTAACAAGCACACCCAAATACCCTTAACTGAGACAGATCAGGTGAGGAAGAGTGTGATTTGGACCAAGGGGATAGGAAGTTAAGAACAAAAGTAGGAAGTAGGTTGATCAAGAAAACACTGGTAAGTATGGTATAAGACCAGTAAGCAGTAGGCATTGAAGCTTGAGACAATAGGGTAATAGTTGTCTCAACAAGGTGCCTATATTTCCTCTCAACAAGTCCATTTTGCTAGGGAGTGTAAGGACAGGAAATTTGATGATGAATGCCATGTTGAATGAGAAAAGACTTGAAAGCAGAAGAGGTGTATTCACCACCACCATCTGACCTTAAAGTTTTGATTTTAGTATACCCCTTTGACCTAGAAGAGTAGCCTAAAAACAAACACTCCTTGGTTCTAGGGTCAAGTTTATGAGAGGTGTAAGGCCTAAGGAGAGGGTAACAAGCACACCCAAATACCCTTAACTGAGACAGATCAGGTGAGGAAGAGTGTGATTTGGACCAAGGGGATAGGAAGTTAAGAACAAAAGTAGGAAGTAGGTTGATCAAGAAAACACTGGTAAGTATGGTATAAGACCAGTAAGCAGTAGGCATTGAAGCTTGAGACAATAGGGTAATAGTTGTCTCAACAAGGTGCCTATATTTCCTCTCAACAAGTCCATTTTGCTAGGGAGTGTAAGGACAGGAAATTTGATGATGAATGCCATGTTGAATGAGAAAAGACTTGAAAGCAGAAGAGGTGTATTCACCACCACCATCTGACCTTAAAGTTTTGATTTTAGTTGAAAATTAGGTTTCAACCATGGCTTTAAACTCAAGGAACTTTGAAAAGACTTCAGATTTGGACTTAAGAAGGTATAACCAAGTGAACCTAGTGAAATGATCAACAAATAGAACATAAAAACGAAAACCATCAACAGACATCACAGGGGCAGGACCCTACACATCAGAATGTACCACCTCAAAAGGAGAAGAAGCAACAAATTTAGAGTTTGGAAAAGGTAACCTGTGCATTTTACCATGTAAGCAATGATACAAGATTGAACAAAAGGAGTACATTTATTTAAAGAAAACTTTGCATTAGGAAAGACAAACTGAAGGACTTGATTATTTGGATGACCAAGCCTTCTGTGCCATAAGGTTTTATTTACAATGACAGAATTTGAAACTGTGTTGCATACTTTGGAGGATAAAGCTAGATGTGAGGCTTGATGAGGATAGATGGGATAAACACCATCTTCACTCTTGCCTTGGTAGAGGACCTTCCCCGTGTCCAAAGCCTGAATGGATAAGAGATTCTCATCAAAATAACACCAGCAATGGTTGTCATGATAGATTTTATGGACAGAGGCCATATTAGAAGAAATAGAAGGGACCCTAAGGACATTGTTCAATTGAAGAGTGGAATAAGGTGAAGGAAGAAGAGTTTTACCTATGTGGGTGATGGGTAGATTCTGTCCATTACCAACTGTCAAATGATCTTGACCACCATAGGGCTGAGGTAGGCTGAGTTGATTCAGATTGGCAGTGACATGATCAGTAGCTACACTGTCAACTAGCCAAGGTTGTGCCTGTGCAAGACAAGCATTGGAAGCAGTGGCCATGGCAGCAAGTTTAGTAGGTGGATTCTTGCCTTGGTAGGCATAGTCCATCCTATGATAGCAATCAATTGCTGTATGGCCAAGTTTACCACAGATTTGGCAAGAAGGTCTATCTAATCTAGGAATTGAGGAACTAGAATTTGACTGATTTGGTTGAAAGGGAGGAGTAAAAGGATTGTACTGATTGTATTGAGATGAGTGATAACCACCTCTGCCCCTTCCTCTATTGAATTGATTTGGATTGAAATTTCCACTTGATTTTGGAGTAGCAGTTGCAGCCATTGCAAAGATTGATTCTTTAATATCCAAACCTTCATTTAAAGACTCCTCTTCTGCATTAAGCATAGTTGATAACTCATCAAAACTCAGGTTAGTGTTCCTGGTTCGAATTGCTGACCTAAATGCATTGAAATCTTTGGGAAGCCCCTTAAGAGTTATGTGAAGCAGTTCCTCATCATCAATTAGTACACCAACAGCTAGTAGCTTATCTCTCACTACTTTAATCTTTTCAAGTAAACATCAACAGAATCTGCTCCCTTCTTAAGGTTATGAAGTTCACCTTTAAGATTCATCACATGAGACCTAGAGAATGAAGAAAATCTATTCTCCAATACCTTCCAGACTTCTAACGCAGAAGTGCACCCAACTGTTAGTGCTAGAATTGATGGTGAGAGAGTGGAACTAATAAAAGTCAATAAAGCTTTCTCCTTTGATCTCCAGAGAGTGTAATCTGGATTCACTATTGAGGTAAAATCTCCACTCAGATCCTTGAGAAATTTCTCTGGAATCAATTGTGGTTCTTCGAGTAACTCAAACAAAGAGCAGGTCTCCAAAATCATTGAAATTTGGTGTTTCCAGACAATATAGTTGGCATTGTCTAGTTTGATTGTCATCATATTTTACATATTTGACAGAAGAAGAAGTGGCTGATTCATTACATTGATTGTGGAACCAGAGGTTGTTGAAGAAGTAGCAGCACTTGAACTTGAGGATGCCATAGAAGGATTCTGTACAGGAATTTCAGAGTTTTCCTGCTCTAATACCATGAAGAAAACTGTGTTGATTTGTAAAACACAGATTTACTGAGATAAACTTTGTTTGTGAAGTAAGAAAGAGAGATAGGAAAATGAGAAGAAGAGAACGAGAGAGAAAACAGAGAGGAAGAGAGAGAGAGAGAGAGATTTTAACAAAGAGAAGAAATCTGTATATATTTTTCATAATGATAAAGATGTGGATACAAGAATATATATATATATATATATATATTACACTGAAGCTATCTAACTGCTTGATAACCAACCTAGAATATCCGGAGCTTGTAACTGACTCTGCACCAGAAAGGATAACTGACTTTGGCGCCAGAACTAACGGCTTCAAGCACAGAGAAGAACGACATAGTTTCCATCCTTCAGAAGCTTTGTATTTTATCTCTTAAAACGGTGCAATGCACATTAATTAAAACGGTGCGTTTATGTTCTTTAACTTCAAGTGAAACGGTGCGTTGCACTATGCTTTGATAATTCATCTTCAACCTCGCGCCAGCTCAACCATTGTCATCCTTGTTTTGATTCTTTGAACTGAAACTCTCATGAACATTAACAGTCTGGACATCGAGGCAACATATAGTATAATGGTTGGCTTTGTGTGTAACAAAATGGGCACCGTCCAATTTAATTATTCTTTGGCCACATGTTTCTATTCAGTGCTTACCACAGTTCCCTTTTGTTAGCAGATTGCAAATCACTGAATTGTAATATTCAGTCAGATTTTATAGGTATAGTTGGGCCGAAATGGGTTTTACCCCTTTCAGCCAAACTTTTCAGCATTTTGCCCCTTATCTGAAATTATTTAGAGATATACTTCTGTTTTAAACTCGATTTAATGAAAATCGAATTATAGGCAAAAAATTTGCAAAAACTTACATGGAACTCGAGTTCCATGAACTCAAAATCCTTGAATGGAACTTGAGTTCATGGAACTCGAGTTCCATGTAAGGTTTCGCAAGTAACTCGATTTTTGTTAAATCGAGTTTTTCATTGAAACTCAATTTTTAAAAAATTGAGTTTTAAAACAGGGGCATATCCCTAAATAGTTTTATAATAAGGGCATTTTGCTAGAAAGTTTGGCTAAAAGTGATATTTTGCCATTTTGGCCGGTATAGTTGGGATGCTCTTTGTCCTTTGTAATTGATTTGAACTATAATTATTATATTCATTTTACAGGAACTTTTAACTTCTTGTATTAGATAATTATGCTAAAAGTTCAAAGGCTTTAGGGAACCATCGGTCCTTAATATAAATCAAGCTTAATTACTAGACCATAAAAGCTGAATTGATTACCCCGTAAAAGAAATGAAATACATTTTATTCAAATGGTTCTACTTCTACATAGTGCTATAAATGATCATTCACGTCTCCTTATAGTCACTTAACCTCCTTAGTACTTAAGTAGGTCGTATTACTTATTAAAATAATTAAAAGGAAATTTAAATGTCATAGGCCGATATTATTTGAAGAAGAGAATTACGAGTTGAATTTTTAAAGTTACACCAGGTATGCATTGAGTTGGATAAGACCATGATCAACTTATACATGATGTTACTCTTTGCAATGTTAATCGGATGTTATTTACTACCAATTACAGAAAATTATATTTTGGGTCTGTTTGGATTTCGTTTATTGTTGAAAATTGAAAACTGAAATACTGTAGCAAAATAATTTTTAAATATGTGAATAGTGCCATGGGACCCAATTTTAACTTAACATTTGCTTTTTTCTGTACTTGGGGTCCCGCGGACAGTGCACAGAACCCACAGAAAAAACACCAAACGCTCCAACTTTCATTTTTCAGTGCAATCCAAACTCAACTTTTGTGTATAATTTTAATGTTAAAAAAAATCTTGAAATTTAAACATCTTTATATATAAAAGCGGCAATGCCGCTATAGTGCTTTGGTACTGTGCATCCAGTGTGTTTGCACTGTGCAAGCACTGTAGCGGTAACAGTGAAATTTTGTTGAGGCACTTTGTCACTTTTTTTATTTTTTTTTTTATTACTTTTGAACGGTAGCTATAGTAGCTACAGTTTAATATATATATATATATATATATAGTTATATTGGTACAACAAATTTCACATGCAACATTGTAGCCGCAACAGTGCTTTGGTTTTGTGAGTCCTTTTTTTTTTTTTTTTCCAATAATCGGTTTTTTTTTTTCTTTTAAATATTGATATAAACTGACATTTATATTGTTATACTAACACAACAAGCGGCTATGCCGCTACAGTGCTTTAGCACTGTGCACTCAGTGTGTTTGCACTGTGTAAGCACTATAGCGGCAACAGTGAATTTTGGTGAGGCACTTTGTCACTTTATTCATTTATTTTTTTTATTACTTTTGAACGGTAGCTACAGTAGCTACAATTTTTTTTTTTCAAGTATTCTGTTTGATTTTTTTTTTTTTTCACTTTTATATATATTGTTATATGGACATAACAAATTTCACAAGCAGCACTGTAGCTGCAACAGTGTTTTGATTTTGTGAGTCTTTTTTTTTTTTTTTTTCCAACCCTTTTGTTTATTCAAGTACAGTGCCTAAATTTATTATTATTATTTTTTTTTTCTGTAATCAAATTTTTTTCTTCTTTTAATATGATGTAAACTGAA